>NW_006159625.1:2065981-2092372 GCF_000334495.1 Tupaia belangeri chinensis
AGTACGCCCCCCCCCGCGGTCCCGGGTAGGGGGGGGGTGATTTCCCGCTTTCTGTTTTTCTGTCTCTCCAGTGAATGCATGTGCCCTATAGCAAAAACCTCTCTTTAAAAAAAAAAAAAAGAAGTTCTGGACTTAGGAAACCCATTCTTTAGACCTTGACTTTCTTTCTGGTACCATTGTAAGCCTCATTAGTATTCCTACCTCATTTATTTAGGAAACTAGAGACAAGAAGAGTTTAATGGCTTAAGATTATTGCTTTCAGCAATATGATAAAAGACTCAAGTTGTTGTTGTGTTTTAATAGACCTGCATTTCTAACTCCTAAATACATGGCAGACCTACTACTTTTTTCATGGCTTATTTATTGTTGTTCTGGTACTTATGAGAATAAATTGTACACAGCTCTGAAAGGAAACATGGAAATATGCCTTAACATTGATTCATCCTTTAGTTGCCTATTTTTGGGGAACGGTTTTGCATAGAAATTTATGCTGATGAGTGTAATCTCCTATACAGACCCAAAGTCAACCACCCGCAGGTGCCTGCTACCATCGTTTCTCAAGTTTTTTTTCTGTTCTATTTTTATCCTACTTTACATTATGTTTTCCTCTTAAGGTACTTTAATATTTGGGGGAGAAGGTGGAGAACATTTCCTATGTGCTCTGGATGGATCACTTATAGTGGGATGCAGTACACAGTGGTTCAGCACTTAGTAGTTGAGTCACATAGACTCTTATTTATAATCTGATGTGAGTTACTCAGCTTCCTGAGCCTCAATGTCTTCATGTATAAAAGTAAATATTCAGAAAAAACCCTCTGATTTCATAGGGTTATAATTAGGATGAAATAAAATAATGTATAAAAGGCTTCCAGCATAGGCATTCCTTTATAACCATGCAATGAATGAAAGCTGCAACTGCATATTTTTGTTTATTATCATCATATTCATCACAGAAGACCTTGGCCATGACTCCAGTCATTGAGGTGCTCTTAGTAGATGTAAGAAAAGCAAGGGTGAATGCTTTTGGACACAAAGGAAAAGGAAAGAGAGATTCCTGTGAGATGCTAGCCCAGAAGTAATCTATCCAGGTTTCAGTGAAAGAAATAGAACCAGGGCCAGCAGGTGGCGTGGTGGTTAAGGCACTGGACTCCCACATGCCCAACCACAATTTGAGTCCCAGACCTGACAGCTTGCTTTCTCACTTTTCTCTCTCTCTCTCTCTGGTCAAATTAAAATAATAATAAATAAATTTAATTTAATAATAATTAAAATAATAATAAATAAATAAATAAAGGTAAAGAAATACTTTTTTTTTAAGTAGAGGAGCCAGCAGGTGGCATAGTAGTTAAGGCACTGGATTACCACGTGGTTGACCATGGTACAGATCCAGGGTGCATGTATGTGCATGGCCAAAATCCCAAGAGGAAAATGGAAGAAAAGGGATTGCGGCATGGCCACCCTCCCACCACCACCTCGCTCCAGGAGAGTGATTTCTTGCTTTCTGTCTCTCTAGCTCTGTCTCTTTGGTGAATGCACACTCCCTGTAGCAAAAAATAAACCTCTCTCAAAACAAGTAGTATAACCATTTATATGCATGCATATGTGTGTACATATGAACATGTGTATACACATCCATAGAGGTATACATATACATGTATGACTTGATCTTCCACACCGGTGGGACTGACGCCTCTGCCAGGCTGCTGTTTTCCTGCCTGGCTGATGCTAGAACGTGAAGGCCAGAGGACAGGCAGTCAGGACTGGAAGATGGGCGTGAAGTGGGAAGAGCAAGGACAAGCTGGAGCCCCAAGGGACAGAGGAACCCATGCAGAATCCAGGGTGGTGAAGTGTTGGAGCCCTGGCCTCCTCTTCCCAGGAGATGATGGCCCTGTGCACAGTGAAGTGGCTGCTCCTTCACTCTGCCCTCCACTTGCAGAGCTGTATTGATGTGGGTACACATTGCAAGGATGGAGATGCTGAGGTTCAGGGAAGGTAAATCATTTCCTCTAATGCACACAGCTGGAAAAGGCAGAGCTGGAATTCAGAGCAGGACTGGGTGGCTGCAAAGCTTACCGTCTCCCAAAAGGCAGGCCAGGTATGGGTTCCTGTAGCACTGGGAATGAAAGCAGGTCTCTGGAGCCAGAACGCCTAAGTTTGCAATCTGTCCTCTGCTTACTGACAGTGCCACCTAGGGTGAGTTACTTATCCTTGGTTTGTTTCGATTTCTTCCTCTTAAATGGGTACGATTCTAATACCCATATCCAAGGCTGCTTGTAGAATCGGGGAGTGAATATATGTGAGTTCTTTGCAATAGTGCCCAGTGTTAGGACACCTGCTTTTCCATGAACTTGGCCCTTAGTACCCCAGTCAGTGATCTCGGAGTGTCTGGCAGGGGCAGAGAGTTGGTCCAACACTCCTGGGTATGGCCTGCTCTGGCCTTCAGGGTGGATGATTTACCCTGTGGCATCCTCACTGAGTCAGTTCCACTGTCCGCATTTCTGCAGCTTTTGAGCATCACCCCTTAGAACTAGGAGGCTCATGCCTGCTTGAGGCAGACAGAAGTGACGCTGCAGTGACTACATTAGCCCCACGCCTCTATGATCTGATGGCTGAGTGTGCTTCCCAGAAGCTAGTGCCCACTAGGTTGGGTCAAGTTCAGATTGTACAACCTTACTGCTGCTAATTGGGACTCTGAGGCTATGCTTCTAGCTCTGGCAGAGTCTCCAAATGCTCTATTTTAGGAGGGTTGTTGAAACGCTAGAGCACACCACAGCTGATAGAAATGATTAGCTGCCACGGAGTTCTCACCCAGATGGAAAGCAAGTAATTACTATGAAAACTCCAAGGGATCTGGTAATCTTATTTAATGAGTGAAGAAGGTGGCACGTTCGTCCTTTGACCAAGGGATAGCCACTGGTGGCTGGGGCGTGGTGGCAGGACAGGGGAGGGGGTCAGCCTGCTTGTGTTTGATTTTGGGCCCTGCCACTTATGTCATGGGTGACACAGGGCAAGCTACTCAACCTCTCTTCTCCATTTCTTCATTGCTTGTGTGGAATTAATAGATCGAGATGTTGAGAGATTAAATTGTGCAATGAGTGTGGAAGTGCTCATACAGCAGATCTTTATGGAGAGGAGCAGCCTCGAACCCATAGGGAAACTCACTGGTGTCCCTCTGCCCCCACACCTCTCACTCACTTTCTTTCTGTGCCTTTGTGTTCTTTAGTATCATTTATTTTCTCCTTTTGACCCCTCCCCCTTCTTTTCTCTCTCTTTTTCTTTTGTTTATTTAGAATTATTTATTTATTTAATTCCATTTGTCATTATTATTTTTTAATTTGACCAGACAGAGACAGAGAGAGAGAAAAAATGGGAAAGCAAGAAAGTAAGCTGCCAGGTCCGGGATTTGAACCGGGGGTTGGCCATGTGAGAGTCCAGTGTCCCTATCTACCACATCACCTGTCAGCTTCCTCTCTCTTTTTCTGTCCTTGCTTGCCAGTTTTTCTTTTTTTCTGTGTGCCAAGTTTTGGGTCTTTCAATTACTCCCTCACAAGCTGTGTGTATGTGTGTGTGTGTGTGTGTGTGTGTGTGTGTGCATCTGTGCAACTGGAGATATTTAGAGCAGGGAAAAAGCAAACTTTCTGTAAAGAGCCAAACTGAATTTTTTTTTTAGGTTTTTGCCATAGGGTATATGTGCTCACCAAATAGAGACAGAGACAGTGAGAGGGAAAGTGAGAAATCACCCCCCAAGGAGTATAACCATTCTGTGATCCCTTCTCCTCCATTCTCTTCCTGGAATGTTGGGTGCACACACACACACACACACACACACACACACACACACACACACACACAAGCCCAGTGTGATTTTTCAAGCTACCAGGTCTAGAACTTGAACCATGGTCAGCCATATGGAAATCTAGCATCTTAACAACCATGCCAGCTGCTGGCGCTGCAGTTGGAAGTATTTAGAGCTTTGTGGAGCATAGGGTTTCTGTTGCTACTAGCCATTGTAGTGCAAAAGCCGTGATCAATAACAGGTAAATAAATGAGTATGACTGTGTCCCAAAAGAACTTTGTTTACCAAGCAGGCTGTGGGCTGGATTAGGCCAGCAGGTCTTCGTATGCCACCCCTCTCGTGTAGAAAGCTGTAGGTTGCAGACTCCTCTCACTGAACGTCCAAGGTTACTCCTTTGAGGACGCCTTACCCTCCAGTTCACACTACAACACTAAGAAAACCTTTGGAGCCTCGACAGCTCTTGGTCAGTATATTTCCAGACAGTCAATCAAGAAGTGATGGGAAAAGGTTACTGAATTCACAACTGAATACCATTTAGGCTTAGATGATTCGAAAGAAATTCCGCTTAGACACCTGGATCATAAGTGGTTCCATCAATTCAAACTGATGTGGATCATCAGCGGGTCTATCAATTCAAAACTGACTAGTTTTTGAGCAGTCAGCATTAGATAAAATTTCCTAGTCATGGTGGAAACATGTAGTGATAGTCTGGTTCTGTGTCCTTTCCATAGGTGTTCCTTATCTTCAGGCCACGTTTGAAAGAGCTTGCTGATCCTACACTGAGGCTAAAAGGAATTGCTTTTTGCTTCACAGATCTGAGGTCAAGATCTAGCTTTACCATGCTCTAGCTGTGTCCTAGGCAACTTAAGTTCTTTCAACCTCAGTTTTCTCATTCATAAAATAGGAATAATGATAATAATAATATTTATATCATATATTTACTGAGAATTAAAGGAGATACAGATTGATTATCCCATATCTAAAATGCTTGGCACAGAAATATTTCCGATTTCAGATTTTTGGGAGGTTATGGAATATTTGCATATGCATAAAGAGATATCTTGGGGATAGGACCCAATATGAAATTTATGTATGTTTCATAGACACCTAATACATGTAGCCTGAATATGACTTTACACAATATATTTAAATTGCAGCATTTTGACTGTGACTCATCACATGAGGTCAGATGTGGAAATGATCAGTTGTGTCATGTAGGTGTTCAGAATTTTTCAGATTTTGAAGCATTTTGGATTTCACATTTTCAGATGAGGGATGCTCAACTGTAATGACATTTTTATATATTTATTTTTTAACTTGCTGTAGGACACATGTGCTCACCCAAGAAAGGTGGAGAAAGAGTGAAAAAGTGAGAAAGTACCTCCTACATTGGGGGACCCTCCTGTTCGTGGAATTCTGGGCACATGTGCATACACACCTGGCCTGTTTTCCAAAGCTGCCAGGTCCGGGACTCAAACCTTATAGCTGACCCATGTGGGATCCAGCTGTCTCAACCACCATGCCACTGGCTGATCCTCAACCTGTTATATTTTTAATGCCTAGCATAGAGCAAGGAATCCATTCTATTTGGTATGGTAATTATAAGGACAGTTTTTCTGGTGACTTGATGATTTTGATGATTTTGGAGTTCTGGAGTGTCCCTTTCATTGTGACTTGGAAATACAATCATGCAACTTCATGTTTGCCTCATTACCGTCTCAGGAATGCTGGAAGCCAGCTCTTGGTTTTTAGGATTGCAGAGCTAGAAGTTCTCCCTGACCTTTACGGGGTGCTTCATCTCTGGACTTCACACATTGCAGCATTCTGAGTTTCAGTGGTGTCTGGCCTAGACATAGACTTTTCTTCTCTCTCTCACTAACGCTTCTTACTCTCTGGTTGTCAAGAAGTTATTTTCCAGTGTCAAACTGCATTTCATCTGGTGTGTTTATGCTTACTGACTCTTTTTATTTCCCTCAGTAGGGTCTGAAGGAAAATAGGTCATCTTCATCCTTTCAAAAAAAGCTCAAGTTTAGAAGTCCCCCAGACATTTCTGTTATCCAACTTCTCATTTCCATCTCTTTAATTAAGAGTCCTACTCTCCGCCCTTCATAGTCCAGTTACTGCTTTTACTTCCTCAAATAGAGTTAGAACTGAACACAGTAATAAGTACCTGGCCCTTTCTGTCCCTTCAGGAAGAATACCATGTAGGTTGTACCCAGCGTGCTCCTATGCAGAAAACTGACATCTTTTTCTGCTCAAGTTGTGCAGAGCTAGAAGTTCTCCCTGACCTTTACGGGGTGCTTCATCTCTGGACTTCACACATTGCAGCATTCTGAGTTTCAGTGGTGTCTGGCCTAGACATAGACTTTTCTTCTCTCTCTCACTAACGCTTCTTACTCTCTGGTTGTCAAGAAGTTATTTTCCAGTGTCAAACTGCATTTCATCTGGTGTGTTTATGCTTACTGACTCTTTTTATTTCCCTCAGTAGGGTCTGAAGGAAAATAGGTCATCTTCATCCTTTCAAAAAAAAGCTCAAGTTTAGAAGTCCCCCAGACATTTCTGTTATCCAACTTCTCATTTCCATCTCTTTAATTAAGAGTCCTACTCTCCGCCCTTCATAGTCCAGTTACTGCTTTTACTTCCTCAAATAGAGTTAGAACTGAACACAGTAATAAGTACCTGGCCCTTTCTGTCCCTTCAGGAAGAATACCATGTAGGTTGTACCCAGCGTGCTCCTATGCAGAAAACTGACATCTTTTTCTGCTCAAGTTGTGCCCAGAGATAGTCTGTCAAGCAGTGTCATCTTGCCAAAGGCAAGGCAGCTCCCTGGGGAGGTGACAATAAAATTATAAGACCAAAGTCTGCACACAACTCCAGAAAATTATTTCCAACTCCTACCAGTATGTCAGACCAATAGCCTAGTCTTCCAAAAGCTAACAATCATCCCTCACCTGTAAGCACTTACCTGTTTAATATTCATGGGACATACGTCCTCGTGTCATGCTAGCTTGGCTGCTTCACATTCATTTCCTGTTCCTTCAAGACACTACATTATTTTTAGCTTCCCGATTTCTGAGAACTAGTATACAGAACATGTAATATTTATGTAGGGTAGTATTCTGGAAATGGGCTAATAACGTTTTCAGATGAACACATATGTATGTAAAATGCCTTCTCACAATTAAAAAAAAAAATCCATCTCTCTGCTCAGTACTGGGTCAGGCTGAGAACAGGGTAGTGGGGAGGACATGATACCTACATCCAAGGCCGGCTTTATAGTGTTTAAATCCAGTTTATCTAAGCAGGATCTATCCTATCATCCATGACCTATGTTACACAGCTTCAAGGACATAAACAGTAGGGCTGCCTGATCAGTTTATTCCTTTAAGTCAGTGTTGGGGCAGCCTCTTTATGAACTTGTGTTCAATGTGTTGTCATCTATTGAGCACCAATAGAACTCCAAGTTATTGTCCAATTTAGATCCAATAATGTGACTGAACAATTCCCATTTTCTCTTCTGCAGGAGGCAGGTGTAGAAGTCTGACTAGAGGGTGGAAGATTGATGGGTGCAGTGAGCAGCAACTTTGCTTAATAATGACAATGTACTGGAAGTAGCACCGTTTAGCATTTCCAGAGACGTGGCTGATTTGCTCTCCATTTATATAACTTGTCACGTCGGAGAAACTGACAGAAGAGGTAGTTGGAAATAGACAGTTGGAACACACGTCAGAAAAATATCTTCTATCATGATCACATTGAGAATGACTGGTCAATTTCAGCCTACGGAATTTTTAATAGCATCCTAAATCCTTTGCTGTTAAACGGAAAACAGACCAAGAAACAGCAAGAGGTATAGAACGAGCTGCTTCCCATTTGTTTTCTGGAGGATGAAAATTGTTTTCGGTACTCAATGCTTTCCAGGTGGTTTCTCACACAGCTTTCTAGGGGCAGTATTGTCAGTGGCTAAAAGCCTACCCTCGGAGTACCAGCAGTTGGGGTAATGGTTACATTGCTGGATTCCCACATAGTAGACCGCAGTTCAAGTCCCAGACCCAGTGACTTAAAACTCACACCCAGCATGTGTGCATGCATGCCCAAAATCCTGAGAGAAGAATGGAGAAGAAGGGATTGCGGCATGGCCATCGCTCCTGGGGAGGGAGTGATTTCTTGCTTTCTCTCTGTCTCTTTGGGGAACACACATGCCCTATAGCAAAATCTCCCTCTTACAAAAGAAAAAGCCTACCCTCAGAAGCCTAAGACCCAGATTCATATGTGAACTTACAAGCTGTGTAACGTGGAATGAGTCATTCATCTTTTTCTGCCTCACAGTCCTCATCTGTCACATGAGAACAATAATGGTATCCGCCTATTAGGTTGTTGAGAAGCTTTAAGGACTGCTATTCCACACTGAATGCACAAGGTATCATATAATCTAGAGAGATGTATATTTTTAAAGATGCCACTAATAGTCTTGACATTATTCCATTAACTTTTTTGGGTTCTCATGGCAACCTGGTAAAGATCCATCTGCACCGTGGACAAAGTGACTGAGTTGGAGAGAATATAACAGAATATCTAGACGAGTCATTTCTCTGTGGTCAGAAAGACCCACGTTGCTCTGCAAAACGCACTTCCTCTCCACCGCGTTGTCTCTGAATGCATATGGGCGGTGTTGCAGTCTCCTGCAAGTTTTGCTTCAGTGATTTTCTCATCTGCAGGCGCACACAGCTCTGATAGAAAGCTATTTGCAAAGAGATAGAATGTTTTTCTGCAGCTGTGATGTGAGTGGTTGCAGAGTTATTGACTAAGTTGGAAAATAGCTTAATGTTATCTTTGGGGCTTCTCCTTCCCTGTGACTTCAGCCTTGGAGATGTGTATAATTGGGGCTCAGTAAGACAACCTTGACACCCCTCTGCAGTGAGATGTATGGTACAGGTTCAAAGTGAGCTTGACAAAGAGCAGCTCTTCCCTTGGGACAGAGTGACCACTGAGAACACCCTTCCTGTGAGTCTGCTAATGAAGAGTCAATGGCCCAAGAACTCCAGTGTCACTCACTGGGTGGAAAGACTAATCATTCTGTATCCTTCCTGTTGCCATGGGGGCAGGCCAGCATCCTAGCTATTCAGTCAGTAATTAGAGAGAAGATATTGCTCATAAATGCTACTCTCCTGAGTTGATTCGGATATTGTTAAATTTGGAAGTATTTGATAATGAATCTTTGCAGCTATTTGGTCTTGGTTACAAATGGAATGATATAGTCAGCCCACATTTGCAACTGTTCTGCAGGCTGGTTTGATTGAAAATATCTTCTCAGTTCTTTTTCTGTCACAGGCATTTTGAACTCTGCCTCCGAGACAGCCATAGACTCTTCATTAAGGGAATTTATCTCCAAAGGACAGGTTTCCAGCAGTCAGGGTCCCAGGCCTACACACCATGGTAACCAGTCTGCTCACTTAATTAAAGCACACTCTGTGGGAAGGCCATGGGGAGCCCCCAGTCACTGGTCTGGCATGGAAGTGTGGAGTCCAGGACAGTCCTGACAGCCTCGAGCGGGAATCTGTCTCTGTTCAGGGGTGTGCCCTCCCATCACTTTCAATTTTTTTGTGTCACTCGGCCAGTGATTCAGATTTCTGGGGAACAGAATGCAATAGCTCATATCTTGGGTAGGGAGGGGCAGGACACCACTGAAGAGTCTTGGCAGATTATCTGCAACTGGGGAGAGAAATTTCTTAAAAATTGGGGTGCTGACACCACAAGGATGGAGAATGAATGTCGCCTTGCTACCCTGCCAGTCAGGATGGAATTGTGTGTGATCCACTTAGGGCTGAACTATCCTGCAAAAATATATGATATTTGTTCCAGTTCCCACAGACTCACTAAACCTTAGGATGATGAAGTGTTATTCCATCGCCAAAGCTCCCTTTTGGTCAGAGCTTACACATGCGTGTTCTTGCTCTTCTCCATGATGGTCTCTTGGAACTCAGAGCTCAGCCATTCACTAGGTGGCATGGGTGTGCCCCAGCTCTGCAGGAGACATTGTATAGATCTGACATTGGTCTTCATATCTGGAACTGGGCTGCATCAGAGGGATCCCCTTTGGGTTTCATGATAGTGAAATAAAGGCACAGGGAGAGTTTTGAGAAGGATGGATCTATCCTGCATGCTATTGACAATGGCCATGGATGGAAGTCAAGACAGTAATGCTCACTTTTGTCTATGGTCTGTCATGGGGACAATGTCTTGAAGGCAGTTGGGCTCAGATTTCACATTGACTAAAGGCCTCAAACTTATACTTTGAGAGGATCATAAAAAGAGATTTTTCTAAAAGTCCTAAAGATACATTGCAAAGATTGAAAGAAACAGATAGGGCTAGCCTATGGCTTGGTGGGTAAGATGACTGAATCTCACATGGGCAACCACTAGTTTGAGTCTCATACTGGTGGCTTGAAAAACACACCAACATGCTGGGAACATATGCACGTGTGTCCAAAATCCCAAAAGGAGGGATAAATGGAGAGGAAGGGATAACAGTGTGACCATGCCACCTGTGGGGTACTTTCTCACTTTAAAAAAAAAGAAAAAGGAAAGAAAGAAAGAAAAAGAAAGGAAGAAGAAAGGAAAGAAAAAGAAGTATCAGGCAGGGATCCTAGCTGCAATCAAGAGAAATCTATAGATAGTCATAAAGGGAGCATATTAAAAGATGCTGAGCAGCTCTAGGCCCTCCGGGAAGGCTGCAAGACTAGGCTAAGAGGCTCCCAGTCAGGACTGATGGCCTAGGCACGTCCCAGAGTGACAGAGAGCCTTGGCGCTGCCTCGAGCACAGATGTTATGGATCACCTCATTGCTTGGACCCTGCTGCTGGGACCTCTGTCACAGAGGCCCTAAGTGTAGGATTTATCTATTTTCACCTGGATGTGGGGTCACCCACATGCTGTGCAAAGTCTGACACTAGGGCACTGTCTCAGAGGAGCCCAGCTCACAGGCCTGAGCCCCATCTGCAGAGGAGGCTGGAAAGAATGTCCCTGGCTTTTGCCTTCCCCAGAGGAAATGCATCAAAGGAACAACAGGTGCCCTCACAGCAGTGTGTGACTTGGAACTTGCTTTTGTGTTCCTAATGTTTTTTTTTTTTTCATTTATTTTATTTTATTTTTATTTAAATTTATTTATTTACATTCATTCACTGTACATCATTACAACATACAAAATGAGATTTTCCACCCAGAGTACATTGTATATTGGCTTAATCAAGCACATCAACATACATGTTATCATCAACAAATAAGTTTCCATTTCCTGTATGTTTTGCTTTTTTTTCCTCATCCTTGATTCCCTGTCTCTTACCCTCTGCCATCTCCCACTCTCATCCCACACTGTCTCTGGTATCTATGTTTGCTTTCTATACTTTCTTCCCCCACATTTTATTGTGTTATTAATGTTATTAATGAACTACATCTTCAAGTGGTGAGCCTATGGCTTGGTGGGTAAGATGACTGAATCTCACATGGGCAACCACTAGTTTGAGTCTCATACTGGTGGCTTGAAAAACACACCAACATGCTGGGAACATATGCACGTGTGTCCAAAATCCCAAAAGGAGGGATAAATGGAGAGGAAGGGATAACAGTGTGACCATGCCACCTGTGGGGTACTTTCTCACTTTAAAAAAAAAGAAAAAGGAAAGAAAGAAAGAAAAAGAAAGGAAGAAGAAAGGAAAGAAAAAGAAGTATCAGGCAGGGATCCTAGCTGCAATCAAGAGAAATCTATAGATAGTCATAAAGGGAGCATATTAAAAGATGCTGAGCAGCTCTAGGCCCTCCGGGAAGGCTGCAAGACTAGGCTAAGAGGCTCCCAGTCAGGACTGATGGCCTAGGCACGTCCCAGAGTGACAGAGAGCCTTGGCGCTGCCTCGAGCACAGATGTTATGGATCACCTCATTGCTTGGACCCTGCTGCTGGGACCTCTGTCACAGAGGCCCTAAGTGTAGGATTTATCTATTTTCACCTGGATGTGGGGTCACCCACATGCTGTGCAAAGTCTGACACTAGGGCACTGTCTCAGAGGAGCCCAGCTCACAGGCCTGAGCCCCATCTGCAGAGGAGGCTGGAAAGAATGTCCCTGGCTTTTGCCTTCCCCAGAGGAAATGCATCAAAGGAACAACAGGTGCCCTCACAGCAGTGTGTGACTTGGAACTTGCTTTTGTGTTCCTAATGTTTTTTTTTTTTTCATTTATTTTATTTTATTTTTATTTAAATTTATTTATTTACATTCATTCACTGTACATCATTACAACATACAAAATGAGATTTTCCACCCAGAGTACATTGTATATTGGCTTAATCAAGCACATCAACATACATGTTATCATCAACAAATAAGTTTCCATTTCCTGTATGTTTTGCTTTTTTTTCCTCATCCTTGATTCCCTGTCTCTTACCCTCTGCCATCTCCCACTCTCATCCCACACTGTCTCTGGTATCTATGTTTGCTTTCTATACTTTCTTCCCCCACATTTTATTGTGTTATTAATGTTATTAATGAACTACATCTTCCATACCGTACCATGAATACATCTATTTAAAATACGTCTACTTCTTTATTTATTTGTTTATTGAAAGAGAGAGACAAAGGGACAGAGAAAGAAAGTGAAAGGCATCTCCAACAGGGTTCTCACCCTGCCATCCTCCCCCAGCCAGCCCAAATCAGGAGCAAGCATGCTGTCCCATGTGTCCAGGGAGGCCCCAGGATGCAAACCTGAAATCTTCCCAGGTGGGTACACGTGTGTTCCCATTACACCATCATCTGGTCTATGAATGAATAGATTTGAAATACAATGTTATTGCATCGTATTTTTGTTTAGAACTGTCTACTAATTAAATATTTTAAAATGTACTACATTTTTTAATGTTCTTATGGCAAAGATACAAATATACTATGATGGTATTCTAAACAAGCCAAAGTAGGAATTGGACCATGTGAACCTTGGGCAAGCTCTTAAATAGCTCTGCGTCAGCATTACCATCTGGGAAGTGGGGTGATAACTCTGTGCTGCATACTTATTGTGGTGGATAATATTGGTATCGCCAGGTTTGCTAGGTACCCATAAATAAGTGTTTCATGCAAGTCAGCTAGCAACTGAGAATGAGGATTGTAACAATGAACTCATTTCTATATAAGTTGGTTTGGTGGCTCAGAAATGTGAGGTACCCAGCACAACTTCTGGACTGGGTGTTTACCTCAGGTTTAGTTCAATGTTCTAGTTCCAGAATGCAGTCATGTCCCAGAGGATAACAAAGGCAGGAAATAAAATAGTCTGACTAAACAGAAGGAAAATCATTTCATAAATGCTTGTAAAGCTCCTACTGTGTGAGGAGCATAAAACAACCTGGTCTCCATCTATGTACCAGCTAGATAAAGGGGCCAGACAGCAGTGTGGTGGCAGTGCAATGCTCTGTGAGGCAGATCCACATGGGAAGGTTCTAGGTTGGTGTCTAGAGGCCTCTTTGAACACACCAGGCATGACCGTACCCACCATCTGCAGCTGGCTGAGACAAGACCAGGAGTAGATCACAGCATGAAGACCCTGATGGAAGTACTTCTCTTGAGAAATTAATACATAAACTTTTAAAAAAAGAATTATTTATTTAATTTAATTTATTATTAATATTTACTTTGGTACAGAGCACACACTCATAGAGAGAGACAGAAAGAGAGAGAAGGAGAGATAGGGAAAGTTAGAAAGGAAGCTGCCAGGTCCGGGACTCGAATTGTAGTCAGCCACGCGAGAATCCAGTTCCTTAACCACCACGCCACCTGCTGGTCCCTTTCTTTTTTTCTTTTTTAATTTTTTTAAGTAGAAGAGAACTTGGTCAAGAGATCATTACAATGTACTTGGATAATGCTAACTTACAGAGGAAAAATGCTCAATTTCATTCTGGGTCAGCAGGCAGGTTTCTAGGGACCAGAATTCTTTCTTTTCTTTTCTTTTCTTTTCTCTTTTTTTTTTTCCCAGCAAACTTTTAGAGAAAAGAGCAGGGCAGAAGGAAGGAGGGCATTCAGGGTAAAGCGAACTGCATGTGCAACGATGCAGAAGTGCGAGCGCTCCTAAGAATTGGAGAATTATAGCTTTGGCTGGAAGGAAAAAGTTGGGTGACGAATGACACCCTGTCAGACACCTTCCAATGTGAAAGTGGAAGCACATTCTTTTTGCTGCTGGTGATGATGCCTAGCATTTACATTTTGTGTTAATTCGACTTCATTTACATAATGCCTTATAATAAAGAATCTCTCAGATGTTGTCTAATTGCCCTCTTTCCTTTGCTAACCCCAAGGCTGAGAAAGTCAAGGTAATGACCTTTATTTGGCACGAGGCAGAGAAATCCAATGTGATTTTTTACTGTGTTGATCTCATTTTAAAATCACAATTTAAGAGACCAACAGTTAGCATAATGGCTATGTCACTGGACTCCCATGTAGCTGACCGCGGTTCACATCCTATACCCGGTGGCTTAAACTCTTGCCAGGCACATGTGCGTGTGTGCCCAAGATCCCGAGATGAGAATGGAGGAGAAGGGATTGCAGCGTGGCCATCCCCCCGGGGGGTGATTTCTCGCTTTCTGTCTCTCTGTCTCTCTCTGTCTTTCTGGCGTGTGCACACACCCTATAGCAAAAACCTCTCCAAAAAAAAAAAAAAAAAAACCCAAAAATCACAACTTAAATGATAAAACAATTTAACAAGAACTTAGAAGTTACTTTGAATTCCCCCAATTTATTTTGCCTAGCCCATAAAAACTTCTTGGTAAACTTCTTTTCGTATTTGTCCACCTTTACGTGTATTTTCCTTAGAGACATGGTATACATATTCTCTGTAGCCTGTTCTTTCCATTTAATATTCCATAGTTTCAGAGTTTATTTTGCTTCACCGGAGTTCTTAGTGCTAGTCTTTCAGAAGTGCCTGATATTCCATTGAGTAGTTGTTAGAAAATTATTATGCCTCAGTTTTGCAATGATATAGGCAACATTGTAATGACGATCTTTGCGCATAGAGCTTATTTTTCCTGTTAGATTGAGAGTTTCTCCCCTTCTCTCTCTCCTTTTCTTATTCTTCAAATCATCATTTGGCATGATTTTAAAATTCATTTTACTTTCTTCATATAGCAGCCTTACTACTGCAGTCCAAACTTCTTGATGCAGTAAACCCAAGAGTTCCTGTCATTAGTGTAACTGTGATGTGTGGGAAAGCAGCACCTCAGACTATGAAAATATTTGTGAAGGAGATTATGCTGGGAGGCCAGCAGGTGGTGGGTAAGGCGCTGGACTCCCACATGATCGACAGCAGTTTGGATCACAAACTTAGCAGATTGGAACACACTGGGCATGTGTATGTATATGTCCAAAATCCCAAAAGGAGAATGGAGGAGAAGGGCTTGTGGGGTGGCCATCTCCTCAGGGGATGATTTCTCACTTTTTGTCTCTGTCTCTCCAGTGAGCTCACATGCCCTAAAAAGGCAAAAAAAAAAAAAAAAAAAAAAAAAAAGAAAAGAAAAACTCTCTATTTTTTTCTCTCTCATTGAAAAAAAAGAGATTACACTCACTATAAAGAGCAACTTTAACCTGAAGCACCAAAGTCCCTTTATGGTTTTCTAAGTGTGTTTTCTATGAGTTTGTAGCTGTTAGTACCAAATCATAATTCATTCTATACTTAGTATCCCATTCAATATTTTCATTTTCCTGACATCACTTACCATTTGCTCAATACCCTTCAGTTCTCCTCAGTGTTTGAAATCATTATGGTATTTGTACCCACCTCCTGCTCATGAATGATGTTTTAAGCATCTCTTTATATTAGTAAGTTGGTTCCTAAGGTTGTGGAAAGTTCTTTTAGTTGCAGCCTATATTTACCATATGACCCAGCAATTTTTCTCTTGGGTATTTATATTAGAGAAGTGTTCACGCAAAACATGTACCTGATGTACTGGATGCTTCCAACAACACTATTCATAGTCATCCCAAACTGGAAACAACCCAAATATCCTCCAGTGGGTGACTGGATAGCACATTCATCCACTCAGTGGAATATCACTCAGCAACCAGAAAGAGCAAACTAGCGATACCCAGCCTCTTGGATGAATCTTAAAGGAATCAGGCAGAGTGAAAGAAGTAGCTCTCAAAAGGTTACATGTTTTATGACTCTATTTATATGACATACTTGAAAAGGGAAAACTATAGTGATGGAGAATAACTCCATGGTTGCCAGGACTTAGGGGGTAGGGAGGGTGTGAGTACAAAGGAATAGGATGAATTTGGGGAATGATGGAATTGTTCTGTGTCCTGATTGCTGCAATAGTAGCACAAATCAGTAGCATGTGAAAGTTCATAGAACTGCATGCCAAAAGGTCATTTTTATTATGAATTTTAAAATTATATAAAAGATCCCAGTTTTATCAAACTAGTTGCATGTCCTTCAGTGCTGTTTAACTTCTCTGAATCTCAATTTATTTACCTGTAAAATGTGGAAAATACTCTTCTCCTGGAAGAGGTGTTATAAAGATGAAATAAGATGTTATTTCCACCTGACATACTGGAGGCTCTTTTTCTTTCTTTTCCGTAGTAATAAATCTCATTGCAAGCAGATTATTTATTGTCATTATTACCATTCATGCTTTTTTCATGGTTATTTGGCTCTTGGGGAACAGACTATAGTCACTGAGGGTTTGAAGTAGGTGAGTGTCATCATGTGAGTTTCAGTCTTAAAAGATCATTTGAGCAGATTTTCCTGGAGTAGTTAGGCATGTAGGAAGCCAGAAACAAAAAGGCCAGGAAGAGGTGTTGGGGTGGTCAGATGAGAGGTGATGGAACGATCTCAGGTGGGAGCAATGGAGAGAGAATGGGGTAGGTTTGGGATTTCTTTTCTTGGGAAGTAGAACCAATGGCTTGATAATGGTTTGAGGGGTGAGGAAAGGAGGATGATGGTGTTATTTCTGGGACGTTATTTCAAAAAGAGGAGCAAATTCAACTGGATGGGTTGTGGTAGGCATTGACAGTGAAGAATTACTTTGGGCATGTTATGACTGGAAATCAAGTAAGCGATTTGGATGTAGACGTCTGGAACCAAGGGCTAGGCCAGCGTTCTGTCCCTTCCTAGGGCTGCAGCACACAACAGCAAAGGTTTCCTGTCCCAGCCCTACCAGATTAGGTTGAGGGGGGGGCTTTCAATGGCTGTTCCTTAGACTCAGCCTTGAGGGTTTTAGCAGTGTGCTTCTCTTTGTCCATTCCTGATAGGGATTATAGAAAGTTCTACTGGAATTCAGATGAGGCCTATACCATTCGCTGCTGCTAGTTTGTTGGTAGGTTTTTGTTTTTGTTTTTCCTCTTTCTGCTTATTGAGAATTAAAGAATGAAGGCACCCAATATTTCTAAATACCCAGCCTGGAAGTCATCAGTGGTATTGTGTATATTGAAAGATTAATAAACTACTGAGATCCAGCAATCCCACTACTGGGTAGATATTCAAAGTTAAGGAAATCATTATGTCAAAGAGATAATCTGCATCCCCATGTTCATGGCAACATTATTCACAAAAGCCAAGAAAGAGAATGAACATAACAGTTTATAAGTGGATGAATGAATAAAGAAAACGTGGTATATGTACATAATGAAATACTATTTACCTTTTAAAAAGAAGGAAATCCTGCCATTTGTGATAACCTAGATGAACCTGTAGGACACTATGTTAAACAAAATAAGCCAGGCACAGAAAAACATTGCATGGCCTGCCTCATATGTGGAAAGTAAAAAAGTTGATCTCTTAAAGTTGAAGATAGAATGGTGGTTAGTGTGGACTTAAGTGGCTGGGGCTGGCGGGGACATGGGGAGAAGCTGGTTAAAGGATACAAAATTTTAGTTAGATGGGAAGATTAATTTCAAGAATGGTACTATACAACAGGGTGACTATAGTTAATAATACATTGTCTATATTGCAAAATATTGAAAAAAATGCTAAGATGGTAGATCTAAAGTGTTCTTACCACAAAAATAATAACTACAAGGAGTGGTAGATGTTACCCACTTAGTCATTCTACAATGCATACATACTTCAAATATTATTAATACATCATACAGAGTGAATTCAATTTTGTCAATGTAAAAAATAAAATAAAAAATAAGCTAGTGAGATGATAAACATGGAAATGCATAATATAGACTATGCCAAATGCTTATATTCTAACTTATTCGGTTATTTCTAGTATCCCAAAATTCCCAATTTTGCTACAAATGAGGAAACGAAATTCAAGATATATTTTTCCTTGATAACTACCAAATTTGCTTTGATAACAGCAATTTCCTCTGTGAGAGCAGAAAGGGAAGGGTCTTTAGAAAAAGGAAGGGGATTGAGGAAGCCTCAACTGCATCTGCAAAAAGTTAAAATTCTGTAGAGCTGTGTATCAGGTCAGGGTGTTCATTAGACTCAACTGTGTTTAATATCTCTTATAATTTACAAAATGAAAAAATATGTTGTTCTTTAACACACAAATAAAAAATAATAAGAAGTTCCAAACATGACAGACAATGCTCTCTTTCTACCTACTCTGTCCTCATTAATCACCTTAAAGAGTGACCTCTTGGGTTTTTCTCACAGAAAATGTCATTACTTTGTAATGAAATGTTAATGCTAAGTTCTATTCTTAAAGTCACTTGTTACAGTGATAAAGCTATGGCTTAATAGAGTTGCTAAATATTCATCCAAGTCATTCTTCTTCTTCTTCTTTCGAGAGGTTTTTGCTATAGAGAGCATGTGCTTGCCAGAAAGAGAGAGAGAGACAGAGAGACAGAAAGTGAGAAATCACCCCCACAGGGAGGATGGCCATGCCACAATCCCTTCTCTTCCATTCTCCTCTCAGGATCTTGGGCATGCACGCACATGCGCCTGGTGTGAGTTTAAGCCACTGGGTCCAAGACTCGAACCTCAGTCAACTACATGGGCGTCCAGCAACACAGCCATTACACTAGCTGCTGGTCCCCAAGTCATTCTTCTTTTAACATTTTATATTCTTCAAGTGACCAAAAAAAGAAAAAAAAAAAAAAAAAAAAAAAAGAAAAGAAAAACTCTATTTTTTTCTCTCTCATTGAAAAAAAAGAGATTACACTCACTATAAAGAGCAACTTTAACCTGAAGCACCAAAGTCCCTTTATGGTTTTCTAAGTGTGTTTTCTATGAGTTTGTAGCTGTTAGTACCAAATCATAATTCATTCTATACTTAGTATCCCATTCAATATTTTCATTTTCCTGACATCACTTACCATTTGCTCAATACCCTTCAGTTCTCCTCAGTGTTTGAAATCATTATGGTATTTGTACCCACCTCCTGCTCATGAATGATGTTTTAAGCATCTCTTTATATTAGTAAGTTGGTTCCTAAGGTTGTGGAAAGTTCTTTTAGTTGCAGCCTATATTTACCATATGACCCAGCAATTTTTCTCTTGGGTATTTATATTAGAGAAGTGTTCACGCAAAACATGTACCTGATGTACTGGATGCTTCCAACAACACTATTCATAGTCATCCCAAACTGGAAACAACCCAAATATCCTCCAGTGGGTGACTGGATAGCACATTCATCCACTCAGTGGAATATCACTCAGCAACCAGAAAGAGCAAACTAGCGATACCCAGCCTCTTGGATGAATCTTAAAGGAATCAGGCAGAGTGAAAGAAGTAGCTCTCAAAAGGTTACATGTTTTATGACTCTATTTATATGACATACTTGAAAAGGGAAAACTATAGTGATGGAGAATAACTCCATGGTTGCCAGGACTTAGGGGGTAGGGAGGGTGTGAGTACAAAGGAATAGGATGAATTTGGGGAATGATGGAATTGTTCTGTGTCCTGATTGCTGCAATAGTAGCACAAATCAGTAGCATGTGAAAGTTCATAGAACTGCATGCCAAAAGGTCATTTTTATTATAAATTTTAAAATTATATAAAAGATCCCAGTTTTATCAAACTAGTTGCATGTCCTTCAGTGCTGTTTAACTTCTCTGAATCTCAATTTATTTACCTGTAAAATGTGGAAAATACTCTTCTCCTGGAAGAGGTGTTATAAAGATGAAATAAGATGTTATTTCCACCTGACATACTGGAGGCTCTTTTTCTTTCTTTTCCGTAGTAATAAATCTCATTGCGGAAATAAGATGTTATTTCCACCTGACATACTGAAGGCTCCTTTTCTTTCTTTTCCATAGTAATAAATCTCATTGCAAGCAGATTATTTATTGTCATTATTACCATTCATGCTTTTTTCATGGTTATTTGGCTCTTGGGGAACAGACTATAGTCACTGAGGGTTTGAAGTAGGTGAGTGTCATCATGTGAGTTTCAGTCTTAAAAGATCATTTGAGCAGATTTTCCTGGAGTAGTTAGGCATGTAGGAAGCCAGAAACAAAAAGGCCAGGAAGAGGTGTTGGGGTGGTCAGATGAGAGGTGATGGAACGATCTCAGGTGGGAGCAATGGAGAGAGAATGGGGTAGGTTTGGGATTTCTTTTCTTGGGAAGTAGAACCAATGGCTTGATAATGGTTTGAGGGGTGAGGAAAGGAGGATGATGGTGTTATTTCTGGGACGTTATTTCAAAAAGAGGAGCAAATTCAACTGGATGGGTTGTGGTAGGCATTGACAGTGAAGAATTACTTTGGGCATGTTATGACTGGAAATCAAGTAAGCGATTTGGATGTAGACGTCTGGAACCAAGGGCTAGGCCAGCGTTCTGTCCCTTCCTAGGGCTGCAGCACACAACAGCAAAGGTTTCCTGTCCCAGCCCTACCAGATTAGGTTGAGGGGGGGGCTTTCAATGGCTGTTCCTTAGACTCAGCCTTGAGGGTTTTAGCAGTGTGCTTCTCTTTGTCCATTCCTGATAGGGATTATAGAAAGTTCTACTGGAATTCAGATGAGGCCTATACCATTCGCTGCTGCTAGTTTGTTGGTAGGTTTTTGTTTTTGTTTTTCCTCTTTCTGCTTATTGAGAATTAAAGAATGAAGGCACCCAATATTTCTAAATACCCAGCCTGGAAGTCATCAGTGGTATTGTGTATATTGAAAGATTAATAAACTACTGAGATCCAGCAATCCCACTACTGGGTAGATATTCAAAGTTAAGGAAATCATTATGTCAAAGAGATAATCTGCATCCCCATGTTCATGGCAACATTATTCACAAAAGCCAAGAAAGAGAATGAACATAACAGTTTATAAGTGGATGAATGAATAAAGAAAACGTGGTATATGTACATAATGAAATACTATTTACCTTTTAAAAAGAAGGAAATCCTGCCATTTGTGATAACCTAGATGAACCTGTAGGACACTATGTTAAACAAAATAAGCCAGGCACAGAAAAACAAACACTGCATGGCCTGCCTCATATGTGGAAAGTAAAAAAGTTGATCTCTTAAAGTTGAAGATAGAATGGTGGTTAGTGTGGACTTAAGTGGCTGGGGCTGGCGGGGACATGGGGAGAAGCTGGTTAAAGGATACAAAATTTTAGTTAGATGGGAAGATTAATTTCAAGAATGGTACTATACAACAGGGTGACTATAGTTAATAATACATTGTCTATATTGCAAAATATTGAAAAAAATGCTAAGATGGTAGATCTAAAGTGTTCTTACCACAAAAATAATAACTACAAGGAGTGGTAGATGTTACCCACTTAGTCATTCTACAATGCATACATACTTCAAATATTATTAATACATCATACAGAGTGAATTCAATTTTGTCAATGTAAAAAATAAAATAAAAAATAAGCTAGTGAGATGATAAACATGGAAATGCATAATATAGACTATGCCAAATGCTTATATTCTAACTTATTCGGTTATTTCTAGTATCCCAAAATTCCCAATTTTGCTACAAATGAGGAAACGAAATTCAAGATATATTTTTCCTTGATAACTACCAAATTTGCTTTGATAACAGCAATTTCCTCTGTGAGAGCAGAAAGGGAAGGGTCTTTAGAAAAAGGAAGGGGATTGAGGAAGCCTCAACTGCATCTGCAAAAAGTTAAAATTCTGTAGAGCTGTGTATCAGGTCAGGGTGTTCATTAGACTCAACTGTGTTTAATATCTCTTATAATTTACAAAATGAAAAAATATGTTGTTCTTTAACACACAAATAAAAAATAATAAGAAGTTCCAAACATGACAGACAATGCTCTCTTTCTACCTACTCTGTCCTCATTAATCACCTTAAAGAGTGACCTCTTGGGTTTTTCTCACAGAAAATGTCATTACTTTGTAATGAAATGTTAATGCTAAGTTCTATTCTTAAAGTCACTTGTTACAGTGATAAAGCTATGGCTTAATAGAGTTGCTAAATATTCATCCAAGTCATTCTTCTTCTTCTTCTTTCGAGAGGTTTTTGCTATAGAGAGCATGTGCTTGCCAGAAAGAGAGAGAGAGACAGAGAGACAGAAAGTGAGAAATCACCCCCACAGGGAGGATGGCCATGCCACAATCCCTTCTCTTCCATTCTCCTCTCAGGATCTTGGGCATGCACGCACATGCGCCTGGTGTGAGTTTAAGCCACTGGGTCCAAGACTCGAACCTCAGTCAACTACATGGGCGTCCAGCAACACAGCCATTACACTAGCTGCTGGTCCCCAAGTCATTCTTCTTTTAACATTTTATATTCTTCAAGTGAGCTGGTGATGGTCTTTTTGTTTTGTCTTGTTTTTACAAACACAGGACCATCTCAGCAAAAACTCATCATCAGGCTGTTAACTTCAACATTTTCGAAGGCATGGTCTGCCATGGGGTCCCCCTTGTGACGATTTCAAGAGGCAGAGTAGTATATGAAGCTGGAGTTTTCAATGTCACGGCAGGAGATGGGAAGTTTATTTCTCGCAAGCCATTTGCGGAATATATTTACAAACGAATCAAGCAGCGGGACCAGGTGAGTTGTATCTCTCTGGGTTGTTACCATGGGTTAAGCTGTCACTGGCTCCTGGATGTCTGCTTTGTTGTTGGTGGTGGTGGTTGTGGGGAGTGGTTACATCACACTCGGTTTAACATATTATTGGGATGCTAGGATAGATATGAGAAGTTGCAAACACTAATTTTCAAAGAAAGAATCATTGGATGGGTGCCTTCCCCCTTGCAGACTGATGCGTCTGTTCAGGGTTTCCTGATGGACCAAGTCAGGTATTCCCAGGCAAGTTCAGGGCCCTTCGGGGCCTTTTATAATGGTGTTACTCAGCCCTCCAAGAAGCAGATCTCCAGATGGCTGAAGGTACATGGGTTTTAGTGGGGAAACCTCTGAGAGAGAAAACAGGCAAGAACCAGGAAAGGACGAGAGGGCTTTCAGATTGCACTTCAGTTCTGACCCTAGGGAAGAAAATAAGGGAGCAAATGGAATGGAAGCACACTGTCTGACTTAGCAAGGCACTGAGAAGTCCTTGAGCCAAGAGTCTTGTCTTCCAGCTATAGACGGTGCCCAGTTGTTGGCTGAGAGCAATCGTGGGAGGCCTCAGTGCTATCACAGTGATGGAGTTCACAGTTCAGAGTTCAGCAACGGCCATTTGAAACATAGTTCTCCCTTTATTTGAAAGGTTCACAAGGCGTATTCTTTCTGACTACCAGAGCAATGGTTGAGTTTTGGGTCAAGTAGCTCTTAGTACATTCTGTCTTGCCCTCTCATTTCCTAGCTTTGTAGCCTACAGCACATTTGTGCTGTCCTCTTGGGCTCAGGTTCCTCATCTGGAAAATGACATTTTCTTCCTAACAAACTGTAAGACTCAACATAAGAGTTTACAGTATAAGCATCTAGTAGGGGATCAGTAAATATCTGTTCAGTTTCAGGGCCACCAGGTGGCATTGTGGTTCAGATGCTGGACTCCCACATGACTGACTATGGTTTGAGTCCTAGACCTGGTGGCTTATTTCTCACTTCCCCTCTCTCTCTCTCTGGTGAATGCATGTGCCCTTTAGCAAATTAAAATAATAATAATAATAATAATAAAATTATATAACTCTTTTTAAAAAAAGTACCAGTTTAGTCTTTTTGCTTTCTCCTTTTGCTGAACAAATCTATGCCAAGGGCCCCAACATTTTTGAAATAACTCTGTAATTATAGAAGAGATATTTGTTGGGCCAGCAGATAGCATGGCGATTAAGGTACTGGACTCCCACATGGCTGGTTGTGGTTCAAGTCCCCAGACCTGGCGGCTTGCTTTCTCACTTTCCCTCTCTGTCTCTCTCTGGTGAGTGCACGTGCCCTACAGCAAATTAAAAATCATATAAATACCAAATGAAATTAAATGAATAGTTCTTTTTATAGAAAGAGATATTTGCTTTTAATATAAGAGGAGGATTCCAAAAGTTTACAGAAAATGTGTATTATCAAAAAACCACACATGGGGAGCCAGCAGTTAGTGTAATGGCTATGTCGCTGGACTCCCACGTAGTCGACCGTGGTTCGTGTCCCGGACCTGGTGGCTTAAAACTCACGCCGGGTGCGTGTGCGTGTGTACCCAAGATCCCGAGAGGAGAATGGAGGAGAAGGGATTGCGGCGTGACCATCCCCTCTGGGGGGTGATTTCTCGCTTTCTGTCTCTATGTCTCTCTCTGTCTGTCTGGCGAGCGCACGCGCTCTATAGCGAAAACCTCTCCAAAAAAAAAAAAAAAGACACACATGGTTCCTGAAATTATTTGGGGCCAAAATAAACTCACACTTTTAACTCTATTTTTCTATGAACTTTATAAAGTCCTTATATCTTGGGCATGTACACAGTTTGCTTAGTTCACAGAGTTTTAAATAGTTTTTAAAATACACTACACTACATACACTGAAATTTGATAGTTTTATCAGATTTAAAAATCTAGATTTCTGAATTTTAGAGTAGAGGAGGAGCCTTGTGTTCTCAATCTCACATGGCACGAAGAGGCCACAAGTGGACGGCTGAGTCTCAGATAGGCACTTTCTGGGGTTCACCCAGCAGGCTTCACTTATTAAAGTCCCTTGCCTGACTATGTAGATGTTAGAGTTTGTCCCACTTGGATTAGTTCTAAGGCTTCACTCTCCTTTCCATTTTTCAAATGTCCATCTCCCTTTCTAGAGTTCTCTGGCTATGTTTTGATTCATTTTGTTTGAATCTTCTATATAGTCTCTTTGATTTCACCTCTAGTGCCCTGTACAATCTTTTTACTTGTGGATTCTCAAGAGTCCGTTGTACAAGATTCACCCACTTTTTGACACTTCCTAAGGTTTTGATTAGGTAAACAAGTGCTCTAGAAATGCTACAATTCTTTTTTTTTTCTTTTGTCCATAGAGATTTTTGATACAAGGTATATGCACTTTTTGGCGACACAGAGAGAGACAGAGAGAAAGAACATGAGAAGTCACCCCCCAGGGGAGATGGCCATGCCACAGTCTTTTTCTTCATTCTCCTCTTGGGATTTTGGGCACACATGCACACACATGCACACATGTGTATTATGGCAAAACTATGCAAACTATCCACAAACTTTTTGAGTTTGAAGCTGCCAGGTCCAGGACTTGAACTGTGGTCAGCCATGTGGGAGTCCAGCACCTTAACAACCATGTCACCTGCTGGTCTGGAAATGACACAATTTTTACATACTATATTTCAGTCAAAATGGAAGACATTTAAGGTTCATTTTGCCAGAGAGTTCATTTATAGATGCTGATACTGACAGGTGATAGGTGAGTGACGGTTATAGGAATCCTGGGATTTTTCCAAATGTGATAAAAAAACATTTTTTTTTTTTTTGGAGAGGATTTTTTTCGCTATAGGGCGCGTGCGCTCGCCAGACAGAGAGAAAGAGAGACAGAGAGATAGAAAGTGAGAAATCACCCCCCAGGGGAGATGGTCACACTGCAATCCCTTCTCCTCCATTCTCCTCTCAGGATCTTGGGCACACACACACACGCACCCGGCGTGAGTTTTAAGCCACCGGATCTGAAACGCGAACTGTGGTCGACTACGTGGGAGTCCAGCGACATAGCCATTATGCTAACTGCTGGTTCCTAAAAACAGCAGTTTTAACATTTAATGAACAGTTACTGAATGCAAGTGAAGGCTCTGTTACTACAACAACCTGTTATGGAGGAAAGTATTATTTCCCTCATTTTAAAAATTAAGAAATGATAGAAGGTAGGGAGTGTGAGGAAAGATATTAAGGAGAAAAAGAGAGGCAAGACATTTATGGAACACAGAAATGCATTATTATCTGTTGATAATGTGTATAGCATTCTCAAATGGACTGATGTGAAGTGTTCATGTTGGGAGAATTGGCTTTACAAGCTAAGTAATGTATAGTGATAGACTGTATAAAAGAAATTAAAATAAAATTAAAACAAAAAAAGAAATGGGGGCCAGCAGATGGCCATAGTGTTTACGTCGTTGGACTTCCACATGGCTGACTGCGGTTTGAGTCTCAGACCTGGTGGCTTGAAACTCATGCTGGGCATGTGTGTGTGCATGCCCAAGATCACAGAAGGAGAAGGGATTGTGGCATGACCATTCCCCTTGGGGAGGGGTGATTTTTCACTTTCCCTCTCACTGTCTCTGTCTCTCTCTCTCT
>NW_006159625.1:2094189-2113517 GCF_000334495.1 Tupaia belangeri chinensis
CCAAAAAAAAAAAAAAAGACACACATGGTTCCTGAAATTATTTGGGGCCAAAATAAACTCTCACTTTTAACTCTATTTTTCTATGAACTTTATAAAGTCCTTATATCTTGGGCATGTACACAGTTTGCTTAGTTCACAGAGTTTTAAATAGTTTTTAAAATACACTACACTACATACACTGAAATTTGATAGTTTTATCAGATTTAAAAATCTAGATTTCTGAATTTTAGAGTAGAGGAGGAGCCTTGTGTTCTCAATCTCACATGGCACGAAGAGGCCACAAGTGGACGGCTGAGTCTCAGATAGGCACTTTCTGGGGTTCACCCAGCAGGCTTCACTTATTAAAGTCCCTTGCCTGACTATGTAGATGTTAGAGTTTGTCCCACTTGGATTAGTTCTAAGGCTTCACTCTCCTTTCCATTTTTCAAATGTCCATCTCCCTTTCTAGAGTTCTCTGGCTATGTTTTGATTCATTTTGTTTGAATCTTCTATATAGTCTCTTTGATTTCACCTCTAGTGCCCTGTACAATCTTTTTACTTGTGGATTCTCAAGAGTCCGTTGTACAAGATTCACCCACTTTTTGACACTTCCTAAGGTTTTGATTAGGTAAACAAGTGCTCTAGAAATGCTACAATTCTTTTTTTTTTCTTTTGTCCATAGAGATTTTTGATACAAGGTATATGCACTTTTTGGCGACACAGAGAGAGACAGAGAGAAAGAACATGAGAAGTCACCCCCCAGGGGAGATGGCCATGCCACAGTCTTTTTCTTCATTCTCCTCTTGGGATTTTGGGCACACATGCACACACATGCACACATGTGTATTATGGCAAAACTATGCAAACTATCCACAAACTTTTTGAGTTTGAAGCTGCCAGGTCCAGGACTTGAACTGTGGTCAGCCATGTGGGAGTCCAGCACCTTAACAACCATGTCACCTGCTGGTCTGGAAATGACACAATTTTTACATACTATATTTCAGTCAAAATGGAAGACATTTAAGGTTCATTTTGCCAGAGAGTTCATTTATAGATGCTGATACTGACAGGTGATAGGTGAGTGACGGTTATAGGAATCCTGGGATTTTTCCAAATGTGATAAAAAAACATTTTTTTTTTTTTTGGAGAGGATTTTTTTCGCTATAGGGCGCGTGCGCTCGCCAGACAGAGAGAAAGAGAGACAGAGAGATAGAAAGTGAGAAATCACCCCCCAGGGGAGATGGTCACACTGCAATCCCTTC
This sequence comes from Tupaia belangeri chinensis, assembly GCF_000334495.1. NCBI lineage: Eukaryota > Metazoa > Chordata > Mammalia > Scandentia > Tupaiidae > Tupaia > Tupaia belangeri. The sequence continues at coordinate 2,095,431 of NW_006159625.1, forward strand.
TCCTCCATTCTCCTCTCAGGATCTTGGGCACACACACACACGCACCCGGCGTGAGTTTTAAGCCACCGGATCTGAAACGCGAACTGTGGTCGACTACGTGGGAGTCCAGCGACATAGCCATTATGCTAACTGCTGGTTCCTAAAAACAGCAGTTTTAACATTTAATGAACAGTTACTGAATGCAAGTGAAGGCTCTGTTACTACAACAACCTGTTATGGAGGAAAGTATTATTTCCCTCATTTTAAAAATTAAGAAATGATAGAAGGTAGGGAGTGTGAGGAAAGATATTAAGGAGAAAAAGAGAGGCAAGACATTTATGGAACACAGAAATGCATTATTATCTGTTGATAATGTGTATAGCATTCTCAAATGGACTGATGTGAAGTGTTCATGTTGGGAGAATTGGCTTTACAAGCTAAGTAATGTATAGTGATAGACTGTATAAAAGAAATTAAAATAAAATTAAAACAAAAAAAGAAATGGGGGCCAGCAGATGGCCATAGTGTTTACGTCGTTGGACTTCCACATGGCTGACTGCGGTTTGAGTCTCAGACCTGGTGGCTTGAAACTCATGCTGGGCATGTGTGTGTGCATGCCCAAGATCACAGAAGGAGAAGGGATTGTGGCATGACCATTCCCCTTGGGGAGGGGTGATTTTTCACTTTCCCTCTCACTGTCTCTGTCTCTCTCTCTCTCTCCAGTGAGCACATGCACCCTGAGGAGAAACAAAACAAACAAACAACCAAAAAAAAAAACAAAAAACTCTTAAAAAAAGTTAGGAAGTTAAGACACTTGTCCATGTCATACATGGCAAAGCCAGAATAAAAGCCCTGGTTATCTGAATTCAAAAACTGTTTAGTTAAGTAATAAGCTATACTGTAAATTATGAAGAATGAGTTGAATTAGGTAATGAGAGCTATATTTCCCAGCAACAGGTTTGGAAATACTGTATCCAAAGAAAACAAAACAAAAATTGATTTGAACTGGAGGTATTGATGGCAGCTGATTTATTCTGTTCATTCTTGAGGGATGAACAGAAAGGGTGGATATGGGGAATTGTAAAGACTCATGCCACTTGCACAGCTTGAAATCAGCCATTGCAGGAGCATTTACACCATAGAAACAGGCAAGTGCTGTGAAGGTGATGAGAAAAATGGAGGTCAGAAGTGGTTGTTAACATTTACATAAATACCTGTGTATATAATGCACTTCTTAAAAACTTTTTTGTCATACTTTATCCAATCATTCAGTATGATTACTAAGTGGCAGCGTTCAAACTCGAACCCAGACTTGTCTACTGCCCAAATCAACCACTTTAACCTCTGCCTGTGCAATATACTAACCCCAAAGTTTGATGCCTATTAATACTCATAGCTCCCTACTCCCCATTTTCAGGATATTGCTTCCCTAGTCTGCACACAGGTTTTACTTACCATTGAGCTGGCAAACCAGCGGAGCCAACACTAAAATGAGAGGACTCACTGTAGTTGGATTGTCCTTGAGAAACCAGTCACAGGGTATTTTGAAGATTAAATGGAGACATCTGGTAAATTATAAAACATTATCAAAATGCAAGTTTTCATTGTTATGGTTCACCTCTATTGAATGTAAGAGTTGGTTGACATTATCAAAATGCAAGTTTTCATTGTTATGATTCACAACTATTGAATGTAAGAGTTGATTATGTACTAGGGATTCACCAAGCCCTGAATAGCTCAGTTCGTGTACTGGGCGTCCTCTAAGTTCACCAGGTCAGGCATGGATTTCGTTCTCAGGGACTTGCTGTGTATTTGGACTGTTTGATGTCAAATCAATGTCTGCTATCAGTATTTGGAAATTCTATGGTCGCTATTGTGTTTTAGCTTCCATGAGCAGCATAGCGTCAACAACTCCTTTGAGATCCCAAGATCCTTCTCTATTGGTCTTGCTATTCTCAGAAAACCTAGCATCCCAGCACTCTACTTTCTGCAGACGATATGGCTAAATTTTCTATTATCTTACAGCTTCTTCTTTCTTTCCCTCGATCATCTAACCAAAAAGCATTTCTGCAATTATGCAGATGTGATGGTGATTGCAATTAATGTTTATTCATAGTACTACATATGCTATAATTATCATTTTTATCTTTCTATTAACTCATCATAATGACAATCATTAAATACTGGGATCTCAACTTAAGCACGAATCTACCACTGTAAACCATTAGCATCCTGCTGGATGAGGTGGCCTCTCACACAGTTTTACCCTCAAGCCATTTAACTTGATTGTAATCACACCAAGATGGAAAGAATTGCTGTCAAGGTGTGATCATCTCATCTTGATAGCATGTGCTTGAGGAAAAAAGATGCCACAACACAGATCAGCCTTTTCAAAGTGTGTTCTCTGGACGTTGGTTTCTTGATGTCTTCTTTCAGGATGTTGTGAAATAATTCTAGATAATGCTACCCCAAGTGCTTCGATTGTCTTGTGTCATTTTAAAAGTTCTGAGAAGTCTTAGAATCAAGAAATCCTTTTTTATTTAGTAAGTGCTTGTTGGTTACTAGGGACTTCTCTAGGTACTAGGGACACAGGCATCAATAAGACAGCAGTTCCTGAACTCAAAGCATTTCCATTCTACTTGTTTTGAAGATGTTTCATGGTGCTTAAGTTCTAGTTCTGTCTGTGACACTTTTACACCTCTCTGTGCTGTGGTCGATTAGCCATTTACATAAAGAAATCGAGTGATGAGGAGAGATCAAGGCAGAATGTATAATTTGTGAGTCCAAATTGGGAAACCCTTTTGGGTGTGTCTCTGGTAACATGGATTTAAAACCATGAGCCTGAGGCCACCAAGGAAACCATGCTAGACAGAGGAAAGGGAGCTTAAGACAGAGCCCTGGGAGAAACCAAGTGGTATAGTGGTTAGGATGCTGGACTCTCACATGGCTGACTGTGGTTCAAGTCCTAGACCTGGCAACTGGAAATTCACGCTGGACACATGTGCACGCATGTGTGCACAAAATCCCTAGAGGAGAATGGTGGAGAAGGGATAGAGGCATGGCCATCCCGTCGGGGGGTGATTTCTTGCTTTTTGTCTCTGTGTCTCTCCAGCAAGTGCTCATGCCGTGTAGTAAAAATCTCTAAAACGAACAAGCAAACAACAGCAATAAAAAGAAAAACAATGGAGGTCTGGGATATGCCAACCTTCAGCAGTTGAGGAGGGTTGAGAAACTGACAAAGGGACCTGAGAAAATTGGTCAGCGAGGCAGGAAGACAGTCAAAGAACATGGACTTTTGAGAAGACAAGAGAAGAAACCTGCTCACTCCATTCAACCTAGAGTGGTCTGATTCTTAATTCTGGTTTTTCTGTGTGTGTCATGCTGCTTACCCATCCTTTAAGAGTTAGGTCGACTTTTAGCAGGGAGGCTTGGGGCGGAGTCTGTGTTATCACCATATCCCTCTAGGTTAAGGAAAAGAAACCTCCTTTCTGATCCTACTGCTAGCCCAAGGGGTCTTCAAAAAATTCACAGAAAATGTGTATTATGGCAAAACTATGCAAGGATTAAAAAAGTTGTATGTCCAAATAACCATATCTTTCATTCTACTTTCCACAAACTTTTTGAACCCCCCTGTGTAACTTACAGGTGTGAAGCATTGATCCTGCCATGTACTCGGGATCACACCAGGCGGACACGTCATACTTCAGGCCGAATTTGTTCATTGTCACTAGAGAGAAGGAACAGACTAGTTTTCCTAGGAGTTGTGGGTTAAGTCTACTTCGAAAACAAATGGGCCACTGAACATCTGAATAACGGCAGTGACAGTTGAGGATTCTGCCATCACTTTTCCGTTTTGTCACAGTGAGCATCTACTGCGGTTCTTAAGTATATTACATAGAGTACAATGCCAAAGGCAACAGATAGTACAAAGATGAAAAAGACTCGAGTGTAGCCATTACAGAGCTTATGTAACCCGCCTCTAAGGATAAGGAAATATTAAAAGGTTAGAAGTGCTGGAAGGCTGGAGACTAGAACTTAGATTGTCTGATTCCTATCAACTACCTATCAAAGGGAAAGGCTGTGAAGTGTGGGATAGCAAACGCTCCTGAGAGAAGCTTTGTTTGCTTCTGAAGTGGTGGTCTGGGCAGGAGGGATAACATTTCATGCCATTCTGGAAGGAAACCAGACCTTGCCCTGGAGGAGCCACAGAGGCAGCTGTAATGAGACCATGCAGAATAGACCTGAAACCAGATCAGAGACGGGGTGACTCTAGCCAGGCTAAAGTTGCTCAGTGGTGTTGCTGGTGCAGTGAGAGAGTGGTTATTAGGCAGCTCTGTGGCCTGGGACCTATATAGAGAAGGCAGCTCGCCAAAACGGAAATGCGACCTGGAGGTCAGATATGTGGAGAAGCAGAAGGTGTATAAGAGACAATGAGTCAACCCAGGTCAAGCAACCATAAAAAGAGGGGGAAGGCTTGAATGGGAAACCCCCTGTACCTCCCAGGAAAACCCTTGCACCCATATGTACTGAGTATTTGTCATGGGTGCACCAGTCCACAGAGGAAGACAGGCGAGGGAACAGGTAATTCCAGGAAACGGTGGTAAGCAATTTGGTGGATGTGGGGCCAGGTGGTGGCACAGAGGAAATGCAACTGGACCCATGTGGAAAGGTCTTGGGTTTACGTCCCTGAACTTGCCTAAGCGTGCTGGGTGCACGTGCGTGGGCCCGTGATCCAGGCCAGCTGAGACTGGGGAGAGATGGCAGTGAAGACCCCATTGTGTGTGCCTCTCTTTCTGTGTGTGTGTCTCTCTCTGTCTCTCTCTATTTCTGTCTCTGATAGAAGAAATAAATACATGAACTTCTAAATAAAGACAGTGGATGTGGCAGAGAGGGATAAAGCTTTCTAAACTGACGATTACCTGGACTGAGTAATAAATAGAAAGCAAGAGCTATTTATGTAAAGAAAAGAGCAGGCATTCCAGCATGTCCAAAGGCATGGCCCTGGCAGAAAGATCTGAGGCAGGATTCTGATTTGCCTGGCTTGGGTCATACGTAAATCTTGAGCCTTCAGCTAGGTTCAGGAGGAGGGACTCTTCTGAGGGACTGGCCATTTATAGGATGGCCTGTGCTTTACTGGCCCTGCCTGATTTACTGGTGTTGATCATAGGTTCCCGAGAAGGAGTCTAGGACCAACAAACAAGCAACAGCCGAAAACCACAGGTCGTGGGGGAACCAGCAGTTAGCATAATGGCTATGTTGCTGAACTCCCACATAGTCGACTGCGGTTCGTGTCCTGGACCCGGTGGCTTAAAACTCACGCCGGGCGCGTGTGCGTGCGTGCCCAAGATCCCGAGAGGAGAATGGAGGAGAAGGGATTGCGGCGTGACCATCACCCCTGGGGGGTGATTTCTCGCTTTCTGTCTCTATGTCTCTCTCTGTCTGTCTGGCAAGCGCACGCGCCCTACAGTGAAAATCTCTCCAAAAAAAAAACAAAACAAAACAAAAAAACCACAGGTCGTAATGCTTCACGGGAACTGTCGTAGGATGAGAGAGATGGAGTGGGCGCTGCTGAGGGGCACACAGAGCAAACACAGGTCGCACAGACTTGTCCATTTGTGTCACGTGCTCCAGGGGTGCTCAGCTGCAGAAGAGGCTGCTGATTGAACTGAAAGATGCCATGGGTTTTGCCGAAGGAGAATACCAAGAAAAACAGAGAAAGGCAAGGCCCTCGAGATGAGAGGCTGAGAGTGGAAATAAATCTTGGCTTGCGTGGACAGCCCTGGATTGTGCCGGTTCATTATATTTAGTACCCTTTTCGCTCTCAGTAGTGTCCTACTGTGGACAATAAATTACAAAGTCACCCTGGAGATAAGTGATATTTTCTGCAGTCTGGTTTGGAAAATAAAGCCAGGAGAAGGAAAAACAGGGCCCAAAGACCTGAAAGGGAGGATGTGCCTGGAGAGTGGGGTGTCAGGTGTGGATCGGCTGCACGTGACCACACCTGCCATCCAGGGGCTGGGTGGCAGAAACGTGAGGCTGGCATTTCATATCCTGTCACGTTTTCCTCAAGATGATGGCTGGACCCAGGGAAGAAAAGGATTGGGTAGATAGTGAGTCAGTCTGGAATTCCAGCAAAGCACCTAACCTGACATGAAGAGTGGCAGCCTGACCCGGTGAGGGGACAGCAGGGGTCCTCCCATGTACTGAGGGGCCAGTGTGTGCCAAACACGCTTCCCCTTCTGTGGTTCTCTGCTGTGTCCCCTATGCTTGGCCAATAATGGGGGACTGTGTGGCTCTATAACTATGTGTTGAAGAAATAAAAGAAGTGCTTTATCTCTAGAAATCCTCAAGTACATGAGACACAGGTTTTATTTCCTTAGTTTCGTGGATGAGGAAGTGGGCTCAGAGGATTAACTTGCCAGTTCCCGGTAACTAATAAACGGCAAAGGGAGAATTCAAATGTGGATCTGACTTCCTCCGAAGCCCGCATAGTTGATCACCACAATATATTAGTCTTGGTGATCAAAATGAAGCCACAGTAACTTGTTATTTGTCCACGTCTGTGTGTGTATATGTATGTGTATAGACACACACACGTATGTATTTATTAAGAGCTTATTATATGCTGGATATTATTCTAAATACTTTACTTGTATCTAATCTTCTCAACATTTAATTTCACAACAGCCCCATAAAGCAAGTGTTATTATTATTCCCCATTTACGACTAAGGGGACTGAGGCATGGGGTTAAGTAACTGGAAGCAGTCCCAGACAGGTTCCAGAGCCCACGCTCTCACTGTGGCTCGCTGCCTCTCAACTTGTGAATGAATTTGTGTGCAGGTTTACAAACAGCATGATTTAGTTACTTCCCACAATTCCTTTGACTATAAAGTTCGAAGTTCGAAACTGCTCAAGTACTGACTTAGCACTAGCTGAATCCAGAGCTGGTCTATAGAAGGCCTATGATGCACAGAGGCAATCGGAAAAGTGAAACACACACACACACACACACACACACACACACGCACTGCTATAATCTAAAGCAAAGTGCTCTGAAGCCTTAGGACAGGTTGGACACAGAGCTCTGGGAACACAGACAGCTAGGACTGAAAATAGAAAAGACAGCACATCAGGAGGGACTGTAGGAGACAGTTATGGGACTCAGAAGGGTGTGAGGAAAAGGCAGAGACTTCAGTGAGAGGGTCCTGGGGCCTCTGTCTGATGCAAATTAACACCGACAGAGGGATGCAATGCAGATACCCAAGATTTGCCAGAAATTTCTGTGGAAGGGCAAAGAGGTGGGAGTCATGCGATAAATTCGTAAGATTCTTTTATTGCTCTTACAATTCATAAAAGCAGTCACAATTCACTTTGAACTCTAGAAGTCAGTAAACCACAAGGAAAAATGAAATGTTTTATTTCAGACTTGCACACCAACCCCTGTGGAGCGCGCACCCTATAAGGGAGAAGTCATCATGCTGAAAACAGCAACAAAAGAAGACTCCTCAACTGGGACCAGGACACAGGCTTGCCCCTGAGCTCAGTGCTGTTGGTAAGGGACAGCAAGGAAAGTATTCCTGAATGACAGCAGATGAAATGAGTAACTATTTCCTCAGAACCATTTGAAAAGTCCAAGGTCAAAAACTTCCAAGTGATGTAAGACTCAAGGACGGTTGAGCTAAGGGAAGGATGATAGAAGGCCTTTGATGCAGAATGTTTACATGAACCTTCCAGATCGAAGAAGGTGGTGGGTTAGCTGAGATTCATTCTCTGAGATGTTAGGATACATTCAACAGAGCCCACCCCGAAAATCAACTATGAGCAAGGAGCAGGAGGCTGATAACATATGGAGGGACTCATTATTATACTTAAAACAGGGAGTATGAGGGGCCAGCAAGTGGCGTGGTGGTTAAAGTGCTGGATACTCCCACATGGCTGACTATGGTTCAAGTCCTGGACCTGGTGGCTTGCTTTCACACACTGTCTCTCTCTCACCACATTAAAATAAATGAATGAATAAATAAAATTAAATAAATAATTTTTTTAAATGGGGTACGAATAAATAAAATTAAATAAATAATTTTTTTGACTGGGGTACAATTTCACAGTCAAAATGTATAAGCTGACTAGCACTTTATCTGGAAAAAATCTTTGTATTATAAATGTGATTATGTTCTAGAACTTTGAATGAAAAAAGTTAATCAAATATTGCATTCAGGAGTATAATTTTTCAGGATGATTACTTAAGACTATTTGCTATACCTTATTTCACATATAATTTTTGGAACCATAGTCTTTCTACAAAAATAGTTGAGCATGCTATTAGTTTTCTCAGTCTTTTGACATGCAGATGTTTCTTTTTGAAGCACCTATTCTCATTATTCTTATCAATATGCTTTCCTCAGTTGTTTCTTTGTCTGCTGTGCCTATTGAGAGTGGCTCTGTTGTCATTTTACCATCTCTCTAACAGCAGTTCACTGACTTCATGGGAGCTACGTGTTTTTCCAGTTTTGTGATTTCATTAGACTCTGAATTCTTTTTAAATTCATGATGGTTTCAGATGTTTTAACATGTAGCAAAAGACTTGAGCAAGAGGTTGACCTGAAGCATGAACACATTTGTTGATGAGTGGTACCGTCTGACAAAGGCCTGGCTTTATAGTCTCACATTTGGGCAGTCTATGCCTGCCTAGTCAAGCCCCATGGCAGCCGGGACTTGAATAATGAATAGTGGAGTGACGAAGCCCTCCATATACTGTGCTGTGTTCTTTTCAAACTAACAACATTCACGGGAGCGGGATTAGTGTTTACTTTGATTATAGCATTTCTCGAAGGTTAAGCTTCAATTCTGCATCTCTTTGTGACCGAGAATGTTACACTGAGTTCCTTTCATTCTCTTCAAAGGTAAAATCAGAGAAGAGGAGGCTGCCGTTCCCTTCACAGTCAAACATCGTCAGCCCATAGAGAAGCAGGCCTTATTTCAACTCCCAAGATCCTTCAGGAAAAAAATCGCTCTAGGCCTCTTTGATTTTCTTTCAGAAGCAATTGCTGTCTTTCTCACTGTGCCTTTGTTGCTGCGTAAGATTGAAGATATAAATGTGTATTATTGTAATGGAAAGCAAAATTTCATTGATGATACTTTTAAATGCCATTTTGGCTTGTAGTAGATTTCTTTCTTTGAATTTTTAAATCTCACTTTCATTTAAACTTTTTAAAAAAATTGCTGCATTAGCTTCAAATAGCACCACGATTTCACATTTTATTGTAATTAATAAACATTGAAATCTTTATTTTATATCCTATTATCTGAGTTATATATGTCTCCCAACTAGTGAGACTGAGATTCTGGGCGGTTGTTTTGATTTAAAAGTGTGATTTTCTATGGTATATCTGCTCCGGCCATTCCTGGAAATTGGATCCCTCTTCAGCAAATCCCAGGTAATCAGTGTGGATGTTCAATCTTAGAATAAGTTCAAGGCAAATTGTCCAGTCACGCTGATGAATGCAGGACTTGAGGGAATTAATTGGGATGAGCATAGCTGACATACACTGCACCGACATCCTCCTTCTACGGTTTCCAGTCTGTGCTGTGTTCCTTCTGTGTGTGCAGAGACGTCACGCTTATATTTACATCAAATGCAAATGTACTTATATATAACATGAGTATCTGCGTTTCTTCTCCTGGGTAACTAGTCAAGAGCGATTGTGAATATCTGGAATAAAGTCAAAGCAATTGGAACCAGCAGATGGTGTAATGGTTACGCCACTGGACTCCCACACAGTGGACTGCAGTTCAAGTCCTGGGCCTGGCGACTTAACACACGCACACACACGCCAGGTGCATGTGTGTGCGTGCCCAAGATCCTGAGAGAAGAATGACGGAGAAGTGATTGCAGTGTGGTCGTCAACCCCCCCCGGGGGGGGTCTCTCTTTCTGTCTCTCTTCTTCTCTGTCTCTCCCGTGAGGGCATGCACCCTATAGCAAAAATCTCTCTCTCAAAACAAACAAACAAAAAAAATCAAGGCAATTATTTCAAGTAAATCTGCCTTTGACATAATTAGGTCAGAGTTGACTGCACATTTAACAAAGGGGAGCAGGTATCCAGTTTCTGTCATCATTTGTTTATTTTGGAGAGGCTTTTGCTATAGGGCATGTGCACTTTCCAGAAAGACAGAGAGAGAACAAGAAATCACGGATGGTCACGCTGTAATCCCATCTCCTCCATTCTCCTCTCGGGATCTTGGGCACGCACGCATGCACATGCGCCCAGTGTGAGTTTAAGCCACCGGGTCCAGGACTAGAACTGCGGTCGGCTACATGGGAGTCTAGTGACATAGCCATTACCCTAACTGCTGGTCCCTGTCATCATTTGTTCTGAGCACACAGAGAAAGGACAGTGAGCCGCACCTGAAGAATCTTCTAGTTCGGTCAAACTATAGCTCTTTTTCTTCTCTCAGGTTCAGGATACCTTAAAACATGCTGTTATTTTTTCGCCTCCACTTCGGTTGACAATGGAAACTCCACAGTGAACTACTGAAGCTCAGGAAAAGAAATCATTAAATTGCTTTCTCACATAGAAGCCAATTCCCACTCATCCTTTAGTATTCAGCCTAAGTGTTGCCCCCTCTAAGAGACTTTCCCAGGTCCAGCATGACAGGGGAAAGCCCCTCTTTCATGCTTCTCCTTAGCAGAGCCCAACATACACCTCATCACAGCCCCTATTCCAGTGCTCATAATGACCATTTTTACCTGACTCTCCTACTGTGAGTGACTGAAAGCACTTTCAGGACAGGGCCTGTCTGCATCACTACCATTCCCACAGCATGTAGCAGAGTGCCTGGCTAGCGATGGGCATTCAGTGCATATTTATCGGTGTTTAAATAAACAGAGGAAGGGAACCAGCAGTTAGCGTAATGGCTATGTCTCTGGACTCCCACGTAGTCGACCGCGGTTCGTGTCCTGGACCCGGTGGCTTAAAACTCACGCCGGGCGTGTGTACGTGCGTGCCCAAGATCCTGAGAGGAGAATGGAGGAGAAATTGTGATTTCTCACTTTCTGTCTCTATGTCTCTCTCTGTCTGTCTGGCGAGTGCACGCACCCTATAGTGAAAATCTCTCCAAAAAAAAAACCAAAAAAACAAAAACCAAAAAACTTGTCCACATAAAATCTTCAAAAATAAGTAAACAAAGAGAGTGGATTTGACAAAAATAAATCCAATTAATATTTTTGTACCTTTGGGGATTCATATTAGGTGAATGAAGAGAGTCAATAATGAATCTAATCTACCCCTGATGGAAAGTCAGGGACTTTACAAATAATATCTCAGGTAATCCTTTCAACTATCCTGGAAGTCTCTGCGCAGAGCATCGCTTATTATCTCATCATACCGCCGTTTTGCACAGTGATCATAGCTAGCTGACCACAAGGTCTGGGCATCCTCACAGCATTCTCGTGTAATGGGCAGATACCATTATCATTACCACTCTCCTCCTATAAATGATAAAGCTGACGCTTAGTCAAACTAACTAAAGTGCACAACGACCATTATCATTACCACTCTCCTCCTATAAATAATAAAGCTGACATTTAGTCAAACTAACTAAAGTGCACAACAAAAAGGAGGTCAGCCTTATTAGCACTCAGGAAAATGTGAATTAATGGGAACCAGCAAATGCAGTGGAGGTTAAGGCAATGAGATACCACACTGCCAACTGGGCCCAGCAGCTTTAAACTCACACCAGGCATATGTACAAACATGCCCAAAGTCCTGAACGAAGGACGAAGGAGAAGGGATTGCAGTGTGGTCATCCTCCCCTGGAATGGGGCTAACTCTCTCTTTCTCTGTGTGTCTCTGGTGAGCACACACATCCTGTAGCAAAACAAAAACAACAAAAATAAAATGTCAATTTAAACTCCAATAAAATACTTTTTACATGGATCAGATTGATAAAAATAATAAATTGAATAAATCTAATATTGATGAGAATGTGGAGCAGCAGAAACACATATACTGTATTATCAAGGGAGTAGCTTGCCATTTGAGAAAGATTTGCCATTATGTGCATAAGGCAAGAATATTTACACCTTAGGATCCATGAGTTCCACTCCTCTATACTGAAGGCATGCATCCTAAAGAAACTTACACATATACACAAGGGAGCTGGTACCAAAATGCTTCTAACAATGTAGTTTGTGATAGCAAAATAATAGGAACAACCTAAATGTTCATCACCCAACAGAATGGCTAAATAGATTGTGGGTATGGGTATATGATGAAATGCTATTTATTAATAAAATGAATAACTAGAGCTAGATCTATCAAAGCAAATAACACCCAAACCTGTTAAAAAAAAAAAAAAAAAAAAAAGGTAGGAATCAAAGCAATACTCCTTCTATAATGCTTTTGTATGGTTTAATCTTATACAAAACAAGGTGTGTGTGTGTGTGTGTAAACAAAAGTATAAAAGATGTATATGGGAATAAAACATCAGACTCAGGATACTGGTTTCCTTAGGAAAACATTGGAGAGAGGTTCACAAGGAACTTCAACTATATTGGCAAAATTTTATTTCTTAAACTGGATGCTAACTACGTAAGTGTGATTATGTTAATTTCTATGCTTTTTGTATGTTTTGATAGTCTCAAAATATAATTTAATTTTCGAAATTGCTCAAAGGCTCACATCAAGTAAATAGAGGAAATGAGTTCGCAGCCCAAGCTTTATTTCTTAATTCATTATGCTGCTCGTTGTAGGAAGTGGGCAATGTCAGGGGAATATACAGAAGAATTACTACTTACCCCATCTAATCTTTGCACAGACCTTGAAAATGCAATCTGGCAGTGACAAAGAAATCTTCCTTTGTATATTAGAGGCAGTCTTGAGAAATATGGTATTAAATATTGAATTTAATTATTGTTTTTCCCATTGTCTTACATTGTTATTTGGAACTGTGTTTCTACAAAAAATGGCAACAAAGCTTAATAAAAACAATAAAGAGATTCTCACACTCATCCCCAAGAACCTGGTTGCAGTATCCTATAGTGAGTTCATTTTTTAAAATAGACCTATCAAATGAATAATAAACCTCTGCTCTCCACTAAAATGGATAGCTGCTACCCTTGTTCAATGTGCAGTCCACCCTGACCTATTAAAGTGCCCATACACTAAAATACTTCACAAAGTATGTCCCTGTTTTGTTGAGAGTTTTCACTAACTTCAGTTACATCAACTTAAAAAATTAGCAGAATTCCTTCACTTCCTTCATGTTTCTTAAAGAATTTTTTAATTTTATTTATATTATCATTATTTATTAATTTGACTAGAGAAAGACAAATACAGAGGAAAAGTGAAAGTGAGAAAACAAGCCAGTAGGTTCAGGACTCGAACCAAGGTTGGCTATGTGGAACTCCAGTGTTTTAATCGTCATGCCACCTGCCAGCTCCTACTTCCTCCTTTTATTTTTTTTCATTGTTTTTCTTTTTCTTTCTTTTTTTTTCTTTTGGAGAGGTTATTTTTGCTATAGGGCGCGTGCGCTTGCCAGACAGACAGACAAGCAGAACTCACGCCCGGCGTGAGTTCTAAGCCACCGGGTCCAGGACGTGAACTGCGGTCGACTACATGAGAGTCCAGCGACATAGCCATTACGCTAACTGCTGGTTCCCGGTTTTGGTTTTTGTTTTTAAAGAAAGCTGTGGGCTCCTTGTTATTAAACAGCTACTTCCTGCTTATAGAACCCAGAATCAAACCCCTTGGGCTGGCTGCCACTGCTTTCAAATGCCTTGCACCTGAAACACACAGTACATCCTTGCAGAAGAAACAGAAGATGGAAGAGAAAGAGGAGAGAAATAACTCATGAATGAAAAATAACACTAAACAAACCATTATTTGTGTTGACATGCCAGGACTGCAGTGTCTTGAGAGCTAAGCATGGTGTGTCAGTGGAGTTTGTAAAATATAAATGGCACCAGGGACCAGTCTGTGAGCCTCTATGGGCCAAAGGAAGTTTGCTTAATAAGTCATGGGGGCAAGAAAGCATTAGCAGGACTTTTGCAAGCATTGTTTCATTCGTTCTTTTGTTTTTTCCTTATAATAGGAACATAAGACCTTTGCCTTTTTCTTTAATGAAGCCTATAATTGTGCTCAATATATTCTTTTGTTGTGGTGGTGGTGGTTCATTTGCTTTTGTTTTTGTTTTTAATTATGCTGGGGGAGGGAGTATATTTGCCAGAGAAAGACAGAGAACAAGCAAGAAATCACACCCTATGGTACATGGTCATGCTATAGTCTCTTCTCCTCCTCCTTCTCTAGGGATTTTGGGCAAACACATACACACACCTGGCATGTTTTCCAAGCTGCTGGGTCTGGGACTCAAACCATGCAATCAGCCATGTAGGATTCAACCACCTTAACCAATATGCACCAGCTGGCCCCAATATATTCTTAATAACAACACTTACTTGGTCCTTGCTGGTGCCTGGACCAGTGCGAAGTATTATTTAGATCCTATCATTTGATTCTCTCTGCAACCTTACATGATAGATATTATTATTGTTGTTCTTAGTTAACAGATGTGCCGACAAAGACTAAGAGAGATTAAGTAATTAATTGCAAAAGATATGAGTCCTGGTCCATTTGACTCCACATAACCCCTCTACTGCATTCTCTAGTCAAGGTTTTAGAAAGAATCCACTCCCAAATGATGTACAGTTGCTGAACATCATTAGAGCTCAAAAGAAAATACTAGTAACTAACAGTCATTAAGAGCTTACCTATTACACCCCAAGTATTTTGTAAATATCAGTCCACATGATCCTTCCAAACACACCACTAAGTGGGGACTGAGCTTATTCTCACCATTCACATGGTGAAACAAAGGATGGAGAGACACACGCACTGTAACTTCTCAGACCTCAGATATTGTCACAGAATGACCTGGAAGGGGATCTCCAAGATGAACCAAGCTTTTTCAGTAAACAGTTTCCAAACCACCCTGAGGCCATGCCAAAGAAAGAGTATCATCTCATTTCTTCAGCCTTCTGGGTACTTTATCCATATAGTAACACCTAAAAAGGAGGAGTACAATAAATGATTTGCTGAAATCAATGGCAGTTATCATGAACTTTGATTTGATTTATTTTATGACAGTTAACATTAAGGTAAAGACATTTCTCTTAGAGTAACCAGAAGGCTGGGTTTCTTTTCATTCATTAATTTTGCTAGAGAGTATGTGTGCTCACCTGAGAGAGGGAGAGGAGAAAGCAACCCACCATGGGGAATGCCATAATTCCTTCTCTTCCATTTCTCCCTCCCTTTGGGTTTTTTGGGCACACATGTTTATGCATCTGATGTGTTTCTCAAGCTGCTGACTGCTCTACCCAAGTAGTCAGCCATGTGGGATTATCTTAATCACCAGGCCATCGAGCTGGCCCTATGCATCTTATCGAAAAGAATTGAATACAGATTTGTTGTTTCCTCTCGCTGATCCTGAAGTCAAGAGCCCACATGGGATGTCAAGGCTAGGGGACAGTGATGGCTCACTGTGTAATGGCCTCTGAAAGAGCTGCCTCTTCAGGTGGGGGTTGCTCCACTGCTGAGTAAGTGCCAGAGATCAGTGGGTGCCTTGGTCATGGCCGACCCCTCCAGGGAACTGAAAGTGAAGCAGCATCAGTCTGGCACTGCTATTCCTGGGCGATCTCATACCTATTAGTCCCTCTTACCATGAGACCCCTCTCATGATGCCCCAGGGGACTTGACTCCAGTACCCCATGTTAGTCCCAGCTCTGTATCATTTGCTTGTGTGGCTCATGCAAGTTACAGCTCTGCTCTAAGCTTCCATCTTTGTAGGAGAAGGTATGACTGACTTTGCGGAGAAGTCCTCAAAAGCACAGACTCTAGAATCAAATAGACTAGATTCAGAACTTTCCTCTGTCACTTAGATAACTTTGTTAACGTGAACTCTGCCAGGCTCACATGTCTGTTCTGTATAATGGGGAAATAACACTGAACCCCTAGAGTCTGGAGAGAATTAAATGGGATAAGGTACAAGCACATAACCCTGTGTTGAGCACAAAACAAGCCCTCAATGTTAGTTAATGTGATTTCTTTGAGCTTGGCTGCTTTATTGTTCTGCATCAGTGCAGAATGAGACCATCTAGTCTCATTTTAGAAGCATTCTGTCTCCTGTGAGTCACAGTGGATGGCCATTGTTGCTCAATAGTACAGTTACAAAACTAAAACCAAAAGACCAAACAAACTGTTTTGCAAAAGAAGTGCCTTAGAGATTGACTGTTATCTTCCCAACTTTTGTAGGGAAGATAACAGAGAAAAAATTATTTTCATGACAGTCATGTCTGCTTAAAAGTATTATTTGGGGGGGGAGGGCTGATGGGTGATAGAGTGATTGGGGGCACTGAATTCCCACAGGGCCGACTGTGGTAGGAGTCCTGGCGACTTGCTTTCTCCCTTTTCATTTCTCTCTCGCTTCCTCTTTCTCTTTCAGGTAAAATTTAAAAAAATAATAACTAATGGAAATAAATAAATAAATTTTTTTAAAAAGTATTTGTAAAATAGATTGTAGATTGTTTCATGAATACCTTATCAAATTATGAAAATTCAAGTGCAATAATGTTTGAACACTATAAATGACATTGCATCTTGTTTCTAATAAAAAGATCAATTAAACAAATAAGTATCTGAAAAAAAGAATGATTATATATGTTAGCCATTAAGGTGCACAGAAGCATAATCTTGTGCTCCAGTCATTTATGAAAATACTTGACAACTTGTGGTTTTTGGTTCAAAATTTCTCATGAGCCAATTAAACCTGTCTTTGAGTCCCATTTTAAAAAATGTATGTACTAAAAATTGTATTTCTGGGGCCAGTAGGTAGCATGGTGATCAAGGCACTGGACTCCCACATGGCTGACGACAGTTTGAGTCCTGGACCTGGCGGCCTGCTGTCTCGTTTTCTTTTTCTCACTCTTTCTGTCTCTCAAGAAGTGTGTGCACCTAACAGCAAATTTAAAAATATGTGTAATAAATAAAATGAAACATTTTTTCAATGTATTTCTTTGATGAGCATCAGAGAAAGAACACCTCCAACAGGGTCTTGAGTCTGTGATCCGCCCCCAGTTCTGGTCAGCACTGGATCATGGGCATACACAAGCCTGGTGTATTCAGGGAGGTTTCGAGGAGAAAACCCAGAACCTTCCCGGGTGCCTCAGCCTTGCATTTCACTGCTACATTACTATTTGGCTTTTCATACACTACATATTTGAGTTAATGATTGGTGAGTGGGCTGCCAATAATAATTGGAATTAAAATATTTTTTCCAAGAATTCTTCCAAAGTCATAAATGTTTTGAAACTTGGTTTTTACAAAACTCAGCTTAAACTGAGAGTGTATTTCTTATAATTTGTATTAAAACAGAAAGAAACAAGCAAGAGAGAGTTGTTTGCCAGATGAAGTCTTCATCACGAAAGAAACAAGCAAGAGAGAGTTGTTTGCCATTTGAAGTCTTCATTATATTCAAACATGGCTCAGACAACTTTATTCAGACACAAAATAAGAGTACGGTAGATATTTAGGGATGGAAAGGCCTTTTAGCCCCGTATCATAGGGATGAAGAAGCAGAGGCCCAGGGGTTGCAGTTTACTCCTTGATCCACTGTTCACTCATTCCATTAGGCACCTATATTCATTGAATGTATATTATGTGCCAGGGAGACCTTTCTTGAGAAAGTGATGAAAGAGCTGAGACTTGAAAAATGAGCAGGAGATAACCAGGAGAAGAAGGGCAGGAAAGGTCTTCCTACAGGAATAGAGCATGCAGTCAGGGTTGGGGGGGGCAAGGACTGGAAGTATGGGAAGTGTGGGCAGGAGTGGGAAGGCTGAAGTATGGGTGAAGGTAGTGGGAAGAGGTGGAAGAAAGAGAGAGAGATGGGGCCGGAGAGGTAAGCGGGAGCCAGGAGAGTCTTTCTTCAACCCAAAAGCAATGGGAAGCCTTTGAAGGATCCTAAGCTGAAGAGTGATCTGATCTGAACTGCATGTTGTTAGGATTGCAGGAGCTATAGTACAAAGCATATTTCAGAGGGTGAGAAATAGGGGGTA
>NW_006159625.1:2115394-2130780 GCF_000334495.1 Tupaia belangeri chinensis
CTCCTGGTATTACTTTTTTTTTTTTTTTACTTTCCTTGTTTTTCCAGTTCCCAGAGATGTGCTGTTAAAATGTCTGCTTGCCACCTTTCCATTCTTTTTTTGTGAGCACTAATTGCTATGGATTTTCTTCCTATGAATGTTTTTGCTGTGTCCTTGTGGTTATGAAGAGTTGTGTGCTTATTACTATTGGTTTCAATGAATCTTCTGATTTCAGTCTTAATTTCTTCATTGGTTGTGAAGTCATTCAGAAATATGTTGTTTCATTTCCATGTTTTTTGTATATTTTTAAGTCTTTTTCCTGCAGTTAATTTCAAGTTTAATTCCATTGAGGTAAGAGAAGATGCTAGATATAGTTTCTATTCATTTAAATTTGTAAAAGCTTGTTTTGTGCCTTATCATGTGGCCAGTGTTCAAAAATGTCCCATAAAGGGGTGAGGAAAATTTATATTTTGTGGTTGTTGTGTGGAAGATTCTATAAATGTCTGTCAAGTCCATTTGATTTATGGCATGTTTTAGATCCTGTATCTCTTTGCTTATTTTTTGGTCTAGGTGATCTCTCTAGAGGTGACTGTGGAGTGTTGAGATCTCCAATGATTTTTGTGTTCCAGTCTCTCTCTTCTTTTATAGTAAGCAGTCTATCTTTCACATATTTGGGTGCTCCAGTGTTGGATGCATAGATATTTCTACATGCTATATCTTCTTGATGAATTATCCCTTTAGTACTATATGGTGTCTTTCCTTGACTTTTCTTATTGTTTGCTTCTTAAAATCTTTTTTGCCTGTTATCAGTATTGTGACTCCAGTCTTACTTGTTTCCATTCACTCAGAAATTCTTTTCCCAGCCCTTTACTTTTAGTCTCTGTCTTTATCTGTGAGGTGCTTTTCTTGTAGGCAGAGAATAGAGAGCAGAGAGCTCTTGATTTTTTTTTTTTCTTTCCAATTCATTCAGCTAGTCTGTGTCTTTTCATTGGAGAATTTACTCCATCAACATTCAGGGTTATTTTCAACATTTGCAGACTTGTCTTTGCCTTTTCGTTAACCATTTTCTTGGTTGTTTTTTGTTCTCTTGTTTCTGTTTATCTTTCTTTAGTTTTCCTGATATAGTACTTCTTTCAGTATTTCTTGAAAAGCTGATCTAGTTTTGGAGAATTCTTTCATTTTTTTGTTTATCTGAGAATGATTTTATTTGTTCTTTCCATATGAAGGAAATTCTTGCCAGGTATAGTATTCTTAGATGAAATTCCTTTTCTTTTAGCCTTTTGAATGTATCTTCCCATTCTTTCCTTGCTTGCATTCCTTTACTTGAGGGGTTTGATATTAACCTAATTCGATAACCTCTGTAAGTAATGTGATGTTTCTTTCTTCATATTTTTAGAATCTTGTCTGTGATTTTGACTGATCTAGTTATGATGTGCCATGGAGGGAATCTTCTTAGGCTGATTCTATTTGGGGTTCTTTGTATTTCTTGAGTCTGGATGTTTGAATGGTTTTCTAAGTTTGGAAACTTTTCTGCAAGAATGTTTTTAATGCCCTTATTAGATTCTTCCTCTTCTGGTATTCCAGTTATTAAGATGCTTGTGCATTATTGGTATCTAGTATTTCTAGAATGTTATTCTCATTTTTTCGTTTGTTATTTTTTTTGTTCTCTTGGTGATTTTATCTAGGTCAGAGGTTTTTTCTTTGAGATCAGGGATTCAATCTTCTACGTGGTCTAATATGCCATTAATACTTTCAAGGGATGTCTTGGTTTCCTGTATCAATTATTTTCTCACACATGTAATAACCTATAAATACTGTGACCTTCTAAGAATATACAATGTCTCTCTGAATTCTTTTTTTTGAGAATAGGATGCAATGTCTCTCTGAATTGGTTCTCATACAGTGTTGGTAGAGGGCATGTCAACTGATTAACAGCATTACCTTGGGATGTCCCTCTTATCTCTATGATAAATGAGGACATTGTACCACCTCTTGGAATAGAAAAGGAGCTTCGTCTTCAATGCAAAACTTATTAACAATGCAAGCAGAGATTGTTATTTATGAATAATTAAGAGGCTACCTGTGGAGTAGTTGTGGGAAAATCTATAATCATTTATGAGTTGCTTTCTTAGGACTGAAAAAAGGGTGTGTATTTATGCAACCAGACTGCACCAGAATATGTTTCTTAGGTTTCCCCTTTTCTCCATTGTTAGCACCACAATTTCAGTTAAAAGTCTTAGGATCAACAATTGCAAATGTTATGGCATAAATGCATATTTACTTATTTATGGTCTATGAGTAGCAGATATTTGTTTTTATTAGAATGACAGTCAAGATTTATTAGTCATAGAAGCAAATATTTCAAAGACAAAATCCAGGATAATGTTTATAATACTAAGTGATAAATCTCCCCCACTTCTCTCTTTCTCTTTCATTACAGTCAACTTTATAATTGTAATATTATTCCATCAGACTTTAGAGATAGTATTTTGTTTCTTATTTGAAATTAAATTTGTTTTAAAGTCTTGAAGTTAATAGGATAATATTGTTATTAAATATAGTATAATGTTTTCTAACAAAACAAAACACGCCAGAATCTTTATCTTCAAATAAGTATCATCCTTCCAATTAGTCTTATTAGAATGCTAATTACTTATTCCACTGATACCATTATGTTCGAATAATTTCTGAGCTCTTCTGCAATTATGATCAGTGCCTGGGGTACTTACTTTTGAATATAAGGAAATAGCAAGAAGAAATTCACAAACAACTCTTAAGGGGAAAGATGTATGTTCATGTTGAATTATATTACTTGGCATTAAAATGAGGAAAATATGTTTTACTGTAAAGCAGTAAGACTGGCTTTTAAGTTTGTGTTTTTTTTTTTAATTGTCTCTGAAAGCATTTATACACTAAAGGAAATAAAATCCAAATGCTTTGAATGATTGTACTTTTCAGAATAGGTTCATGTCCAGTCATTTAGATCCCTTATCTTAAGTTTCTAAATCAGCTTAATACTAGCAGAATTAAATTATCCAAGTTTCTCACGTAGAGTTTCCTGATAAACTGAATGCATTGTGGGGTGATTAACTGGAGTCTAGCAAACACAGCTTTCAGTCCTGATGTTGCTACTATCTAGTAGTCAAGGGAATCTCAGGCAGTCTTGATGCTATTGTTATAATAAAACGGAAGAAGTTGTTACGATTATTAAAATAGTATGTGTGAAGCCCAAGAGCTTATCAAGTGTCAGTTCTGGCTCATATTGAAGGCAGATTTGAAATAAGATGGTACATAGTGAAATAATAATTATATCCTGGTTCTTTTTAAATTCTATTTCAGAATCACATAATTTCTCTATAAACTAGTTTTTTTATAAATAGACAACTATGGGTTTGACATCTTTTAATGATATAAGCAATTTAATTTCTGGACACTTGTTTTACGTATAGTCTTAGACATGAGTTAATCTGTGATCCTGGGCCAATCAGCCTGAGGAAGGGGAATCGAGGAGGGCTGTTCACACCTCAGGCTCTACTCAGGAATGAAGACATCTTCAGAAGTCCCAGGGATAAATAGCTTGCAGGGGCAACATTAGAACATGAACTCTTAATCTTATAATTAAATTTGTAACAATAGTGCTGACCAAAGACTTTAACACTGAATACTGATAATCTAATTAAAGTCAATCATTCTCAGGAGAATAGTTCCTAAAGTGGCTTAAGATAAGTATTAGTAAAAGCAGAATTAAAGAGTGTTTATTAGACTTGACTCTTACAGAGATAGAAGGGACTTCACATTATTAAGGTTTATTTCATCTGAGAGGAGAGAGAGAACGGGAACATACCTCAACAGGGTCTTGATTTTGTGACCCAACCCACCTTCAACCAGCCTGAGGTCATGGGCATGTGCATGCCAGGCATACTAAGGGAAGTGTCCAGACATGAACGAGGAACATTCTCATGTTGGTCAGCTAAAGAGTGCTGTGCCCTACGGGTTTTATTGCTGTGCCACGGGCTAGCCAGAACTTTTTGACTTGGGGTCTTGTCCTGTTCTAGATATGATACTGTGAATAGGAGGCAAGTAATGCCTTTTGGGGGCTTTATTTTTAATTTTTTTCTTGGAACCAGTGAAAACTTCAAGTTTGAAATTTGAAAAGCATCTATGTCATACTTTAGGTATATATTTCAGACATCTTATTACTTAAAATTTTTTTCTCTTAAAGGAAAATGTAACCTATACTATTTTTATGAAGAATACTTGTTGCTAAATCCATTGACAATAATATTTTTCTTTATTTAGGTATAATTCACAAATATCCATAAATGTATAAAGCATATTTTTGTGGGTAAAAATAAAATTGTATGTGTGTATATATACACACACACACATACATATATGAGACAAGAAATGGAAAGTTATTTGTCAATGATAGCATGTATGATGAAGCCACTATACAGTGTATTCTGGATGGGAAATCACATTTTGTATGCTACGATGACGCTCAGTGAATGAATGTAAAATAAATTAATAAAAAAAAGAAGAAAAAACAAAAAAAGCATAGGTTGAAGGGGACTAGAATGGAAACCTGACCAGAAAGAAGACCATTGTAGATGTCTAAGCTGGAGTTGATGACAATTTGCACAAGGCTGGTGTGGCAGTGATGAAGATAAGAGAACTGGGACATTGAAGGACATTTTGCGGGTTAAATCGACACCCCCCCCCCAAAAAAATGTGGTGGATTTCGTAACGGTTAAATAGAGATTTTTTTTTCCCTTTTGAAAGTGAGTGGGTGTTTCCTTTCTAAGCTACCTGTATGACATGGGGCCAGTCTCTGAACCCCTGCAAGGGTGAGCCATGTGGGAAAGTTCTGGACCTGAACTCCTGCACCTCCGTGTTAACACCTCTAATAAGCTGATAATATTTTGTCTACCACACTGGATTTTTGGAGGCATAAAAGAAAGTATTTCAAACAGCGTCTGGCACCTGATAAACATTCAGTAACTGTTAGCAATTGCTGCAATTAGAGCCTTCCTCTCTTCTTGCAGTGTGCTTAAGTTTTTCCTACCCTTAAGGAATTCTTTGGCTCCATTTCTTGACACAAGCTACAAGCTAATTGTCTTTCCTTCCCACAGCAGTTTTTGAGGAATATTCTACACTTACTCTCCACTATCCATTCACTTCCCCAAATCTGACATTTTTGATCCACTCCAACAACCTGACTAAATTTGTCAAAAGTTCCCCAGTGATCACGTCCAATGACCATGGGGGTACTGCCCACCCCCCTCACTATTAGTAGATGTTGCTAAATATTCTAACTTTTTTTTTGTATTTTTTTTAGAGGCTTTTGCTATAGGGCACGTGTGCTCACCAGAAGGACAGAGAGAGACAGAGAGACAGAAAGTGAGAAATCACCCTCCAAGGAGGACGGCCATGCCACAGTCTCTTCTCCTCCATTCTCCTCTCAGGATCTTGGGCACGCACGCACACGTGCCTGGCATGAGTTTAAGCCACCAGGTCCGGAACTTGAACCACGGTCGACTATGTGAGTCCAGCGATATAGCCATTATGCCAACTGCTAGTCCCAATATTCTAAATTTTTTAAGAATTTCCTTCTTGAATGAGAGAAGTAGAGGGATAGCACCCGCAATAGTCTTATTGCTGCAATCCATGTTAACACCTCTAATAAGCTGATAATATTTTGTCTACCACACTGGATTTTTGGAGGCATAAAAGAAAGTATTTCAAACAGCGTCTGGCACCTGATAAACATTCAGTAACTGTTAGCAATTGCTGCAATTAGAGCCTTCCTCTCTTCTTGCAGTGTGCTTAAGTTTTTCCTACCCTTAAGGAATTCTTTGGCTCCATTTCTTGACACAAGCTACAAGCTAATTGTCTTTCCTTCCCACAGCAGTTTTTGAGGAATATTCTACACTTACTCTCCACTATCCATTCACTTCCCCAAATCTGACATTTTTGATCCACTCCAACAACCTGACTAAATTTGTCAAAAGTTCCCCAGTGATCACGTCCAATGACCATGGGGGTACTGCCCACCCCCCTCACTATTAGTAGATGTTGCTAAATATTCTAACTTTTTTTTTGTATTTTTTTTAGAGGCTTTTGCTATAGGGCACGTGTGCTCACCAGAAGGACAGGGAGAGACAGAGAGACAGAAAGTGAGAAATCACCCTCCAAGGAGGACGGCCATGCCACAATCTCTTCTCCTCCATTCTCCTCTCAGGATCTTGGGCACGCACGCACACGTGCCTGGCATGAGTTTAAGCCACCAGGTCCGGAACTTGAACCACGGTCGACTATGTGAGTCCAGCGATATAGCCATTATGCCAACTGCTAGTCCCAATATTCTAAATTTTTTAAGAATTTCCTTCTTGAATGAGAGAAGTAGAGGGATAGCACCCGCAATAGTCTTATTGCTGCAATCCATCTCCCCCTGCCCCAGCCTCAGACAGCCCCTGATCATGGGTATGTGTGTTGATGTACTCAGGGAGGTCTCTGGTTGTGAGCCCAGAACCTTCCATGGGGTCAGCTCTGTGGAGAATTATGTTTTACCACTGTACCATGGTCTGGCCCCCAAATTTTCTATTGTTAAAACTCATATTTCCTTTGACTTCAATGATACTGCACTGGTTAATTCCTTATTTTAGTTTATCAAACAAGGATTCTTAAGGAGTTTGTCAAGTTTCCTTGCTTAAACCTCACCAGGAAATTGCTCAGGTAGGTATTTTATTCAAATAGAGAAAAATGAAAAACTAAGAATGGGAAAGAGATAAAGACTACCTCATAATGTCTAAGGGGCACACAGGAACCCAATCTCTGGGATCATGGCCCAAAATTCTGCTCCACAACTTGAGCTACAAAGCAGGAGAGAATGCATTCAGCCTTACTGCAAAAAGTTTCAATGTTGTTTGGTGATGTGTCCCCGGCACTGAGCTAGGTCCCAGGGATATAATAATGAAAGGCCAGCTTGAAGTCCCTAAGACTAGACAGGCAAGGAAATGAGTGGTCCCTGAACAATGTGATAGGGATCAAGGAAATGGCAGAGTGCTTTGCATGCAGAGAGAAAGACACTGAAGATCCTGTCTCTCTCCCTTGATCAAGAAGATTGTCTGAGGCTGGGAGTGGATCCCATTGAGGGTACTGTCTCTCTGCTTCTCTCACTCAAGGAGCAAATAAATAAACTTTTAAAAAATAGAATATTTAGCAACATCCATTAAGAGTGAGAGGGAGTGAGTAGTACCATGAATGGTCACTGGATATGATGACTTATGAACCATAAACAAGTTTGGTCCGCTTGTTGTGAATAGATCCAAAAATGTCAGGTTTTGGGGAGTGAGATAGCCCCCTCTCAATCTTCCTTATCCATCCCTCTTCTCCTTTCCAGAAACTTCTTCCAACTCCTACAATTCTCCTGTCCTGTTGTATTATCATCTCCACGCCAAGAAGGAACCTTTGAATGTGTCACAGTGATTATTTATCCCATACTGAAGTTGTCCCCTTGACAGAATCTCTTCACTGCCAGTAGCTCTATCTTTTTCTTTATTTTTACCCATCTTTGAAACCATCACCACAATGGCTAAATCCATAACTGTTCCCAAATGTCTAACATAGTTCCTGACATACCATAGGTTGATAGATACTTGTTGAGTATTTATTCATGTCAACATGACTCATAGTGAAACAGAACAAATGTAATAGAATATTTTGAGATTTTTCAAAGATAAAACCAACTCTTTCTAAGATTGTGAGTCCTTTTATGTTTCATTGTGCCTTGATACTGAAAGATTGTATGTGGAGGGGCCATGGTAAAAACCAATAGTGTTAACTTTCCCTCCTATTTCTGTGTCTATTCCAGGCCTCCAAACAATCCCTGACTTTCACAGCCTATGCTCAGCTTCTCTGGCACCTGGTGCATAGCTCTGACAACTATCAACCATAAGTACTCTGGGGGAGTCTGGAGTTCTACTATCCTGTAACACTGCCCTCATCAGAGTCCTTGCCTTGACAACCTCTCAAAAGGTTGAGTTTGAGCAAACCAAGTCCCCAGTTACACATTCCTGTTATTGTCCCTACCATATGACAATATGGACCCTGAATCCCTCTAGGCAGAGACCAGGTCTTATTACCTTTGCCTCCTCAGTACCTAGCATGATGTCAAGTAAAGAATAAACACAGCTGTGGAATACATTTGGATGGCGCCTCAATAGGTAACACCCAGAATTACCACTTGGCCTAGCAAATCTACTCCTAAAAACATACCCAGAATAATTAAGGACAGGCATTCAAATAGAACTTGTACATGACTGATATAGCAGCATTATCTTCATAGTCAAAAGTTGGAAACAATCCAGATATTCATCAACTGTTGAGTGGATATACACATGTGATATGCCCAAGCAATGAAATATTATTAAGCTATAAAAAAGAATGAAGTACTGAACTATGTTACAGTATGACTGAACCTTGAAAGTTACATGCTAACTGAAAGAAGCCAGATACAAAAAGCCACATATTGCATAATCCCATGTAGATGAATTATTCAGAATAGGCACATCCACAGAGACAGAAAAGCTGAGGTGGCTAGTGGCTGGGCAAGAGAGGAATGGGGAATGACTGCTTAAAAGGTATAGAATTTCTCTCACGGCCAATAACAATGTTCCGTGGCTAATGTAATTAACAGAATAGCTGCAAAATCCTGTGAATAATAATAATTATTATTTTAAAATAACACTGAACCACATACTTCAGAATTGTACTATGGTTACAATGGTAAATTGTGTTATAGGTATTTTTACTACAATTTTTAAAAACTTCAAAAAATGGGATAGGCACCCATCACTATCTTAAAACAAGCAGATAAATACAAATGGGGGATTTGAGAATGAGATGGTTGAAAAGTTTGAAGGAAAAATGGAGAGGGGGATTGAAAGGTAAATGACTCCCTATGACATTGAAAGGTTTAAGGAACCCAGCTGTGGTGTTCCTCATTTCTCCTCTATGGAAAAGAATGAAGTACCCAGACGTGCTGCAACGTGGACAAACCTTGAAAACAGTCTGCTAAGTAAAGAGTTAGGAAATCAAGTCCTTCCGGATGATCAGGGAGGGACTGTGAAATGATGACAAAGACTCGGCAATAGTTGCTTTGCAAACGCTGTTAGAACCAGTGTTCATGGAAAGAGCTTTGTCATAATGGAGTTGTCACGGCTGAGCATTTCTCAGCACTCAATTCAACAAGAACCTCCGCATCACCTCTGTCCTGGGAGTTGTGCCGTACGTGCTCCGTCCTTACTGACTCAGAGGCCAGTTACTTGTGGTTTCTCCACCCACTCTGAAGACCGAAACCCCGTGGGAAGGACCGCAGGAAGTGCCACTGTGCATGGTCATCGTGAACAGGCTGCTGAGAGCAGTGTGGCGGGACCGTGCTCCACCGGATCTCTGCTCCGTTTCTCGCCGCGTGGCCCTGGCAAGTCACCCAACCTCTGTGGGCCTCAATGTCCTCAGCTGCGGAACGTAATGACCAGACCCTTCTCTCAGGACTGTTGTGAGGTCTGCTTTGAAAGCTAGCAAATGCTACAGAAGGTAGAGGCGAGGGAGCGCCCCGTTTTAAGGTAGTGAAGTGCACAGACTTTGGGGTGGACGGACCAGCGTTCCCTAGCTGGGAGGCCATGACCAAGGGGCTACCCACCCAGAACCTCAGGTTCTTCGCCAGAAAATGGAAGTAGGAACACGGTGGTCAGAAGAGTGCGATGAAGAAACCGTGAGACTGCAAGTAACCAGCCTGGAGCCGGAAGAGAGTGAGCAACTGGAAACGATGACTGCAAAGTTTCCAGCCCGCGCCATTTCCCTGGTCACTGCAGGCCCCAATCAGGACTTCAGGAAAGCCAGCCTTCCCCACAGCGCTGTGCATCCCGACTCAGTTCTTACCCAGCAAGGCTCTGACTGGGCCTCTCTTAGACACCTGGTTCGCGGGTGCAGACCCGCAAAGCTGCGTAGGCCAGGATTCAGCTGAAGTGCGGTCCCACATGGTGGGATTGTGCGGGGCGCGCTGCAGCCCCTCTCATTCCCAACAGTTTCTAGACTTCCCTCCCAGCTCGGCAGACCCCATGTCTTGACAATTATTGACTCCTCTCCCATTTCCCCAAGTTCTGTTTTCTTTTCTTAAGTGACCTACAATACTCTTAAGTTGCTTTACACCTTGGGGCCAATCTCGCCGTAAATAATTCTCTTGTCTTATGAATTCTTGTTACAAGACTGCTTGCTTTCCTCCTTCCTAAAAGCACACGCGCACCAATCAATATTTACTGCGCTGCACAGTCTGCGGCGAGGGAGAGAGGTTTACAGCGCATTAAGAAGACGTGGACGCAGCCCTCAGGGAGCTCCTGATAAAGTTGTCCGGGGAGAGGAGTCTGGAATGACTAGGCTTCTGGGAGTGTAGGCAGGGATTCCTTGTGCAGGAGCTGGGGGCTTCGAGGGAGCTGGGAGAGCAGGGAAGCCTCTGAGGAGGCTCTTGTTCTATTTTATTTTGTTTGTAGGCAACAATGGGAAAAATTTAATTGTAGAAGCTTAGAATTATGCCACTGGATCTAACAGGAAATGAGAAAGTGAAGGCATGAGTTGGGGTTTCTGTTTGTTGAAATTCTTTGGAAAGTGCTGACTTGACACCAAGAAGAAAGGACTCAGAGTAAGAGTTGGGAACTTTGTAGGCCGGGCTCAGGGTCACTAAAGGCAGTGCCTTGTGCACCAAAAGACGCATGTCATGGGCAAAGAGCCTACTTCTAGTGAAAAAGACTTGACCTTCACCACTTCTGGGGTGGTCACATAACCTCCCTGAACCTCAAGTTTTGTTGTTATTGTTGTTGCTTTTGTTTGTTTGTTTTGTGGGAATTCATTTTTGTTTTGTTTTTAGATTTTTTCATAGGGCATGTGCACTTGCCAGAGAAACAGAGAAAGACATCCCGACTCAGTTCTTACCCAGCAAGGCTCTGACTGGGCCTCTCTTAGACACCTGGTTCGCGGGTGCAGACCCGCAAAGCTGCGTAGGCCAGGATTCAGCTGAAGTGCGGTCCCACATGGTGGGATTGTGCGGGGCGCGCTGCAGCCCCTCTCATTCCCAACAGTTTCTAGACTTCCCTCCCAGCTCGGCAGACCCCATGTCTTGACAATTATTGACTCCTCTCCCATTTCCCCAAGTTCTGTTTTCTTTTCTTAAGTGACCTACAATACTCTTAAGTTGCTTTACACCTTGGGGCCAATCTCGCCGTAAATAATTCTCTTGTCTTATGAATTCTTGTTACAAGACTGCTTGCTTTCCTCCTTCCTAAAAGCACACGCGCACCAATCAATATTTACTGCGCTGCACAGTCTGCGGCGAGGGAGAGAGGTTTACAGCGCATTAAGAAGACGTGGACGCAGCCCTCAGGGAGCTCCTGATAAAGTTGTCCGGGGAGAGGAGTCTGGAATGACTAGGCTTCTGGGAGTGTAGGCAGGGATTCCTTGTGCAGGAGCTGGGGGCTTCGAGGGAGCTGGGAGAGCAGGGAAGCCTCTGAGGAGGCTCTTGTTCTATTTTATTTTGTTTGTAGGCAACAATGGGAAAAATTTAATTGTAGAAGCTTAGAATTATGCCACTGGATCTAACAGGAAATGAGAAAGTGAAGGCATGAGTTGGGGTTTCTGTTTGTTGAAATTCTTTGGAAAGTGCTGACTTGACACCAAGAAGAAAGGACTCAGAGTAAGAGTTGGGAACTTTGTAGGCCGGGCTCAGGGTCACTAAAGGCAGTGCCTTGTGCACCAAAAGACGCATGTCATGGGCAAAGAGCCTACTTCTAGTGAAAAAGACTTGACCTTCACCACTTCTGGGGTGGTCACATAACCTCCCTGAACCTCAAGTTTTGTTGTTATTGTTGTTGCTTTTGTTTGTTTGTTTTGTGGGAATTCATTTTTGTTTTGTTTTTAGATTTTTTCATAGGGCATGTGCACTTGCCAGAGAAACAGAGAAAGACAGAGAGACAGAAAGTGAGAAATTGCACCCCTGGTCACACACTCTGGAGGGATGGCCACTCCACAATGCCTTCTCCATTCTCCTCTCTGGATTTTGGGCATGCACATGCATGCACACACACCCAGCATGTTTCAAGCCCTGATCTGGGCCTCCAACCACAGTCAGCCATGTGGGATTCCAGCACCTTAACTGGTACCTCACCTGCTGGTCCCAAACCTTAAGTTTCTGACCCATGAACTGGAGATGATAATTCCTGCCCTGCATACATCACTGCATTATTAAATGGGCCGAAAGAGACGAAGCTTGTGAACAAGAAAACATGAGTGTGATGACTATAACGTGAATACAAAGTAATTGCCATATGAATGTCATGCCTGAAAGCTGATTGCTCTGGGAATTTGGTTTATAATAGAAGATGCAGAATGAGAGAGAGTGTTAAAGGCAATGGAAGGTTTAAGAACTCACTGATGAAATCGTGAGAATAACAGAAGGGCACTTTTTAGGGGAGGGTACCAAGGAATGAAGAAAATAACTGGGGACTTAAGTAGGAAGTTTAGTGGCAGTGACAGAGAAAGGGGAGGGGAGGCCAGGTTCCACTGGAGGAAGTTAGAGGCTTTGTTCACTGGTGTGTGGAGGAATGTTTGTCGGGGTAGCAGATTATGGTGTGAGCATTTTCCATGAGTCACTATCCTCTATATCGAGGGTCAAATGCAAAAGCCAGAGCCAGGAAAGAAGCATGCCAAAGCCAAGGCTAGGACTGAACATGTGAACCTTTGGAAAAATTACCCTGGATTGGAAGGACAAGGCTGATGAGATGAGTGACATTCCATGCAGGCAAGTCCTGAGACGGGTGAAGACCAAGGAGACATGATCTTTTTTGTTGTTGTTTTAATGCCAGTGGGTATATGTATGTGCATGAGAGACTGGGAGAGAGAGAAAGAGAGGAGAGAGAGAGAAAGAATTCCTCAGTTGGGCCTGATTATATGTAGTCCTTTTTCCCTGGTTCTCCATCCTATAACAATCCTGGGTACATGGACGTGAGTGGTACATTTTTCAAGCCATGGCGCTGGAACTCAAACCCTGGTTAGCCATGTGGCATCCGACTTCCTCTGCACAGCACTGAACTGCTGTGATAAAGAGCTGACATGAAGATTGGTTCTAAAGAAGCTAGAGTCCTGGGGACCAGCAGTTGGCATAATGGCTAAGTCGCTGGACTCCCATGTAGTTGACTGCAGTTCGAGTCCCAGATCCGGTGGCTTAAACTCATGCTGGGCATGGGTGCATGTGTGCCCAAGATCCCAAGAAGAGAATGGAGGAGAAGGGATTGAGGAGTGGCCATCCCCCCTGGGGAGTGATTTCTTGCTTTCTGTCCCTCTCTGTCTTTCTGGGGAGCGCACGTGCCCTATAGCAAAAACCTCTCGAAGAAGAAGAAGAAGAAGAAGAAGAAGAAGAAGAAGAAGAAGAAGAAGAAGAAGAAGAAGAAGAAGAAGAAGAAGAAGAAGAAGAAGAAGAAGAAGAAGAAGAAGAAGAAGAAGAAGAAGAAGAAGAAGAAGAAGAAGAAGAAGAAGAAGAAGAAGAAGAAGAAGAAGAAGAAGAAGAAGAAGAAGAAGAAGAAGAAGAAGAAGAAGAAGAAGAAGCAGCAGCAGCAGCAGCTGGAGTCCTGGGTAGGGTGGCATAGGTGATCCCTCAGTCAGGAAGGAGACCTGACAGGCACCAGGTCTGGAGCTGTAGGGTAAAGGAGGCTTGACTCGCAGGATTGAGACTAGGAAATGTTTAGATCTTACTCCTACAGAGAGAAGTTAGGAGTGCATGTTTATAACTTTAGTACTCAGCCAGCACCTGGGAAACAGAAGGTTGTCATCAATGTTCGTTGAAGGGAACCAGCAAATGAATGACAAATGAACGTGGCCAAATTTAAAATACTCAACAAGCTCTAAATTTTATTCCCTTTTTTGGTGGCTTTTGGCAGCCCTTGCCTTTCTTTCTAGTGCCAGCTAGCTAATGCAGGGACCATGCTCACTGGCCCTGCTGAGAAACCCAGGACATCCAGCACATCCCTGGTCTCCCCCCATCTCTTACATGGGGTGTGCACTTAGGAGAGTTGCAGGGGCTTGTTTCCATGGCAACATGCTTCTACATGATGCCATTCTCAACCTGCCTCTCGTTACCAGGCATTGCTGTTCCTTATCCAAATTTCTGACCACCCAGCTCCCAGCCGTGTTTACATCCTGTCCTGATACAAAATGTTTTAAATTAAGAGAACATTGTCTTCTTGGAAATTAACTTTGAAAATGCATTTAGGCACGTTATGGCATGATTTTTTAGAACTAGAAATACAGAATTTCTCCATTAGTCCTTTGCTAAGATACGTTCTTTGTCAGCCATTTTCAGTGACTCTTTTTAAAATAATTTGCTCCATACATATTGAAAGCCAGCCCTGAAAACAGTCTCCGGGAGAAACATTTGACTCCAAACGTAATGTCTGGCTCTCAAACTGTCACCCACAGCTGTGGACTGTTTCCCTCCTGGTCACCATGGTGCTGGGGAAGACCTGAACAGTGTCTCAAGCTAACATAGGACAAGAGTCACAGTGGACAGTTCATTTTATTTTATAGCATAATTGGTATCAAACAGGTCCATTATTGTTTTCTTTTTTTAAAAAGAATTATTTAATTTTATTTATTTTCATTATTATTATTAATTTGCTATAGGGCCTATGTGCTCATAAGTAAAAGAGAGAGTGAGAAAGAGAAAGAGAGGGAGAGAGAGAGAGAAAGTGAGAAAGTGAGAAAGCAAACCACCAGATCAGGTACTCGAACTGCAGTCAGCCATGTGGGAGTCCAGTGCCTTAACTAGCACACCACCTGCTGCCCCCCCCTTAGTGTAGTTAAGGCTCGTGACATGGTTTGTATCACACTTTACTGAGGATGGATCTTCCTGACCCTTGTTTAGGCTTCATCTAATTCTGCTAATAGAGTATAGGTATTTTGACCACAGTCTTTTTATCAGCTATAAACTTGTAAACTTTTTTTTCCAAGTGTATGTATTTATTTCCTCTGAGAGAGAGAGAAACAAGCACCCTTGACAGAGTCATCACACCACGGTCCTCCCCCAGCCCTCAGCCAGCCAGGATCACAGGGACACCCATGGTGGTGCCCTGAAAGTACAGGTAGACCCAGGAAGTGAACCCAGAGCCTTCCCATGTAGCTTCCAGCATGGCTGCCTGTGCCACAGCAGCTAGGCAAATTGTAAGACTTTTAAGGAGCACTCAGAAAGGGCTCACTAAGGCCAGCTGAAGATCCCCTTGTCTTTTCTTTTCAAGGTGAATTTCCACAGCTAGCACAGCAGTCTGCCCCACATTTACCCTCACAGCCAGTGTGGACGGACCTGG
>NW_006159625.1:2132592-2156300 GCF_000334495.1 Tupaia belangeri chinensis
GAAGAAGAAGAAGAAGAAGAAGAAGAAGAAGAAGAAGAAGAAGAAGAAGAAGAAGAAGAAGAAGAAGAAGAAGAAGAAGAAGAAGAAGAAGAAGAAGAAGAAGAAGAAGAAGAAGAAGAAGAAGAAGAAGAAGAAGAAGAAGAAGAAGCAGCAGCAGCAGCAGCTGGAGTCCTGGGTAGGGTGGCATAGGTGATCCCTCAGTCAGGAAGGAGACCTGACAGGCACCAGGTCTGGAGCTGTAGGGTAAAGGAGGCTTGACTCGCAGGATTGAGACTAGGAAATGTTTAGATCTTACTCCTACAGAGAGAAGTTAGGAGTGCATGTTTATAACTTTAGTACTCAGCCAGCACCTGGGAAACAGAAGGTTGTCATCAATGTTCGTTGAAGGGAACCAGCAAATGAATGACAAATGAACGTGGCCAAATTTAAAATACTCAACAAGCTCTAAATTTTATTCCCTTTTTTGGTGGCTTTTGGCAGCCCTTGCCTTTCTTTCTAGTGCCAGCTAGCTAATGCAGGGACCATGCTCACTGGCCCTGCTGAGAAACCCAGGACATCCAGCACATCCCTGGTCTCCCCCCATCTCTTACATGGGGTGTGCACTTAGGAGAGTTGCAGGGGCTTGTTTCCATGGCAACATGCTTCTACATGATGCCATTCTCAACCTGCCTCTCGTTACCAGGCATTGCTGTTCCTTATCCAAATTTCTGACCACCCAGCTCCCAGCCGTGTTTACATCCTGTCCTGATACAAAATGTTTTAAATTAAGAGAACATTGTCTTCTTGGAAATTAACTTTGAAAATGCATTTAGGCACGTTATGGCATGATTTTTTAGAACTAGAAATACAGAATTTCTCCATTAGTCCTTTGCTAAGATACGTTCTTTGTCAGCCATTTTCAGTGACTCTTTTTAAAATAATTTGCTCCATACATATTGAAAGCCAGCCCTGAAAACAGTCTCCGGGAGAAACATTTGACTCCAAACGTAATGTCTGGCTCTCAAACTGTCACCCACAGCTGTGGACTGTTTCCCTCCTGGTCACCATGGTGCTGGGGAAGACCTGAACAGTGTCTCAAGCTAACATAGGACAAGAGTCACAGTGGACAGTTCATTTTATTTTATAGCATAATTGGTATCAAACAGGTCCATTATTGTTTTCTTTTTTTAAAAAGAATTATTTAATTTTATTTATTTTCATTATTATTATTAATTTGCTATAGGGCCTATGTGCTCATAAGTAAAAGAGAGAGTGAGAAAGAGAAAGAGAGGGAGAGAGAGAGAGAAAGTGAGAAAGTGAGAAAGCAAAACACCAGATCCGGTACTCGAACTGCAGTCAGCCATGTGGGAGTCCAGTGCCTTAACTAGCACACCACCTGCTGCCCCCCCCTTAGTGTAGTTAAGGCTCGTGACATGGTTTGTATCACACTTTACTGAGGATGGATCTTCCTGACCCTTGTTTAGGCTTCATCTAATTCTGCTAATAGAGTATAGGTATTTTGACCACAGTCTTTTTATCAGCTATAAACTTGTAAACTTTTTTTTCCAAGTGTATGTATTTATTTCCTCTGAGAGAGAGAGAAACAAGCACCCTTGACAGAGTCATCACACCACGGTCCTCCCCCAGCCCTCAGCCAGCCAGGATCACAGGGACACCCATGGTGGTGCCCTGAAAGTACAGGTAGACCCAGGAAGTGAACCCAGAGCCTTCCCATGTAGCTTCCAGCATGGCTGCCTGTGCCACAGCAGCTAGGCAAATTGTAAGACTTTTAAGGAGCACTCAGAAAGGGCTCACTAAGGCCAGCTGAAGATCCCCTTGTCTTTTCTTTTCAAGGTGAATTTCCACAGCTAGCACAGCAGTCTGCCCCACATTTACCCTCACAGCCAGTGTGGACGGACCTGTCCCTGGTCCCACTCCTCAGTCGAAGTCCTTAGCCACCTCTCCTTGCCTTTTCATAAAGCACCACAGTGATTCCCACATTTGATATCTCTCACGTATAAGGTTTCCAGTGGCTCAGTTCAATATCTTGTGAGGCGTCTGTGGAGGTCCTTTTTGCAGCGCTCAATGAGCCTCTAAGTGGCAGAACATTTACTGTGCCTAAGGTATCATTCAGCTTCTTAGAACAGCTTTCTTCTGTGCATCAGAAATTTCACGTTGATTTTTTCCTGCCCTTTTCCTGCCCTATGTCTGCATTTAAAGTGAAAGTACATCAGAAAATATGTAAAGCTAATTCTTTTTTATTTTTAAAAAATGTGCCAGGGGTCATGTGTGCTCACAGGGATGAAGGTGCAATAGAGAGAGAAAGTAAGAAAACACCCCTCTTCCGGGGGGAGGGACGAGATGAAGGTGCAATAGAGAGAGAAAGTAAGAAAGCACCCCTCTTCCTGGGGGAGGGGGGAAGAGGGAGATGGCCAAGTCACAATTCCCTCTCCTCCGTTCTCCTCTTGAGATTTTGGACATGTATGCACACATGCCTGGTGTGTTTCTCAAGCTGCCGGGTCTGGGACGCAAACTTCACAGTTAGCCCTGTGAGATCTAGCTACATTAACCATCACGCCACCGGCTGGGCCTGTATAGTTAGACGATGTAGCTATGCTACAAGCCACTCATAACAGTTTCCTAAAGAGCTAATTGTGTGTGATGCACACGGGGTCATTCTGATTGGAGAAAGCTTGAGCTGGAGTTCACTGTGAATTACATCCCTCCAAACGATATGTTCAAGTCCTAACTCCAGTACCTATAAATAAAGGTTGAACACCCCTAATCTTAAAATCTGAAATGCTCCAAAATCTGAAATTTCTGAGCACTAATATGACACCACAAGTGGAAAATTGCACACTTATGGGGCACCTTCAAAACCCTGCAATACAAAAATGCCATATAAAATTACCTTCAAGCGGGAACCAGCAGTTAGCGTAATGGCTATGTCGCTGGACTCCCACGTAGTCGACCGTGGTTCGTGTCCCGGACCCGGTGGCTTAAAACTCACACCGGGCGCGTGTGCGTGCGTGCCCAAGATCCCGAGAGGAGAATGGAGGAGAAGGGATTGCAGCGTGACCATCCCCCCTGGGGGGTGATTTCTTGCTTTCTGTCTCTATGTCTCTCTCTGTCTGTCTGGCGAGCGCACGTGCCCTATAGCAAAAACCTCTCAAAAAAAAAAAAGAAAATCTCTCCAAAAAAAAAAAAAAATTACCTTCAAGCTAGCCATGGGAAGTATGCATGAAACATAAATAAATTTTGTCTCTAGACTTGGATACCATTCGGAAGATCTCTCATTATGTATATGCAAATATTCTGAAGTCCCCAGGGCAAAAAAAAATCCCAAATCTCAAATACTTCTGATCTTTAGTATTTTGGATAAGGAATACTCAGTGTTTATAACCTTATTCGGACATAGAGGGTTTTTTTTTGTTTTTGTTTTTTTTTCGGACATAGAGCTTTTGCAGAATACTCAGTGTTTATAACCTTATTCGGACATAGAGGTTTTTTTTGTTTTTTGTTTTTTTTGGTTTTTTTTTGGACATAGAGTTTTTGCAGATGTGATTAAGTTAAAACTAGGTCTTGCTGGGTTAGGGTGGTCTTTAATCAAATATCTGCAGTTATTATAAGAAGAAAACATACTGGACACAGAGAGAAGACTGTTGTGTAAAGATAGAGGCAGAAATTGGAGTTATGCTACCATAAACCGAGGAACGCCAAGGATTGTCAGCAACCATCAGAAGGTAGAAGGGATGAGGAAGTTCTTCCCTTTTAATTTTGGAGAGCGCTTGGCAGTACTGACACCTTCAATTCAGCTTCTAGCCTTCAAAACTGTGGGACCATATGTTTCTATCTTTTTAAGCCACAAGTTTGTGATAATTTGTTACAGCAGACCTAAGAAATGAATGAATAACATTCGCCCATTAGGAAACTAGATAAATGCGAGATGGAATTCTCTGGAATCTCCTGCCTTTAAGATTCAGCTCTCCTGGACCCAGTAGGTAGCGCTAATTAAGATGCTGGACTCCCACATGGCTGACTGAGGTTCCTGTCAGTTCCAGTCCCAGACCTGGTGGCTTGCTTTCTCTTTTTCTCTGTCTCTCTCTGGTGCATACACGTGCCCTATAGAGAAACTAAAAAAATAAATAAATAAATATAACTAAGTAAATAATTCTTTTTTTATTTTAATTTTTTATATACATTCAATCACATTCTTTAGCTTACAAAGTGAACATTTCAACATGTGAACATTTCTCCCCGGTCCAGTTGATCAAAATATTTTCAACTGATAACACCACACCTCCCCGTCCCGTCAATGCTCTGCCTTCGTATCCCACCTCCAAATGTCCTTCCTTAGATCCTGCAACTCTCCCAAGGATAAATGAGAATTTTCTCACTTTGTTTTTGGGTGGTAATACTTTCTATACTCTTAGAGGTGAGATAATAAAAATATATTAGAGATGTCTTGCTCTTCTGACATTCAGTAACATTATGATTCATCATGCATTTGCCAATATTTAGTATCATAATATTTGAATACTGCCTAAATATGTACAGCTTCTCCTGGGGTGTGAATGCCTGGCCTCCTGAGAAGGGGCTACTTAATAGCCTTCACAATCCAGGCTGTAAAGCTATGTGCCCTCCCTCTCTCAGCTAGTGACTTAGACATGGCTGTTAAGTTGATTCATTAATCTGCAAGGCAGTAGGCGATGTGGCTTTTGGATGTGATAATAAATGGGGTTGTAAGTGTTCATTGTAAATCCTCTTCCAGGAAAAAGCTCTAAACAAAGTGCCTTTCAACTGTTTTTTGTTTTATTTTTGAAGAAATATGAGGAGTAATGGAGAAGTTAGAGTAAAGATGAGAGCAAATGTAGTGATTTGTTAAGAAAATGATGGTGACGGCCAACACTGGGGAAAGGAGGAGATTTAAGAGATACTACGCAAGGTCATTGCCTTTAATATCCATGTTTTACAGATGAGGAAACTGAGGTCCAAAGAGGTGAAGTTAACTCATCCAAGGTTCGACAGCTAGCAAAGGGCAGAGGCAAAATCAGAATCCAGGACTCCTGTCATAATCCCACACTCTTCCCAAGTTAGAAATCAAGAACCAGAAAAGGTGGGAGGGTTTTGACCATAGAATGTAAATTTCATAAAATCTCATTTGAAAGCAGCCAATACACAGGTTCCCCAAAGGAGAGGGTATGGAGCAGAGGCCCTGCACCAAAAACGCATGGTTTGACCTCTGCTTATTTTTTAAAACTAATATTCAAATTTATTTTTAACATGTAAAGATCAGGGGAGTTTCCATAACAGTTTGAGCTTCTGGTTGCTCTAGGAAAAGTCAGTCAACTTTCAGACACTGAGTAGGAGTTGCACCCCTTCACGTGGGGTGAGCACAGGCTGGTTCGCCCTCATCTACCTGGTTGGCTTCATTAACTTAGATTATCTGACTGGCCCCTGGGGGTTCTGGATGTGCAGCACCTGGAAGAAGGGACAAGGCTGACAATGGGGCTTACAAATAGCAGGAGGTGAAAGGAGATGAGCAAAGGAACGTGGAACAAGAAGGATCAGAGAGAGACGAGGTCACAGAAGCAAAATGGCTTGTCCAAAAATTCAGGAACAGGGTTTTCATCTATTTTTAGATAAAGTAACAGGATATGGGAACCAAAAAAAAAAAAAAAAAGTGGTCAATTCTCCAGTACTGCACAATGGTGATGACTTATGCAAAACATCCTCTTTCCTATTTTTAACAGATCACAGAAGCTGCGTCAGAGGACTTTGCTGCTGACTAATCCTGTTGAGGCGTCTTTCTCTGAATTGCATAAATGCCATCTACACAGGCTAAAGAACATTTGAGAAAAAAATGGTGAAGACTACTGCATACAGGGCATTCTTATAAATAGTGTTCTGAGTGGGATCAGGGTGTTCTGGGCCACAGCTTTCTGCAGTTGTCTAGAATTTCACAGTTGACTGATGCAGACATTCAAAGAGAAATCATTCATTTGTTTAATGGGAATGAATGATCTCTTGCACTCTTCAGTACAGTAAGAACTATTTTTTAATGTAGATCATTTGGAGAATTATGCTGATTTTTCAACAGAACAGTTTTCTAGTTGTATAAATATCCCTGCACCAGGAACAAGCATTCAATTGCAGAAAAGGAGTAAGAAAGGAGATCAAAGGGTTCTCAATGCTTTATAGACAAGAACCACATCATGGCAATGGGCGGACTTTAGTGTCAGCCCGAGACATGATCGACCAGGAGATGCAGTCCCTTCCCATTCTCCTGATGGGGAAATGGAGGTTTAGAAGATGCTGGAAGGGCCTGCTCCAATCCCTCAATACCTCACAACTTGGGGGCACTTCAGCTGGTTTCCAGCTGTTACTATTTGCAGTTCCTCGCCTGGGGGGTTATTTTGTCAACCCAGGAAATCCACTGTGCATTGCAGCAGGCCAGCGGTATCAGCAAACAGACACCACCCAGAAGCAGCAGCTGCCTACACTCAGCGACTGGCAGGAGTTGGTGTATAAATGTCCTAGGCCTGCCGCATCAATTGGGACCATCCCTAGGCACTGGTTCTATAAACTATAACAAAGAGTAAGCTGCAGGTTCTGCCAGGCAAGTATTTTATTAGAAATTAATAATTTCACAATGTTTTGTTTTCAATGTGTGTGCGTGTGTGATATGTATATATAAAATGCATGTGCTGTTATGTATATATGTATAATGCAGGTATGTAATAAAGTATATACGATGTGAATGTATTATTAATATGTTTCTATTATTTACAATACTTCTATTACAGATTTGCAGGAGATTTCCCACTTGCAGGAGTGTTACAAAGTTTTCTTTTAGAATGAACTAATTTAAGAAAAGTACCTAGTTAAAGAACAATGAAATAAATGAGAGAGCAGGCCTATGCCAATATAATAAAACATTTTCAGGTTAGGAGTGAATGACCAAAGTTTGGGAAACCCTGGTATTACAGGAGGAATGATTTCTAGGTAGTCCCGGGCCCAGAAATAACAGCGAGTACATTGGGCCAACTTCAGAGAAAAAACTTTGTTACAAAATAAGCCATTACATGGCCTTATTCTTCTGATGCTCTGCATGGACTGGCCTACGAAATATTCTCGGACCTGGATCATTCATCTATGCATTCAGCATGCATTATTAAGGCTTTCTGATGTCTATGTACAAAAGGTGTTATACTGTGCATTTATCGAGTGCCTCTGACTATATGAATTTGTGTGGTAGATAAAAAAAGAAGTGAAATATATCATCTCTGCTCATCAGAAATTTCAGATTATAGTAGAGAAACCAAGATTAATTAGATCTTCATATATTGTACATGGTAGGAACCACGTGGTGGGGAGAGCCAGGAACTCTTCCTGTACTTTAGGGTGACCTCTAAAGTAGCAGTTCATTTGCTTTTAGCAATAGGAAGAGAAAAACAAACCCTAGAGCTGTTTAGGCTGGTGTCTCTGCTCTCTCAGATGCCTCAGAAACTGCCAAGGTAGAAAGGAAGAGGGAAGGAGGATTTCCAACTATAACCTCTGTTTTAAGCAGAGTCATCTTTTCTGTCTCTGCTGTGCTGGGAACTGGTGTTCAAAGAGTCCATTAGAGAATGGAATGTGCTGTTTAAAAGAATAAAAGTTTGAAAACTTTTTGTTGAGTTCGGTACCATTGATTTTCAGATTTAAAAAAGAAAAATTAAGGTACAGAGAAGTTAAATGGCATTTTCCAGCTCCCATGCAGTTTGTACAAAGCTGGGACAAGACCCTAGTCATGTCCCCTCTTGCGCACTTCCCACTGCGCTTGTGTCCCAAAGAGGCAGGACTTGGGTAGGCCCTTGAAGGATGGGAGGAAGTGAAGGGGAGAGAGCAGGATGTGTTTTGCAAATGGGGAACTCCGCAGGGACAAAGGTATGAAGGGGGATGCAGGAGACTCTTCTGGCCAGGGCAAAAGAGGTGTTTGACTGAAGGAAGGGTTCAGGCTCAGGGAGGGTGAGGAGTAAGGGGGTGAATTGCCTGGAATCAGATTGGAATGGGCTCCAGCACTTGGCAGGGGATGTCAGCTCACTGGGACCCAGAATCCTACTTCCAGAGCATATCATAGACAAGTTACTCAGCATCTCTGTCTCAGTGTCCTCAGCTAGAAAACAACAATAGCAACCAAACTCTCTTCATGGAATTTTGGTGAGGATTAAATAAAATAATACACTAAAAACAAAGTTCATCAGCTAGCAAAATCTCACTAAATAACAGCTATTATAATGTTTTCTTCCTTCCCTGTCTTTCTTTCTTTATCGGTTTTTTTTCTTCTTTCTTTCTCTCTCTTTCTTTCTCTTTCTTTTTCTTCCTTCCTTTCTTTATTTCTCTCTCTCTCTTTCTTTCTTTCTCTCTCTCTCTCTCTCTCTCTCTCTCTCTCTTTCTTTCTTCCTTCCTTCCTTCCTAAGCACCCTCCAACGGAGCATGGTCATGCCACAGTGTCTCCTCCATTCCTACATCCTATTTTCAAGTTACTGGGGACAGATTCAACTATGGTTGACCATGTGGGATTTGGCTCTTTTAACCAGTAGGCCATGGCCCAAACTTGTTAGGATGTTTTCTATGAAGAGCTTAACTGAGTCAAGAGCAAGAAGTACCTTCACTAAGCTACTTGGCAGTACTAGGATTATAAATCAGTTTTTCTCATTTTTAATTCACCACCTTTTCTGTCATCACATCTCATTTTTAAAACAACTGATCATGTGTTAGCATTTCCACTTATACGACATAGTACATTTATTGTTTCAGTACGAACATGCTTCCTCAATGGCTTCCTTTTGAAAACAAGTTTGGATTGATTTCTTCCATTCCCTAATTGATATATCACATTTAGGGTGAGTGCACTGTTTGCTTTGAAAAAGCAAAATTTTCAGTTTCTAGATCTTCAGCCACTGACATGGCAGTCTGACTTTAAATAGTATGAAGCTACAGGTGACATTTAGTATTGAATAACGATTCTGATCACTTCACTGTGTCTTTGGAGAAAATATCATTTATTTTGACCAAATGTTATCTCTTCTCTTTTTTCATCAAATAAATAATACTTATGACCCGAGAGCTTCTGTTGTTCTTTGTGATTCATTGACCAACCATGAAAGAACAAACAAATCAAATGCTGAAACTTGGGTCACAGTCCATTGGTGATTCTCTCTGGGAAACTGCTGTTTGGCAAAGCGTCATGGGCTTTAGGAGCAGCTGCCTCCAAGATTCTTTAGCTCTACTCCTTCATCTTTCTAGATGAGAAAATTGAGCTCAGAGAGCTGAAGTGACTTGTGGAGTCATCTACTACTTGGGGGCAAAGAGAATTCTTTTTTTGAGAGATTTTTGGTATGAGGTGCATGTGGTCACCAGAGAAACAGAGAGAGACAGAGAGACAGAAAGCAAGAAATCCCCTCTTAGAAAGGATGGACACACCACAATCCCTTCTCCTCCAGTCTCCTCTTGGGACTTTGGGCATGCACGCACATGCGGCTGGTGTGAGCTTCAAGCTGCCAAATCTGGTACTTGAACTGCAATTGACAACACGAGAGTCCAGCAACGTAACCATTATGTCACCTGCTGGTCCCAAGGGCAAAGAGAAATATTGAACTCATTTGTTTTCTGACTTTAAAGTTCCCGTTGCCGTGCCAGTAAGTGACATGGTGGTTAAGGCACTGGATTCACACATGGCTGACCACAGTTTTAGTCCTGGACCTGCTTTCTCACTTTCCCTTTCTCTCTCTGGTAAAATGAAAAATAATAATAAATAAAATTTAATAAATAATTTTATTTTAAAAAACATTATAATTGCATCATGTCCTGCATCAGTTCATGGGTTTTTCAAAAATCTTCCCATGTTATGAGGTTTGGCAAACTATGGCCTGCAGGCCAAATATGACATGGCCTTTATTTTTGCAAGTAAAGCCTTGTGGGAAAGCAGTTATGCCATTCATCTTCTTATGGAACGTGGTTCCCTTCTAACTACAGTGGCAGAGCTGAGTGGTCACAGGAACCTTTGCGACTACAAAGCTTTATGTGTTTACTCATTAGTCCTTCACAGAGGAAGTCTGCCAGTCCTTGTCATATACTGAACCTGGCTGAAATTCTCTCTTTTTTGTTTGTATTTTTCTTTTCTATCTGACCCTATTGTCAAAAGTTAAATGAAGTGGTATTAAATGGGAATGAAGAAAGAAGAAGGAAAGAACTACCATGTATTTATATGATTTGGGAGGGGCCATGTTCTGGAGATTCTGTACATGTCATCTTATTTAATCCTCAAAATGTTGCTATGAGGTTGATTTTTTTAAAAGAGATTTTTGCCACAGGGCATGTGCACTCTCCAGAGACAGAGAGAGACACAGAGAGAAGATGTGAGAAATCACCCTTCCAGGGGATGGCCACACCACAATCCCTTCTTCTCCACTCTCCTGTCAGGATTTTGGGTATGCACACACACAAGCCCAACGTGAGTTTCAAGCCACCATTCCAGGGCTCAAACCACAGTCCACCATGTAGGAGTCCAACACTTTAACCACTATGCCACCTGCTGGCCCCCTGAGATTTATATTTTAAGCCTCAAGCTATAAATAAGAAAAGATGCTCAGAGAGGTAAGACTTAAGTTACCCAAGTTTATGTCACTACTGATTAGCAGAACTAGGATTAGAGTCCAGCCTTTCTATTTAAATAATTTTTGTTCTTTCTATTATGCCATATGAGTGTCATAATCAAGGTTGCCTTCTATTAAAAAAAAAGATACACTCTTCCCTGAGTTAAAATAGTTTGATTGAATAATACTTGATACCAAATCATACCAAGTTAAACATAGGTTAAAATTGTCTAAGTTATGTTGTCATCATGGGTTTTGATTTTATTGGGTGATCATTTTTACAAGGGGATGTTGCACTGCAGAAGATGAAACATTTAAAAATAATTTTTACCAGAAGGCATGTGTGCTCATCAGAGAGAGAGAGAGAGACAGATGGAGAGAAAGAGGCAGGGATAAAAGCACCCCCTGGGGGAATGGCTAGTTTGCAATCCCTTCACTGGCATTTCTCTCTCTGTCAGGATTTTGAGCATGCATGCACATGTACCTGG
Organism: Tupaia belangeri chinensis; assembly: GCF_000334495.1. NCBI lineage: Eukaryota > Metazoa > Chordata > Mammalia > Scandentia > Tupaiidae > Tupaia > Tupaia belangeri. The sequence goes on from NW_006159625.1 coordinate 2,143,697, forward strand.
TGTGTTTTCCAAGTCAAAAGATTCCAGGACTCGAACTGGAATCTGTCAGTCATGTGGGACCTAGCTCCCTTAACAACCAGGCCACAAGTTGACCCAAGAACACTGTATTTTTTGACAAACAACATTTTATATTATTAGAGAAACTTACTGGCTCAGCAATGGGTGGAACAGAAGTTCTGTGTGTATGTTCATACTTATGATTATATAGAGACTATAAAGATGTGTTTTCATTTAATCAGCCATCCCTCTTCTCCGCAGCTTACTACAGTTCTCTAAATCAGTGATTACCAAAGTCACCTAGTCATCTGACTCTTTCATAAAGTCCCTTAGAATACAAATTCCCAGGACTTTCTCTATCTAAGTCAGTATATTTGAGGTTGGGTTTGGAAATCTGTTATTTTATCTTTTTAACCTTTGCAGGTGATTCTGAGGATCAGCCAGCTTTGGGAAACCACTACTCCAGAGGAGGTGTGAGGAGGCAAGGCTGCGTCTGTGTCTCGGTCCTTTCTGGTTCTCCCTGTGTTTTCTAACCTGTGCACTTCCTGAGCCTCATGCTTGGCCAGGGGGCACATTGTTCTTTGTCTTTGCTAAATGAGACTGAGGACAGGAATACTCCCACAGCACACGATGTATGTTCTCAGCGTCCAGTAAGCGGTACAAACACCTTCTGCCTTCATTTCAGTTACTGTGGCTAGTTGTGTTTTTATTTCTGTCATTGCCTTTTTTGTTTTCCACTTGCATTTGTACACATTCTTCCAATGATGCTGTGGTTTACATAGAAATTTACTTCCCATTAGCAGTGTTGGAAGACAGGGCCTAGTAAGAGGTGATTGGGTCATCAAGGCCCCACCTTGTGGCTAGGTTGTCATTATCTCAAGAGGAGGCATTTTGAAAAAGAGAGTTTGGCTTTCTGCTCTCCAGGGCTCTCTTGCCCTTCTGCCTTCTGTCCTGGGGTGGAACAGCAGCAAGAAGGCCCTTGCTAGTGCAGGCATCTTGATATTGAACTTCTCAGCCTCCAGAATTGTGAGAAATATGCTTCTTGTCTTTATAACTTACCCAATCTATGATATTCTGTTCTAGCAACACAAATAAATCATGACAGACCCAACTATGATTTCTTCTGCTCCATGAGTACGAAAATGAGCTTCCCAGATACTCAGAATTTAGATGATAAAAGGTTATTGCCCCTTGTACCCTATTATCAATCTCCCTTTCCTTTCTTGCTTTTAAAAATGTCACTAAATCTGCCATATATTAAAACCAAACGGGGTTCTGAACCCTGAAAACTTGGATGCCTCTGCTACCCATTAATTTCAATCTTTCCTTCTCACAGTGTAGGGGTTATAGTAGCCTAACATCACAGGCTTGTAAAGATATATATATAACTACATTCAACCCACATTCATTTTATTTTTCAGTCAGTTCACCTTTCTATCACAGTATAATTTAAATAATTGACCTTAACCGTCTCTGTCACTTGTAGAGAATCACTATCATTAACTTTGCTTAAGAACGTAATTCTTACTTCCTTCGGGTGAGATATGTGTATTTCTTTCTCTTAGGTGTACTACTAAGACAAAAAGACATGATGTGTGAAGACTTCAACATATTCTATATTATAATTATGACAGATTAGGTCCTAACAGAGAAAGCAGCAAATTTAGAATCTAAGAAGAGGAAAAATAATGCTTAATATCCCAAGTAGAATGGGAAAAGAAATCTCTTACTACAAAGGTTTTAGAGGTTCTATATCTTTTTATCAAAGAGAAACTCAACTGACAGCAAATACGGAGTCAATGAGGACATCAGACTGTCATTTGGAAATCTGTAACAAAACACAGCCACGAAACTAGAATTTGTGAGATGAGAAATGGCAACCTAGACTATAATGCAATAAACCTTTATAGGTCATTAACATTAGAGGTGAAAAAATAACGCTTTATAAAATTACCTTGGGCAGTATCTCTCGGCCTCTACGAGATTAACCAAGCACATTTCACAATAGATGTCGCAAGAAATTTAACTAACCATTCATTTAAATCTAAAATGGATACGCTGCAATTAAATAAGCGTTTCATGTCCAAGTTAGATCGGTCCTAATGAGCAAGTCTAAATTCTGTTTGCAAGATCGAAATTGCCTTTTGTGACAGCACCTCCTTGTCAGAATGTCCTTCCGACAGGGGAGAGCACTTCATGCCTAACAGATAAAGACAGCAAGTCCTGTGAACTGTTAAAGTCATTGGAAACAACGGAGATTATGCTGCTTCAGAAAGATTTGATTTCGAGGAAATGAAGACCACCCCATTCAGTGCTCTTCTAAGAGAGAAGGGGGTGAAGGGAACATTCATAATTAGTGAGGCAGAGAAACTGGCCCTGGCTCCCTAAAGGCACGGCCAGTCCTGCACCCTTGGCACTTACTAAAGCTCCTACATATTTTTATTAATTTATTGTCTAAGCATCTGTCGGACTCCCTGAGTTGACTGGAAGCAGGCCAAAAGCAGGGACCAAGGTGAACTTCCGGGCATCAGCAGCACCCTCTAGGTGACTCTGTTCAAATGTTCAAATGTTTGTTGTGGATATTGGAGATGTTAATTAGGCAGGTAAGTAAGTTAGTTAACAGAAGAATTTTAGACTTCAAAAGCATCCAATTCCCTCTTTGTCTTAGTTAATGTGGGGCAGATCTGTTCTCTATAGGAGGAAAAAAAGCAGAATGAATATACAAAGTCACACATTGTATCAGTTTATTAATAAATACATGTGTTTGTTTAGAAAACACAACAAAGTGTAAAATCATCAGAGAATTTAAGGTAAAATTACAAATGCACCTTCATCTTATGAAATCCTTTTTTTGGCTGAAATTTATGCCAATTATATCAGTACTTACCAGAGTATAGACAATAGACCTTGTCCTATGTGATGTTAATAGTTATTACAGACAAAAATGTTCCATGGTTTAATAATTTGGGGAAATTCTGGGTGATACATTTTAAAAGAGATTTCTTTATTGCAGTGTCTCAAAGGTTTTTGCATTATCCCAACACGCATGATAACTCTTCAAGGTCAGAAGATGGACAGTACTAATTTCCTACACAATGTTCTCCATAGAACTATGAAACAAATAGGGGGCTAATGATCTAAAGAACACACTTTGCGAAATACTGAATCAGACACATATCTACTGATGTGAACTCCCTCTTTTAAAGAAATGTCACCATTGAAAACCTGCAATTCTATGAGCTTCCCTGGTTCTCAATCTTAGCTGCCCATCAGAATCACCAACGCACTTTCGACATGCCAATGGTCAGGCCCCAGCCCAGGTCAGCTAGTTGGAGTCTCTGAAGGGGAGGCTGGGTACCAGTAATTTTGAAAAGTTCCCACATGTCCACCTAACAGAGGGAATTATGACTTCTTCCCAGGTTGAAAATCACCGGCCAAGCAGATTAAACTTTTCATCTTGAGCTGATTTATGGCAAAGTTTGTAGACTTCAAATAATCTGTACTTGAGTTTGGTCTGATGTGAGCAGTATGGACATCTAACCACTTACTTGGCCTATCTGTACCTCATTTTCATATCCACAGAAATGGAGATACTCTCATGTATGCCTCTGAGGGGTCTATGGGCTGATCAAGGAAGAAGGTAAGATCATGAGAAGCAAGAACACAAGGTTTTTTAAGCAGTTCTTGGACAGGGTTGCAGAGAGGGGAAGTTCTGCACAGAACTCTTTGCTACCTGAGACCACCCACAAGTAGCAAAGAGTCACCATCCAGAAGAAGTAAACGTTAAGGGAACTACCCTGGGGGGACAGAGAAGTTTCAGGAGTGGGGATATTACATGTCTATGCTATGTCACTCAACAGCAAGTCAGGGGGCGCTTGGGTTTGGGAACTCAGGGGGACAGCAGTGGGCTGGGGTCTTAAACCACAGATTGTACCTCATCCATGGTTAGCAGATGTGAATAGAGGGTTTAAGAGCGTACGAAGTAGGCAGCATCTAGATAGCTAAAAATCTGCTTTTGGGGGCTCTCTAAAAGAACTGAACACATAAAAATTCAATTTGGTGCCTGTAAGCAGGCTTTTTAGCTAATGGGTCTCAGCTTCAGTGAAGAAATTACCTAGGGGCCAATACACAGAGGCTGTCTCTTGGCCCACTTATATAACCTCCCTGCCTAGAAGAATTCTATGAGGGTTAGGTACGAGGGTGCAGATTGGCAAGCACTGCTTCTGGCAGAATGGTAAGAGGTGTTGTCAGAAATGCTCCCAGACAGTTAGTATACGGCTTCCCTAAGCTAAGGGGGAGAAGCCCCTGACTGTGCCCTATCCTCTTCTTAGGACCCCAAGCAGCTGCTCCCCACAGTGCACCAGCGGGCCCCTATTTCACATGATTTTGATACACAGAGTCTCTAGGCTACCCTGGCATGAATACTAGGCTGAAGGATTTGCAAGAAAAGGAAGAAACAAAGGACATCCAGGGAAGCAGAGAAAAAGAATGGAGACAGCAGTGAGAAGAAATTAGGAGCTGCTGGAAATGGGTTTCAGAGACGGTCTTTGAATAGGGGACAGAGAGAAGAGGCGATTTGAGGGCGAGAAATAGCTGCAGGACATGAAAAAGGGCAGAGAAGAGACAGAAGAGTTTGAAGATGTTCTGCAGGTTTTATACATGTGTGTTGTCCTTAGCATTGGCTCATGAGACAGCAATAGAGATTTCAATTGTTTTCCGATTTTCTTTTCTGTTTTTTTTTTTCCTTTGAATATAATTCTATGCTAAAATTCACCAAAGAGCCTGGATACAGTTTTATTACCCTGTGACAGAATCTTACCATGTGCTCTGCCTGAAAGACAGGCCTCATAACCAGTTACTTGATAGCCCTTCGGCCTTATGATGACAAGTAGTTTAGAGGCATAACTAGGTGACACAAAATGGCCCTACCAACTCAAACCCCTGGTAGGACCTTAGGATATAGTTCTCTACCGTCGAACCCGGAAAAGTGGCCATTGGCATTAGACCTGAGAAGACCAGCTGGTGCACTGTGGGGAGCAGCTGCCTGGGGTCTCTCGTGAACTGTCTTTGCTCACAACGTCCACTTGTTTCTTCCTAATCATTTTCAGGACTGGAAGCCAAAAATGCACCTGAAAGGTCCATGAATGAGAACTGGAGTCAATTCAAATGTCTCTTATATAATAGTTTCATTGTGGGGTTACTGGTGTTAAGAAAAATTGCACAAGACTTTGAAATGGGCAGAAAAGCTTATCCGTGTGGGTTATCTTGATCTTTCATCACCTGTGAGCTCTTTTCTAATTCTATACATTATTGATAGCCTATATAAATGTTTTTTGTCCACGAAATGCAACTATACTTCCCCCTAGAGAGTACAATTGACTCCACACCTCCACATTGTGGAAGAAACCAGTTTGCATCTAAGTAAATTCATTTTGGCGTCTCTGATGGCCTACATATGTGTGCGTATTTTGAATTGTTCTTTGAGTTGGTTTTGATTTTTTACTGTTCCTTATTATAGATGAGTTAAATTAAGTTTCTGATGTATTCATTTTATGTGTGTATAGGGCAGAATTTTTTTGAGTGTATCAAATTGTAGATATTTCCCTCTATGGTTTTCCTTTATCTTGGCCTGAGAAGCAAATCTGGGTTGAGCATTGAGAATGCCCACTAGTGTACCTTCTCTGTAGCCTCTCCATGATATTACTAAACATAACACCTGAAAGCATTATTTTGAAAGGTATCTGTAGAATCCTCTGAGTTAACATTCAAGTCACAAAGTCAAGAGCCCCTATTCATGTATATCTGTTAGTTTTCTCCTCAACGGCCTGTTTCTTTCTGAGATACAACCCTGTGGTGACGTTGTTTCGAAATCCCTTTCATTTGCTTCTCCAACTCAGCATTTTCTTAATTAGAGGTACTACTCCCATCTTGATCTTACCTTTTTAAGGCACATACGCAGTTTCTTTTTCACTTCTCCCAATGGCTGCTTTGACCTTTTCTTGAGCAGCTTGGCATGTAGGTATTGGATGCGCTCTCTTTCCACACTGGGGTAGAAGGCTGCTGACACCAGGATTTTCAGTTGCATCAGGAAGGAGGACAACAATCCCAGCATTACTAATATCACAAGAAGAATACTGAGAGGAATCCAGGTCTCAGACAGAAGGAGCTTTGGTTTAAAAATGCAGTTGGGTTCAAACACAGATATATTAAAAGCAGAATGATGGATGAGGTCTTGTGTTCCTTGTTTCTAAAATGAAATAATAAGATCATTAAAATCCATGTCACTTTTGTACTCGGTCTTTGTCCTTCCCAGAATTTCTCTCTAACACATAGCATTTATCTTCAAATAAGCAGGAAGCTTTGGCTGAGGAGATATCTCGTTTGTGTGATCTGACTGGAACAAAGGGGAAGGGACGAGTCTGATGTGTGACTGTTGCAGTGTTTTCTAACGTAGGCTTATGGAACTACAGATTGTCTTGAGAAAGGTGCACCCAGTGAGTGTGTCTTTCCCACCCCTTCTTGGAGCGTCACAATGCATGTCGAGGCAGAGCAATCTGTTCTACTTCCACAGTTCTCTTAACAAATTGCATGATGCAGCCTATTTTCATGGAGTCCTTGCTTCTACACGTAGGGAACATGGGACTCAGGAAAGATTGTTTTGAACATTGGCCCTTCACACCCAATCACATCCTCCCAGTCTGGACAATCTCTTCCACAGACCACAATGCCAAAAGATATTAAGGTACTTTTGTATTCCAAGTCATCCTTCTGGAGCTGAAGGGGAACTATTCTTACTTGTGTATGATATCCATTTCCAGATCGATAGGTTGACTCTCAAGCCCACTTTCCTGAAGGATACTCTAAAATCCTGTCTGTGGAGGTCTTAAGAACAGGAGAGCTTTTCCTCTTTCCTAAGTGCTTAGGAGGGGTGCATTCTTCCCTGTTTAAAGATGGGAGAACACACCAGTTGCTCTCAGCAGACTGGCACAGAGTGCAGAAGATGACATTGAGTCACCCAGTCAAGCCACCAGCAAGAGGAGCGTGTGCTGAGTCAGTTCTTCCTTTTCCCTGGCCTGGGAAAGTCATTTAATCCCTCGGTGCATTTGTTTTCTAATTTGGTAAAACAAGAATTAATGGACCAGATCCTGCCCATGAATAAACTACTCCCAGTGTAAATTAAACACCTTGGGGATGGAGCATTAACCTTACAGACCGGAGTACTTAGTAAGTTATTATCACCATAGGGCCACACAGCTCCAGGGCCAGGAAAAGTAAATGACTTCTCAAGAAGAACCCAAGCACACCCAGAGAACATTGCACTCTGGGTCCACCCCCTACCTGTGAAGTATTTGGAAACTCCAAACCTAGGATCTCTGCACAAACGTCAAGTCACAGCCGTAATTTCTCCAGCACTGTTGCCGGAACAACAAAAACATTTGTGTGGCCTCTCCTGTTCTCTTATTAAAAAGAGAGTCAGCTTACAATTAAATAGAGAGATTTCAGCCCCCAGAGCAAAGCCATGAGCTGTTTTTAATACAACTGAAGAAGCAAACACATTGATTGAGTCAGTGATGAGAAATCCTGCAGTAAGAAAGCAGCGGGTGTTCAGTCTGAGACGAACTTATTTAGTCTAGGAATCTAACTGGGGATTTGCCATTGGGAGTCAGAGCTTTATGAAGGTTGAGTCAACATTTTAGCACAGGGTTGGTTGAGGATAATGTCAAAGATAAATTAACACTTTCAAAATGCCAAGCAATATACTAACTGGTACCTCAACGTTTTAAAATGTGTTCACTCCTTTTAAGTAAATGATCTGCTGAGACACCATTGAGCAATAGTCAGTCCTGAGAAAAGCTAATGTAGCCAAATATCTGCATATAGTAGGTGCTCAGTAAGTAGAAACTCTGGCTATTTCTACTTACAATGCCCACGCACACAGTTAGCTCCACTTAGGTCATATTCTGTCTTGTTCATTTAAAATATTTGTATAAAGCCATTTGAAAATGTGAGGAAAAAATTGACAACATTTTCTTTGAGAGATGTTTTTGCTATAGGGTGCATGCACTCTCCAGAGAGACAGAGACAGAGAGACAGAAAGCAAGAAATTTCCCCCAAGAAGGATAGCCATGCCACAATCTCTTTTTCTCCATTCTCCTCTTGGCATTCTTGAGCACACATGCACACACACCTGGCATGAATTTCAAGCTACTAGATCTAGGACTTGGACTGTGGTCAGCCATGTGGGTGTTCAGCACCTTAACCACTACCCCACCTGCTGGCCCCTAATACTGGCAAAACTTTGAGCCCATGTTTCTCTTTCTGCTTTTTCTTCTCCTTTGCAAGTCTACAGCAATGGAAGAGACCAGAAGCCTCCAGAGCATCCCGAGATAAGGCAGAACATTGCCCATCACAGCCAAGTTGGCTGCTGGCAGCACAGTCCCCTCAATGGAGAGGGGCTCCTAGAGCAGTCTCGATGGGTCTTGTCTGTCCCATCACCCACCACCCTGCTGTTGTTACATGTGCACATGGGAGCCTCCTTACCAAGAGGCAAGCCTTTCAATGGCAGCCATCATAGGCATCTTTGTATCCCTAGTACTCAGTGGTGCCTAAAGATGAATGTGCCAGGACATTGTCATAGGAAAGCTCCTGGAATTTTTTTTTTAAGGCAGACTTGTTTTTTCCCCTATGTCTAAAATAGTGAGAATTGAGACCAGCAGTTGGCATAATGGGTATGTCGCTGGACTCCCATGTAGTTGACCTAAGTTCGAGTCCTGGACCCGGTGGCTTAAAACTCACTCCGGGCACATGTGCGTGAATGCCCAAGGTCCCAAGAGGAGAATGGAAGAGAAGGGATTGTGGCATGGCCATCCCCCCTGGGGAGTGATTTCTCGCTTTCTGTTTCTCTGTCTCTCTCTGTCTTTCTGGCGAGCGCATGCACCCTGTTGCAAAAACCTCTCCAAAATAAAATAAAATAGTGAGAATTTATAAAGCAGGCATGTACATTGGCTGAGAGAGAAAGGAAAAATGAGAGAATCTAAGAGAGAAGAATAGGAGAATCGAGAGTGGAAGACAATAAAGGAGAACACAGGGCTAGACAGTGACACAGTGGTGATATGATGCTCTCTAATGCTGGGTCCACATGGAAAGGTTACAGGTTCAAGTCTTGAGGCCTCCCTGTGCATGCTGGGAATGTGTATGTTTGTGTATGATCTGGACTGGCTGTGGCTTGGATGGGTCATGGCATGGGGTCCTACTGGAGGTGTCTCTCTTTCTCTCAGAAGAAATAAATAGATGGTCTTTGACATTTAAAAGAAGAAACAGAACACAGGTGGCGAATGGGAGGAAGAGAGGCCCTTTAACTAGCTACCTCCCGAGATCAACTATGTCAGAAATTCTTGTTTGGCTTTCATTTGAAGCACTGCTTCCATTATCCACCCTGCTCTGAATATCTAGAACAACAGGGTGCCTTGTAATTAACTGAATTCTTCAGAGAAAGCAGGGAGCTCAGAGTAATCAACTCTGAGAAGAAGCACAGGATTAGGAGGGCAGGAGCTGGGGGACTGCATCTGCTGATCCTGAGGAAAGTGGAGGAAAAGTGTGGACGCAGCAGGAGGATTCAAGGTCCTGGGAGATAAAAAGAAATGGAAAGTGGGATTTCAGAGAAGGGCTTACAGGCAGCATTGGTACCGCTTCCCCCACCAGTCTCCCAGCAGCTGGCACAACCTATAGTAGCTTGATAAAGAGGAGGGAATGTCGGATACATGGAAAGAGCTGTTGGTGCTTTCACCAACCTGAATTACTGTACTTATTACCCTCACCATACACACACACACACACACACACACACACACACACACGCTCTGCTTTGTTTAGCTTTACAATTTCTAAGTTTAAAAAATAGGCAAGTGTCTAGTAATATCTAGATCATCTGAAATGTCACACAAACACACATTTATGCAGGAAAATCGAAAAGAGAAAAAAGAAAAGATGAAACGCACAAACCCCACAGTCTCCTGTGTTGGCAATAGGGCTGCCAAGAGGAGGAGATGAACAGAGAGAAAGCCAGATTTTGTGAGACACAGGAGGCACAACTCAGAGAACGACTGTCCAGGCTAATTAAGATTTCTCACAGATCCATCCAATGGTGCTTGGAAGTTACATTTCTGGCTCTGTGCTTTTGGGGAATAGGTTTAAAACAGTGGTTCTCAATCTTGGCTGCATATTAGAATTACTAGTGGAGGTTTTAAAAAGCTCTTACCCCAGTTCAATTAAGTCAGAGTCTCTCAGAACCTGGGAGTGAAGGATTGAGTTAGTTTACTCATTGGTTTGTTTGTTCAGCTCCTCCGTAATGCAAGGGGTGGAGGACCACTGGTTTAGAAGGTCTCTGCTTTCTAAGACCTACACCAGAGTTTCTCGAAATGGTCTATGGACCATCGACTTTGAAATCACATGGAATGCTTATTAAAATGCTCTCCATGGCCAGCCACACGGGCAACACTGTGATACTCAGGCCACGTGGGAAGGTCCCAGTTTCTGATACAAGGCCTTCCGGTACATGCTAGGTGCACGCACTTGCCCGTGATCCTGGCTGACTGAGGCTGGGAGTGGACTGTAGCATGAAGATCCTACTGGATGTGCCTGTCTCTCTACCTGTCATGGAAGAAATAAATTAACTGAAAAAACAATGCTCTTCGGGACCAGCAGTTGGCGTAATGGTTATTCTCTGGACTCCCATGTACTGAACAGGGGCTCAAGGTTGGACCCAGTGGCTTAAACTCACACCGGCACATACATGCCCAAGATCCCAAGAGCAGAATGGAAAAGAAGGGATTGTGGTGTGTGGCCATCCCCCCTGGGGAGGAGGTGATTTCTCACTTTCTGTCTCTCTGTCTCTCTGGCAAGTGCAGGCGCCCTATAGCAAAAACCTCTAAAAAAGAAAGAAAGAAAGAAAGAAAGAAAGAAAGAAAGAAAGAAAGAAAGAAAGAAAGAAAGAAAAACAAAAAACAATGCTCTTCTATTTAAAACAAAATCTCCCTAAATTGAGGCATAATATTTTCAATTCATCTGGTAAATTTTTGTTTTTGCCTTAAGGCCATGGGTTGCTGGAGAGACAGAGTGAGAGGGAAAGTGAGAAATTACCCTACACGGGGAGGGCCAGGCTGCAATCTCTTCTTCTCTGTTCTCCTCCTGAGATCCTGGGCACACATGCACACGTGCCCAGCATGATTTTCGAGCCACTGGGTCCAGGACTCAGACTATAGTCGGCCACGTGGGAGTTCAGCGCTGTAACCGCTATACCATCTGCTGGTTCCCACTCCAGTAAATTCTTAATACACACTTAAGGCTGGAAAGCACATACCTAACCTATCTAAAAAACCAAAGTATAGCTGGGTAGGATTTTTTTAAAAATGTTTTTGCCACAGGGCATATGCATTCACTGGAGAGAGAGATAGAAAGAAAGACACTGAGAGAGAAAGAGAGATCACCCTCCCAGGGAGGATGGCTATGCCAGAGTCCTTCCTCTTCCATTCTCCTCCTGGGATTTTGGGCACACACAGAGGCACCTAGCATGAATTTCAAGTCACTAAGTCAGGGACTTGAACCGTAGTTGACCATGTCGGAATCTAACACCTTAACCACTACCCTACCTGCTGGCCCCATGAATAGATTTGAAAAAGAAAAAAAGGGGGTATTAGATATTAGTGTCAGCCATATCATAGTGTTACTTAAGAGCTCTTTTCCAACATCATCCTTTTATACATTACACTGATGCCTTGAGAGCTCTCCCATGTTTGATGAGGACAGAAAGAAGTTTCTACTCCAAGAAGGCACTCAAAGGCTACTTGCCCAAGTCTCGGGGTATGAGAAAGTCAAGCCCAGTCAGTCCTGGCCCTCAAATTCATGCCAGCACTCCTGTTTGGAAAGCAGCTTTGTACTCACGTCAGAATTCTGTTCCCACATTTCAGTGCTTTTTGACCGTAGGCGGTCCTAGGCCCTAGAAACTGTAGGTGTTACTTTACTAGGAAAAAGGGTGTTTGCAGATGTGATTCAGTTAAAGATCTTGAGATGCGGAAATTATCCTGACTATCTTGGCGAGCCCCAGTGCAATCACACGTATCCTTTAAGAAAGAGGTAGGGGTCAGGTAGTGGCACAGTGGTTCTGCAGCTGGACCCACACAGGAAGGTCCCGGATCACATTCCAGGGCCCGCCTTTGCATGCCAGGCAAGTGGGCATGCGGTGATCTGAGCTGGCCGAGGCTGGGGGGTGGACTGTGGCATGAGGACACTGTGAGGGTACTGTCTTTCTGTTTCAGTCTCTCCTCCTTCCCCTCACTCATTGATGAAAGAAATAAGTAACTAAAACTTAAAAAGATAAGACGAAGGCAAACAGATTTCACATACACAAAGAAGACAACAGATGGATACAGAAGCAGAGATGGAGTGATGTAGCCACAGACCGGAATACCAGAAGCTGGGAGAAGCAAAAAGTGGATTCTCCCACGGAGTCTGAAGAACATGTGGTCCGGCCAAAACCAGCCTGGTTTCATCCCGGTGGCACTGACTTTGGACTTCTCACCCTCAGAACTAGAAGAGAATAAATTCCTGC
>NW_006159625.1:2156417-2167345 GCF_000334495.1 Tupaia belangeri chinensis
CCAGGTAACCTGCATCCATTGGGATCCTTCTCTGTGCCAGGCACCAGGAGTTCAAAGAGAAGACATGACTCTTCTCAAGAGGTTCATGATCTTTGACTAGACAAATAAATAGGTCCTCTTGCTTGATACTGGAGCTCACAGCAGGCCTGGGTTCAAATCCAGGACCATGATTCTGGCTGGCTGCAAGGCTGGAGTGAGGGGTGGCATGGTGAAACTCTGCCAAGGGTACATCTCTCTCTCTCTCTCTCATTCTCTCTCTCACCAAATAAATAAACTTAAAAGAGAGAAAGAGAGCAGTAAATAGCCATGATTCATCTTGGGAGGTACCTAGGAGCCCTCACCCCTTCTTGTAGCTCCAAGTGGACCTGCAGGCCTGGCAAGCTTTGGAAATGTTTGCCCACGGAGAAAATGAGCCGATACAGCAGATAGTCTCCAGCTGCAAACAGCACCCAGACGTAGAGGTGAGTAAGTATGGGGAGGAAAAACAGCCCCAGGTTTTTCCTTTCTCTGGGAGTCAGCTGTAAGGATGGGACAATAGTATACTTCTTCCTTTCCTTCTTGTTCAGCGGGAGGACACAGGGCCTCTGCTGATGCCGCTCCCTCTCATCAAACTGAACAAACTGTCTGGTGATGTAGATGTTCTCGTATTTCTGACCGCCAGGGCCCAGAAATCGCTTCATGAAGAGGCCAGTGCCAAGGAGGACCAGCAAAAGCCCTGCGAGGGCAAATAGCTTCTGACTCAGGGAGGACACCACCTCAGTTGCCGTTGTCATCTGGTACAAGACACGCAGAACTTCTCCTTTGGTGTCATTTAGCTGTGCCTCCAGGATGTGACTGGGACTGAAGAGAGAGACCGCCAATGTCTGGTTCCAAGAAACAAGGTCATCAAATAGACTTGGTGGCGTGGCGAGGCCATAAATCCACTGAATTGCTTCAATATATTTTTTCAAAAGTGGAAAATGTATGGAAAAACTCTTTGCCCTTAGATTGCAAGTCATACTGTCTAGGAGACCTTTAAAGTTGTGAAAAACGTTTTCCACGTGTCCAAAGATCACTATTCCTGTGCCGGCTGCAATCAAAGCATTTCTGCCTTCACGTAGGCCACAAGAGAGGAAGACAAGGAGAACAAAGCAGCGAGCATGCTTGGAGCGACACAGCAGAACACACGCGATGACCCAGGAGGTGGCGAACACTATGACTGATGACAGAAACCAGTAGAAGGCCACAGAGAGGAGGCCCACGCAAATGAAAGCAATGAAACAGCAAACTCCCAAATGCTGGATAAAGTCCATCCGTCCATGGCTTTTTGGAGACACATAAATCTCCCAGAAACTTAGAAAGATGTTGGTGCCTGAAGACCAGATACCCATACTTCCTGTATCCCTGGAAACAAAAAGAAACCAAAATCAGAAGTGGCTTTTAAATGTCCTCTGTCATGTACACAGGGCATGCTGATAAACTGACTAAAAAATGGCTATAATTCTTTACCCTTTCCTTTGTGTGTATCCCCTTGCCATGTGACTTCACAGCTTCCCCCACCAAGAGGTGAGAGAAATAAAACCTGACAAGAGGTGAGGTCTCTTCACCCATTCCTGGAATCTGAGCTGGCCTTTGACTTCTTTGGCTGATAAAATGTGGCAGAAGTGACAGAGAGCCCATTCACAGCCTGCAACTCACTCCCACATGCTCTCTTAGAACCCTCTACTGCCATGTTCAGTCCAGTCTCCTATTGCCACTGTAGCAAATGACCGCAGGCTTAGTGCTTTAAAGAAACACGTATTGGGACCAGCAGTTAGCGTAATGGCTATGTCACTGGACTCCCATGTAGTCGACTGCGGTTCAAGTCCTGGACCCAGTGGCTTAAACTCACACCGGGCACGTGTGCTTGTATGCCCAAAATCCCGAGAAGACAATGGAGGAGAAGGAATTGCGGCATGGCCATCCCCCCTGGGGGATGATTTCTCACTTTCTGTCTCTCTCTGTCTTCCTGGCAGGCACATGTGCCCTGTGGCAAAAACCTCTCCAAAAAAAGAAAAAGAAACACATATTTATTCTCACAATGCTGGAGGTCAGAGGTCTAAAATTGGTCCACAGTGCTGCGTTTCTTCTGGAAGCTCTAGGGGAGAATCTGTTTCCTTACTTTTCCCCATTTCTAGTGGCTGCCCACAGTTTCTGGCTCCTGGACACTTCTTCCTCCATTTCAAAGTCAGCAGTGTTACAACTTCCTCCCCTCTGACCTCTGCTCCCACCCTCACATCGTCTCTCTACGACACCCGTCTCCTGCCCTCTGGATAAACTCTGTGACTACAGTGTGCCCATCAAATTACCCAGGATAGTCTCCTCATCTCAAAATCTTTCAGGTAGGGTCCGGCAGATGGCATAGCAGTTATGTCACTGGACTCCCACATGGCTGACTGTGGTTCAGATCTCAGACATTCTGTCTTGAAACTCATGTACATCTGTAAACATCTTGAAACATGTACATCTGTAAACATCTTGAAACATGTACATCTGTGCCCAAGGTCCCAGGAGGAGAATGAAGAAGAGATTGCAGAGTGACCATTTCCCCCTGGAGGGTGATTTGTTACTTTCTCTCTCACTGTCTCTGTCTCTTTCTCTCTGGCAAGTGTGCATGCCCTAAGGTAAAAACCTCTATAAAAACAAAGCTAAACTTTTCAGGTAATCATATCTGTAGAGTCCCTTTTACCACTTAAGGCAACACAGGCACAGGTTCCAGGATTAGGACATGGACAGTTTGGGGGAGAGGGCGTTGTTCTGCCTGTCACACCATATTGGACGGCTGGATGATGAGAGGCCCTTGACCAGTCAGTTCCATCGACTCAGCCAATAGCCATCCAACTGCCAGATATGTGAGAGAGACCCATCAGTATCCAGCCAGACTACCTGCCCTCACCTGAGTTTAGTAACTGCTGATTTATATTAAATCGCTGAATTCTGTACTAGTCTGTTAGGCTGCAATTGCTAACTGCTAAAGACAGCAATATTGGGAGCCAGCAAGCAGATGGTGTAACGGTTATGTCGCTGGACTCTCCCGTAGTCGACTGCGGTTTGAGTCTCAGACCCAGCAATTTAAAAACCTCACAACAGGCTTGTGCGCATGCCCTAGATCCCGGGAGAAGAAGAGATTGTGGTGTGGTCATCCTCCCTGGGAGATAATTTCTTACTTGCTGTCTCTCTGTCTCTCCAGCGAGTGCACATGCCGTAGACCCAAAATCTCTCTCTCTAAAAAAAATGGCAATATGGGCCTCAATAGGTGAAATGAACACTAGGCTGATGGAAAGGCTGACGTTTCAATAAACTACCTTATGTAAGATAACTCAACAGCTGTCTACTGCTTGTGCTCTAATTTTGCAGACCAGAACACTTACCAAGGGCATGCAGACTTACACGTGGGATTGCACTGAGGCCGTTATAGCTCTAGTTTTTAACCATTGCTTCTTCCCTCCTCCACCCCATCCTCTGAATACAGTTCCCTCCTGAGGACCTTACAAGGAAAACAAGAATTTTTTGTCACGGAATTATCATCTTTTCTTTTTTCCTAGACCTGGAATAATTAAAAAGAGGGCGCTATGGGGCTGCTACTACCCTGTCAGTCATGCAGAGATAGGTCTGTGATGCACTCAGAGAGACCCGGGTTTATTTTGAATGATATAAAATAAATTTGAGATTTTTCTCTCTCGACTGACATCAAAATATCTAACAAGTTTTATATCATGTGTACAGGATTTTAATGAGGACATTGATTAATTTTTAAATACTCTCAAATAAATCCCTTCTCACATCAAATAGATGGGGACTGAATTTATGAAGCAGCTTCATACTATTAGAATCAGGGAATTACCCTTAGGTGAGGAATGTATTCAGGCACTGGCCAGAAGGCAGGAACTGAGCAACTAGAGGGGAGGAAATGATCTTTTTTCTGTATTTGAGTTGAATGTGGTTAACAAAGGGCAGAAAGAAGATAGGGAAGATAGGTTAGGAAGAAAAATGTGTAAATTTTTCCAGCAAGAGTAAGGAAGGCGCGCAGTTCCTGTCACATAATCTGAATGGAAATGCTCAAAGCAGAAAAGAGGTACAGGAAGAACCCAAGTGTTGAAGAAAGGTCATTTCCCTATGGGAATTGGCCTTAGCAGAGATGCAAGGGCCCACGTACAAGGATGCCTTACTTCACCAGAGGGAAGAAAATTCTGACGTTACTGGCAGGGAGACCAACAACAGGCCACAGTGCTCTTTTTCTGCAAGCTTGCTTCCTTTCCCAATCAGAGGTTGAACTGAAGGTCAGCGACACGCACAGACACAGTCCCCAGGGAAAATAGAGACATCCACTGGAATGGCTCTGTGCTCTCAAACCTTCCCGGGCATTGCCCACCTGCGTCACAGCGTGGCGGGAGGACTGGCGGGCAGGTGAGCAGGGGCAGGGCACCCAGCTCCAAGCAGCCTTCAGGTGTCAGATCCCCAGGCATCTTCTTTGTCGTTACTTTGGATATGATTGCACATCATTATTTGACCATTCGATACACAATTAGGTAGGAGCTGCCTATTTTGCTGTGTACAGGCACTCTGCTCTTCATAAAGGATCTGTCTGCAGTCAGCGCCCCACCCTACCCCCGCAGCTCTCTGCATTTTATACAGTAGAAACTGAGGCTGGGAGCTCGCGGACCTTGGCCAGTGACCACACAGAGGAGATGGTAGAGCAGCATCCACACGCAGCTTCCCCGATTTCTGGGTGAGTCCTCTCTGCTGTGCCATGCCCAGATGACATGACTCCGTTACGTGACAGGATGTCCATCCCAGAAACACATCGTACTTTCTGTCAGTGACCGTTTAAGGGCTGACCTATATATGGTGTAATCTGTTCCCATGGCTCACTTTCCCCCCTTGCCTCGACATAGCTGACTCTGTAAAAGTATGTTTTAAATCAGTAGATTCTTCTCAAAAGCAAATCAGAAATCTCAGTTATTATTTTTTTTCTCATTTCCTTTATGGGGCCTTATTTTGCTTGCTTCCTCAAAAATTAGTAATGTATATTTTGGATTCATTTGTCCTTTTTCTCGCCTTCATCCTTGTACAGTGAGTTCTTAATACAGACGTTTCTCTGAAAGCATGAAACAGATTTATGGACACATTAAAATTTTAACATGCTGCAATAAAATCTAATATCAATTAAACAAGATATATTACTGCAATTTTGGCCCATAAGAGGCACATGTTTTCTTAACAAGCAGCAGCCCTAATAATATCGTCCTTGTTTTTATGCTGGAAACAGCATGTCACCAAAAAACACCAAAGCTTTCTGCAGTAAGAAGACTGAAATTGTTCTCTCTTATTTAAAATGGCGGGAGGACTGGCGGGCAGGTGAGCAGGGGCAGGGCACCCAGCTCCAAGCAGCCTTCAGGTGTCAGATCCCCAGGCATCTTCTTTGTCGTTACTTTGGATATGATTGCACATCATTATTTGACCATTCGATACACAATTAGGTAGGAGCTGCCTATTTTGCTGTGTACAGGCACTCTGCTCTTCATAAAGGATCTGTCTGCAGTCAGCGCCCCACCCTACCCCCGCAGCTCTCTGCATTTTATACAGTAGAAACTGAGGCTGGGAGCTCGCGGACCTTGGCCAGTGACCACACAGAGGAGATGGTAGAGCAGCATCCACACGCAGCTTCCCCGATTTCTGGGTGAGTCCTCTCTGCTGTGCCATGCCCAGATGACATGACTCCGTTACGTGACAGGATGTCCATCCCAGAAACACATCGTACTTTCTGTCAGTGACCGTTTAAGGGCTGACCTATATATGGTGTAATCTGTTCCCATGGCTCACTTTCCCCCCTTGCCTCGACATAGCTGACTCTGTAAAAGTATGTTTTAAATCAGTAGATTCTTCTCAAAAGCAAATCAGAAATCTCAGTTATTATTTTTTTTCTCATTTCCTTTATGGGGCCTTATTTTGCTTGCTTCCTCAAAAATTAATAATGTATATTTTGGATTCATTTGTCCTTTTTCTCGCCTTCATCCTTGTACAGTGAGTTCTTAATACAGACGTTTCTCTGAAAGCATGAAACAGATTTATGGACACATTAAAATTTTAACATGCTGCAATAAAATCTAATATCAATTAAACAAGATATATTACTGCAATTTTGGCCCATAAGAGGCACATGTTTTCTTAACAAGCAGCAGCCCTAATAATATCGTCCTTGTTTTTATGCTGGAAACAGCATGTCACCAAAAAACACCAAAGCTTTCTGCAGTAAGAGGACTGAAATTGTTCTCTCTTATTTAAAAAAAAAAAAAAAAAACTTATTTATTTATTTATTTATTTATTTTATGAGCAAGAGAGACCAAAAAAGTCACTCCCATCAGGGTCTGTAGATTATGCTGCAAGAGAAATTACAGGTTAAAGGAATCAGGTAGCCTTTTCTGTTCTGAGCATTTTCATTCAGATTACGTGACCAGAATTGCAAGAGGTCTTCTACAATAGACTACTCTGCAATCTACCCCCAGTTTCATCTAGCCCCAGAGTATTATATAAGAATAATATTATTACACATGTACTTGGCATGTCCGTGGAAGGTTCTGGACGTGAACCCACAACTTTCTCTTAGAGGTCAGCTTTGCGGAGCCTTGCATTACCACGGTGCCACTATCCAGGATTTTGTAGCTCCAGCCACAGCATAGAAGGTCGGCCTGCAGGCCCTGAGGCTGGTATTCAAGTGTGCCCTTTGTCACTGTCAAGTGTGGCATTGAATTCTTCCCCATTTTGATGCTCATTGTCCCTTCTAGAAGGGTTATCTGATTCTTCCTGGTGATGCTTAATGAGGGCTACTTTAGCAAGTACCCTGAAACTACCTGGAAATAAGGTTCCCAGTGAAGGCAACCTATTTCTACTTCTTGTTTCTTTGCTGCCACAGAAAATAGTGAGCTTCCATTCTCAGATCTTTAGGCAAAGATTGCCCGAATTGATGGGGAGTTTGGAGCCGGGAGCTGGGCTGTGTCACCCTGTGAGGCTCTTCATGCCTCCTGAGACGTCTGCTGATTTCTCTCCTGAACCCATGGAGGTGTAGCCATTCTGTGGATCTTTCCTCAGACATCCCCAGTTCTTCCTTGTGGGCAAATCAGAATTTTGACAAGTTTCTTACTTTGTCAAGCAGATACTCAGATTCTTAAATGTTATGTTTAGAATTGGAGGAAATTGTACAGCTCAAACTTCTCAGATCTGGGTGTGTAATCACGGGGAGTACCTTGTTTAAAAGTAGATTTTGATTCAGAAGGTCTAGGGGGCCCCCTGAGATTTTGCTTCTTAGCAAGCTTCCTGGTGCTGCTGCTGCTGCTCATCTGAGGACCATAAGGCAAGTAGCAGGCTCTAGAATTCAGCACACTCTCATAGAACATTCTGGGCTCCTGGACGGGCTCTACATTTGCACAGTCCACATGGCAGCACACTGCACCCTCTTCTCCCTGCTCTGCCCCTTCTCTCCTTTCACTTTCCCACTCCCTTGAATTACTTTCCTCCCCTTTTCTTTAAAATGTATTCATTTCTTCCATGTACTAGAGAGAGACGGCACCCCTAGGAGAGTTTCAATGCCATGATTCAACCCCAGTCTCAGTTGGCCCTGGATCCTGGGTGCAGTGTATTAGGAAGGTCTCAGGGCATTAACTCAGAACTTTCCCGTAAGAGTCAGCCTTTGCAGAGCACCACATCATACCACTGCACCAGTGTGCATACCCCCTTCCCCCTTTAATCCTTTAGGACATTTTAAAAGCATACTGGCAGCCAATTTCCAGTCTCACACATAAAGGTTTTCCTCTATGCCTCGGGAACATTTATTTTTGCCTGAAGATCTCTATTTTATTCCCCTCTCCTGTGCTACTGGGTTGAGTCCCTTCTCTCTCTTCATCTTTTCTTCTTGCAGCTTCTAAAAAGCTACTTGATCCCTTTAACCTGCAATTCCTCTTTATTTTGCCTCCATTATCAATAATGTTTCTTGCCTGACTCAACATTGTTGTCTCCCTGGAATAGAGTGCCTGTTTCTTGCTGTTACCAACCGCACTATTACAGCCACAGTAATAACCATTTTCTTGCTTTTATCCCTAAACTACAGTTTGTACCTCAACCTGGGCAGGGAAGCCCTAGCTGGAGTCAGCCTCAGAGTCATCACCAAAGGTTGTATTTCTCTCTCACTGGGGTAAAGTGATTTCCGGATGGTTGGGTGGGAGGGACAGGGTTGGTGATGAGGAGCCGGGGCCCCAGCTGAGAGCCCTGTAGAGCGGTGCAGTCTGCATCCAGCCTGAGTCCACATTTACCTGCCCTTCTGCAGAGCTGAGGTGTTGCCATGGCAGACAGCCGCACCCAGACTTCTGCATCAGCATGCTCACACTCGCTAACACTGCTGCCAGGTGCGTACACCTCAGTTGCTTTTCCTGGGGGGATTAAATGCCAGCAGCGACAGCCAACTCCTGGTGAGGAGGGTTGCCAGCTTCCCCCCTCAGAGCCCTGTTTGCCTACATTGGTGGGAATCAAGGACCCCCATACCTGAACAATGTCCTCTGAGCACAGGCCCCTCTCGAGGTGCAGGTGAAAAGGTGCTTCAGGTACAAGGCTACTCAGCAGCCACTGTTAGGGTGACCTGTGTTACAGACTGTGAAATAACATCTGGGTGGTTCCCTGTTATCTCTGGGCGAGTCAGCCATCTGCTAAGAGCAAGCAGCCCCTCTTTCTTCCCGGTTTTCAGGTGAAAATCTTCCTCTGATCCCAAGAATTCCACTGGGGGATGTCTCCTCCCACTGGACCAGCCAGACCAGGTGTGACCCCTCAGACCCTTCTCTCTGTTCAGCTCAAGATACTCAAAGCTGCCGAGTACAAAGAGACAAATATCCAAGGGTTGATCCCTTAAAAAAGAAAATGCCTGAAGGCTGGTAGTGAGCTTTGATTGTCCTCTCCCATTAAAATGCTTAAAACATCTGAGAGGTCCTGATTATGCCCTCTCAGCCACCACAAATGGAGCTGCAAGACAAGGAGCACTTCCAGCTGAAGGGCCCACCTTAAGAGCTTTCTAGAATTCAGGATACTGAAAATGTCCACCAGCAATGAGGCTCTAGAGTTGTTGAACAGAACTCTCTGGTTTGCTGCTGTTGCCAGTGTGGGAGGACAAATGTGGGCTCTTTTTTGGGGGGTGCAGGGGAGTAGAAACAGTGACCTCACAAACTGTCCATGAATGCCTTTTCTCCCACTCGCAGAACACTCTCCTTCTCTGGAATCCTGCAATTCCTATTAAGTGAGACCAGCTCATTGTGACCCTGCGCCCGTGCAGAGGCCAGTGACTTATGCTCAGCCAGCTCAGATAGTCTGCAGACACCCTGGGGAAGAATAAAGCCAAACGGCCCATCACTCTTTTCTTACTGTGCTTCTATAGCCTGCTCTGTAACCCCCTGTGGAAACCCAGTCTGAGCCTGACAGTTGCCCTGGCTGTCTCCATGACTTGATGTGAAACTCAGTTTAAAGGAAATTCTAACAGGGCGGAGTAGAATAAGATAAGCACACTGGATGGGGAACCAGAGGACCTGTGCCTCTGCTCCAAACAGGCTGCATGACCCTGGATAAATGAGTGCCCTTGGCTACCTGGGTTCTAAGTTATCTACAGAAACCCCAAACCAGACATCTTTGAATGAAGGGTGAAGAGGAGCCATGGCTCAAGGCTCTGGTGTTTTGCAGTCACTTCTGAGACAGAATCTCAGAACCTAGCACCTGAAAGTGACACAGAAGCATGGAGAGTTTCTTTTCCTTTTCCTTTTAAAATTTTTATTTTACTTTTTGTTCCATTTCTTTTCTTTTCTTTCTTTCTTTCTTTTTTTTTTCTTCCTCTAAAACTTTTGCAAAATTATGATTTGGTTGAGAACATATGGTTTTCTTGGACTGCCAGAATAGCTTTGCAGGAGCTGAGGCTTCTGGTTGAGGTGGAATGTATTTCTCCTAACTTTGCTTTAATTGTTCTTGCCTTGGGAAAGCCTGCAAATGCCTCCCTGGTGGAAGCAACCTTCACCCAGGAAAGAAAAGATTAATGAAAACTACCAGATAAACAGAACAGCATGTACAGAACAACTCAATCCATCCTCATGGCTGCACAGTGAAGGGAAGCAAATACTTAGTAAGGCAGGGCTGAACGACAAGGCTCCAACCTGTCCTGGAGGCTTGGCTAACGAGATTACTGCTCCAAGAACTGGAGAGAATGCATAGCTTTGTGGTTACAGGAAACCAGCTCCCACTTCACTAAGGTTCAAATCTCAGCTCTGGGAGCTTGAAAAACATGTTGGGCACATGTGGGTGTGTGCCCCAAATTTCAACTGATGGAGAAAAGGTATTGTGACACCATACCCCACTGGGAGTGCTTTCTCCCTCCCCACCCTTTCTCTGTCTCTCTCTGAAGAGTGAGACCTAGGGAGCCAGCCCCACCACCACCTGCCTATATGCTCACTGGTGCTGCCCCTGCTGTCCTCCAGCACCACGGCTATGACTCCTCACTCTGCCTCCTCCACTTAGTCTCCCCCCTCACTGGCTCAATGCCTGGCCACATCCAGACCAGAGAGTTTGGGGTAAGTCAGGGGAACATGGCCACTGAGTGAGGTAAGGGCCAACCACCATGGCTTTTGCAGCCTGCAGGTGCCTGTGTCACAGACACTGCCTACAAAGAGCCACTGCAGAGAGAGAAATCAGGCGAGAACATGTAGGGACAGGAGGGATTTGGCAAGAACAGGAACTTCTGATTTGCATGGCTTCTACTTAAATAAGTGGAGAGGAACAAACCACCTGAAGACTTCTCCCTCCTCGACCACCCCCCTCAGGAGGAGAAAAATGAGAGAAACTCTCCTCTGAAACTATGAACCCCAGAATCTCGCTGTGGATTTCGGCAT
>NW_006159625.1:2167355-2248792 GCF_000334495.1 Tupaia belangeri chinensis
CACCTACAGAAGAACAAGGAAACTGGCACAGAGATAACACACATCATAGGGAAGAACGAGAGCCAACAGCTTCAAGGGGGCAGGGATTGGACCTCCCACTCCACCTGCACCCCAACCTGTCAAGAAAGTTGCACCATTCTTCAAGCTGACCAGCAGGTGGAGCTCCATTTACAATTAAGTCTCCACGGAAAGCACAAGACTCAAAAGAGAGCACCCCCACCCCAACAGAGACTGAGGTATTTGGGCACCACCCCCCTGTCTGGCTGGCAAAGCAGGCCTACACTCTCCATCCTATCATACTTAAGTCCAGAAGAATGGTTTTCTCCTCCAACTGATACCACCTACAGTGCAGCTCTTCTAGAGCTCCCTGAATTGTCTCACACACAGGCTATGCAAACTCTGCTCTTATTTAGAAGACACGACTGGTCACCAGCCACTTCTGCACCATTTGCCAAGGACAAACTTGGGAATCAGAGCTATTTTTCCTCTCCGGCACTACAGAACCTACTCCAAAAATTAGGAAGAAGTGAGTACTTCAGCAGATGCCTAAAAATCAACACAGAGACACAATAAATATGAGAAAACAAGGAATTACGTCTCTGCTAAAAGAATGCAATAACTCCTCATAAACAAGAAATCACAGAAATGTCAGAAAAAGATGTAAGAATATTTATCATAACAAAACTCAGTGACTTGCAGAAAAAAGGGAGGGGGCAATCAATTTCAGGATATGAGAAAATCATCCCATGACATGGAGAAAGAATTTCATAAAGAGATAAACACCCTAAAAAAATTCAAAAGAACTTCTGGAGGTGAAGAATACAATACTAGAAATAAAAATCTCCCTCAAAAGTATTAATAGCAGATAAGACCACACAGAGGAAAGAATCTCTGATCTTAAAAACTAAACCTCTGTAGGGCCAGCAGATAGCATTGTGATTAAGGCAATGGACTCCCACATGGCTGACAGCAATTTGAGTCTTGGACCCAGAGGCCTGAAAAATCACGTTGAGTGCATGCCCAAAATATCACAAGGATGTTGGAGAAGAAAGGATTGTGGTGTGACCATCGCTCCAGGGGGCAATTTTTCACTTTCTTTCTTTCTCTCTCTCTCTGGCAAGCACACGCACTCTATGGCAAAAGCCTGAAGGGGCGGGGGAAAAAGACGACCTCTAATTTATTCAAAGCCACCAAAAAGAATGAAAACAATAATAATAATAAAAAAGAAGGTCAACGTATGGGAAATTCTAGACACTATTAAGCAGCTGAATATCTGCATGATGAGTATCCCAGAGGTGAAGAGATTAATAAAGGCATAGAAAATCTATTTCCTACAATATTATCAAGTCAGGTCATGCAGACAAAAAATGAACAAAGAAATATAAGAGCTAATGATACCGTAAACCAAATGGACTTGATAGATATTTATAGAACATTTCATCCAATAACCACAAAATACACATTTTTCTCATCCCACATAAAACATTTTGAAGATCAACCACATAATAAGGTACAAAACAAACCTTCACAAATTCAAAAGTATAAAAACTATATGCAATGTCTTTTCTGACCACACTGGAGCTAAACTTGAAATCAGCAACAGAAAGAACCTTCTAAAATACACAAAAACAAGAAAACTAAACAATCTACTTCTGAATGACTTCAACACAGCAATCAGAAGAGGGAAGTGTATAACAATTAGTGCTCACAAGGAAAAAAAGAAAAAGAAAGGTGGAAAATAAATATCCTAACAATGCATCTTAAGGAACTAGACAAACAACAACAAGAACAACAAAATAAAATTAATTAATTAATTAAAAAATAAATATATCACAAGAAAAGAAGTAATAAAGATTAGAGCAGAAATAAATTAAATAAATAAAAACTACAGCCCCCCAAATCAATAAAACAAAAAGCTGATTTTTGTTGATAGGATAAACAAAATTGACAAATTAGAATAATGAAGAAAAACAGAGAAAGTAATCAGAGAAATAAAATTAGTAATGAAATTGGCAATATTATAACAGATAAAAATATTTAAAAATCATGACAGAATACTACGAGTGACTTTATGGCAAACAAAAAAAATCCTAGATGAGATGCACAAATTTCTGGACACACAGAATTTACCTAGACTAAACAGGAACAAATAGAAAGTCTATATAGACCAGTAACAAGCAATGAGATTGAATCAGCAATAAATGTCTCTGAAAAAGAAAAAGCCCTTTTTCTTCAGTTCTGAACTTTATGAAACTTTTAAAAAAATAGCTATTCCCAAGTCTCCTCAAACTATGTCTAAAGATCTAAAACGAAGGAAGCCTTCCAAACTCCAAACTTTTTTGAGGCTTTTGCCTTTGGGCACATGCTCTCATCAGAGAGAGAGACAGACACAGTGAGAGGGAAAGTGAGAAATCACCCCCCAGGAGGGATGGCCACACAACAATCCATTCTCCTCCATTGTCCTCCTAGGATCTTGGGTATGATGCATATGCACATGGCATGAATTTCAAGTTATTAGTTTGAACCACACTTGGCCACATGGGGATCAATTGACATAACTGCTACACCATCTGCTAGCCCCCCTTTTTGTTTTTTTTGTTTTTTGGGGGGAGAGGTTTTCGCTATAGGGCGCGTGCACTCGCCAGACAGAGAGAGACAGAGAGATAGAAAGGGAGAAATCACCCCCCAGGGGGGATGGCCACTCCGCAATCCTTTCTCCTCCATTCTCCTCTCAGGATCTTGGGCACGCGCGCACACGCACCCGGCGTGAGTTTTAAGCCACCGGGTCCAGGACGCGGACCACAGTCGACCACATGGGAGTCCAGCAACATAGCCATTACGCTAACTGCTGGTTCCCCCCCCCCCTTTTTTGTTTTGAAAAGAGAGTTTTGCTATAGGGCATGTGCACTCACCAGAGAGAGATAGAGAGAGGAAAAGTAAGAAATCCCCCCCCCCCCCGAGAGGATGGACATGTCACAATCTCTGCTCCTTCATTCTCCTCTTGGGATTTTGGGCACATACGCACATGTGCCTGGCATGAGTTTTAAGCCTCCAGGTCTGAGACTCAAACTGCAGTCAGTCAGTTCGGGAGTTCAGTGGGAGTCCAGTGTCCCAACCACTATGCCACCTGCTGGCTCCTCCAATTCATTCTATAAAGCCTCCATGAACTTGATACTGAAAGCAAAATAGGACATAAAAAAAATAAATCTACAGACCAATATACTTGATGCAAAAATCATCAACAAGATATTAGCAAATTGAATCCAACAGCATATTAAAAAAATCATATACCATACGAGGTAGGCTTTATCCCAACAATCCAAGGATGGTTCAACACATGCAAGACAATAAATGTAATACATCACATTAACAGAAGGAAAGACAAAAAACTGTATAATCATATCAACTGATACATGAGAAGCACTTGATAAAATACAACATTCCTTCCTGATAAAGACTTTCTGTAAAATAAGTGTAGAAAGGGCATTTCTAAACACAATAAAATACATATATGACAAAATCATAACTAATTCCACATAAATGGAAAAAGTGGTCTGCCATGAGAGCTGAGATCTAGTGATTTCAGAGATGAGAGCAATGAAGATGTTCTGCTGAGAATTTACCCTGATAGAACCCCTGTATCCTTCTCTCTGTCTCTTTCTGTCTCTCTGTCTCTGTCTTTTCATTTAAAAAATTTTTATTTTCTAAAAATTTTTTAAGGTAAAGTTTTTTCTTGGCTCTGAAATCTTCCTTTATGTTGGTAATAATCCCCTCCCCTTTCCCTCTCCCATCTAGACAAGCAGAAAGGGCGGGCCAGGAAAAGGCTGTCTGCCATGAGAGCTAATGTGTAGTGATTTTGCGTGGCATGCATGTGTGCCACGCACTTTTCAGTTTTTGTTTTTTAAAATTAACAAATAAATTTTTTTTGTTTGTGTGTTTGCCTTTTCCATTTTTCTCTTATTTTCTTTCTCTCTTTCTCTGTTTTCTTATCTTTTTTCTTGTACCTCCACTTTGTTGCTCAGCCTCCACCCACTGAGTGTCTAGACAAGTCTAAGTGAAAAGTTGCCAAAATCTGAATGCTATTTGGGTCCTCATATTCCTCAACTCCTACTGAATCTGCAACACAAAGGGAGAAAAACGCAACACCAAAGAGTTTGCAGACCACGTCCTTCTATGTGCCTCTGATCACTCAGATTGATCTTTTAGATATTAAGAAGAAATTAATAATAACTCATCAGATGACTAGAAAATCACTGCAGGGGCACAAGAAATATGCAAAGCCAAGAAAAATTCTCATCCCCAGGAGAAAAGAATAACTCCTTTTCATCCACACACAGTCCAATAGAACTTATAGAAGTGTATGATAAAGAATTTAGGGTATTCATAGTGACAAAACTAACCAGGTTGGAAGAGAAGAGAGACAATGAACACCAGAAGAAAAAGGCCGATAAGTTCCAGGAGGTGAGGAAGTTCTTGAGAGAGCTGAAAGAGGAAATATACACCAAAAAAGAATCAACTGTTGGAGATGAAGTTTATAATACAGGAAGTCAAAACCTTCTTTGAAAGTATTAAAAGCAGACTAGATCACACAGAAAATCGAATCTTAGATGGAGAAGACAGAATCACTGGACTAGTAAAATCCACCATGAAGACTGAGAAAATAACCCAAAAACATGAGAATAATATATGAGAAATACTAGATACAATTAAACGGCCAAACATCCAGATAACTGGTATCCCAGAAGGTGAAGAGACTAATAAGGCCATTGACAATCCATTCCATGAAATCCTGGAAGAAAACTTCCCAAACATAGAGAGACATTCAAAGATCCAGACCAAGAAATGCAAAGGACCCCAAATAGGATCAACCCAAGAAGATCTTCAAGACACGTTATAGCCAGAAAGACCAAAACTACAGACAAAGACAAGATACTCAGACTGGCAAGAGAGAAATGTCAAGTTACCTACAAAGGATATCCCATCAGGCTAACAGCAGGCCTTTCATTGGAAACAATGCAAGAAAGGAAAGAATGGGAAAGTACATTCATAGTGTTGAGTGAAAAACAATTTCAAGCAAGAATACTATATCCAGCAAGATTATCCTTCATATGAGAAAAGAAGACAAGAACATTCTCAGATAAACAAAACCTGAAAGAATTTACCAACACCAGACCAACTCTCCAAGAAGTTCTGAAGGGAGTGCTAACCCAGGAAAACTAAAGTCAGATACACAGAAATAAGAATTCTAAAACAACTAAGAAAATGGCCAGCTTAATGGTAGGGACCAGCCCAGAGTTGAACGTTATCTTCCAGAATTTAAATGGAAAGTTCAGACCACAATAGAAGATGAAGTACATGAGTTTGAACTGGTGAAACAGAATTGTATGACTTTTGACTAAAACATTACTGAAATTCTACGCTTTGTTTTCTAGTGTTAAGGAGTTTTGTCTTCTGACTTGTGGACATGTCCACGTACCTACTATTCGAACAGAATCCTAACCTGTTTCCTGGCTTTAAGTATTAAGGAAAGTTCTCCTAAGATTTTTTAAATTTTGATTTATTAAAGCTAAAACTGCCTTTCTTGAAATTAAAAAATGTATTTTAAAAAAATACCTGTTTAGTAACCACAGTAAGCTTATAACCTCAGTTATGTGCTATTTTATAGTATATTTGTTCTACACACAGAATTTCATGCCTAAAGTCAACTTTTGTTCACAGATATATATATCAGCTCAACTTACTATTGAAAATTTTTAGATTAATTAAGATATTTTGTGAATCAATACAATGTGAGAAAAAATAAAGGAATGAAAAGCAACCACAGATACCAGAGACAGGGTGGGAGGAGAATGGGAAATGGCAGAGGGTTGGAAATGGTGTTGGGGGGGGATATTTGTGTGTGTATATATATATATGTATGTATATACATATATATACACATATACATACATACACACACACACACACACAAGAAACAAGAAGTGGAAAATTATTTGTTGACGATAACATGCATGATTAAGCCATTTTACAGTGTATTCTGGCTGGAAAATTGCATTTTGTATGTTGTGGTGATGTTCAGTGAAAGTATGTAAAATAAATAAATTAATAAACTAAAATAAAAATAAGAAAATTAATGGAAAAATTTTGAAAGTTTTTCACTAAAAACTGTAATAAGACATGGCTGTTTACTTTTTCCACTCTTTTTCAATATAGTGCTAGAAGTTTTAACCAATGCAATAAGATAAGAGAGTAAAATAAAAAGCATCCAAACAGGAAAAGAAAAAAAATTGTCCTTATTTGCTGATGACATTATTATATACATAGAAAATCCAAAATAATCCTTTAAAAAAGCTCCTAGAAGTCATAAATTAATTCAGTAAAGTGGCAGGATAAAAAATCAATATGCAAAAATCAATATTAGTTTTATACACTGACAATGAACAGATTGAGGCAGAATTGAAGAAAACAATCCTATTTGCAATAGATACACACACACTATACAATAAACCTAACCAAAGAGATAAAAGACCTTCATAAGAAAAACCATAAAAAATAGAAAAAATTAATTATTATATTAAAAAAAAAGAAACAACATCGTGTTCTTGGAATGAAAGAATCAATATAATCAAAATGTTAATTCTACTCAAATTAATTTACAAATTCAATGTGATTTCAATTAAATTACTAGTGACATTTTTTACAGAAAGAAAACACACAAAATTTACTTGGAATCATAAAAGACCCTATATTGCCAAAACAATACTGTGCAAAATGAATAAAGTCGGAGACATCTCACTACTCAGCTTCAAAATACATTACAAAGCTATAATAATCAAACCAGCTTGGTTCTAACATAAAAACAGACACATGGAGCAATGAAGCAGAGTATAGAATCCAGAATAAACTCTGAAACATACAGACAACTAATTTTTGACAAAGAACATGAGATAATCCAGTGGGGAAAAGAAAGTCTCTTCAGCAAATGGTGCTGGAAGAATTGAATAACCATCAGCTGAAATATTAAACTGGACCCCTATCTCTCATTATTTATAAAAAAAAAAAAGCAACTGAAATTATATCACAAATAAAAATATAAAGTCTAAAATTATAAAACCACTGGTGAAAAACATAAGGGATACACTTGAAAATACTGGGAGTAGGCAAAGATTTCTTAAGACTCATAAAGTGCAGGCAACAAGTCCAAAAATAGACAAGTGGGATTATGCCTAGTTAAAAAGCTTGTGTAACAACAAAGGAAACAATAATGAAAGAGACAACTCACAGAATAAAAGAAAATGTTTGCAAACTGTACTTCGGGTAAGAGACCAATGACCAGACTATATAGGGAACTGAAACAGCTTACTTACATGCACACGAAAAAAATCTAATTTAAAAATGGACAGAGGCCAGCAGATGGCACAGTGGTTGTAATGTTGGACTCCCACATGGCCAACTGTGGTTCAAGTTTCAGACCTGGTGGCTTGTTTTCTCACTTTTCTTTTCCCTCTCTCTTTGTCTTTCTCTGATCAAATTAAACAAATAAATAAACAAATAGATGCAAATGAAGTTAAATAAGATTTTTAAACAAAATAATAAATAAAAATGGGCAAATGAGCTGAAAAGACAACTCTCTAAGAAAAACATATAAATGGTCAAAAGGTATATGGAAAATGTTCAGTTTCTCTTATAAGAGAAATGCACTCAAAATCACAATCCCAATTGCATGTCTATGATCAAAATAATATAGAATGACAAGTGCTGGTGAAGCTGTAGTTAAAGGAGAACCCTCCTATACTGTTGGGAATGTAAATTAGTACAGCCACTATGGAAAACAATATAGAGGTTCCTCAGGAACCTACAAATAGAACTACCTTATGATCCAGTAATCCCATTCCTTGGTATTTATCCAAAGCTTAGGAAAACACTCAGATGGAAAGACACTTGCACTTCCATATTTATTACAGCATTATTCACAATTGCTAAGACATGGAATTAATCTAAACGCCCAAGAGCTGATGACTGAATCAAAAAATAGTGGCATATATACACTGTTGACAATTATTCAGCTATAAAGAGCAAAAAGACCCTGTCATTTGATACAAAGTGAATGAATATAGAAGATTCAGTGCTTAGCAAAATAAACCAGACATGAAAGACAAACATTGTATATTCTCACCCAATATTTATTGAATGCAGGTAAGGTAGAGGTTATTCGGGCTAGGTAGCTAGAGAAAAGAGGGAGTCAAATGAAGTACTGACTGAGACTTAGGGAGATGCCCAAACCAGACAGTCAGTCTATCAAAACCAGTCAGCCCACTATAACATGATGGAAAAATAACTTTCCTTTCTGCTTTGTGTCCCTCTAGTCCATTTCTATACTGTACTTTTGAGACATACAAACGAAGTTATTAAGAGGCAAAGACCCAAGCTAGGACAACTCCTAAGTCTGGAATTTCAAGTGCTTGGACCTAATGAAAATTATAAGCCAATGAGCTTAAACGCATGAAAAACTATGTCCCTCCCCAAAATGGTCCATTCTAAGAGGACCATGCTTGGAGCCTAAGGACAATCTCACTCCCAACCTAAAAAATGCAAGACTAACCAGTGCAGACTACAATTAAGGACAAAGAGCACCCACACCATGAGCTTGAATGATATAAGAATTCTTGTGACCATTAACCACTTTCTCCTTTTAAAAGCCTTATAAAAACCCACATGAGGTAGGAGACAGGAACTCTAAGAATATAGTTCGGGTATGGGCCCAAGATAAAATCACAAAATGGCTAAGTTTTAGAACAGAGACAGCTGTTACCCAATTGCTTGCTCATAGAAACAGCTTGCCATGGTGACGAAATGACTGACCTAAAACAAAGACATTTTTCCTGGTCCCACTACATTCCAAGAAGAAGGTAATGGTCTTTTATGGCCCAAAGCATCTCCTGACCTTCATACTCACTCCAAAATTGGGAAAAATCATTGGACCTATCCAGCATGTGACCCCCACCCTGAGAACTGCACACACAACCTGAGAACAAGCACAGACAAAGCCTCTCTGACCCAGATAAAAACCCCTGTCTCAGTTCTTCAGCAACCCATTTGGGACCCGCTCTCTGCTAGGGAGCTCTGTTCTTCCTTCTTTCTCTTAATAAACTCCATTTGCTTACCTACATCAACGTCTCTAATTCTTCGTGTGCTTGGACAAGAACCCATGTCCTGCTGTGGGTGTTGGACCTGATTACCCCTACGCCCCTGTATCCCCATGTCACATGCTTTCTACATCTGGAATGGAAAGATTGGAAGATATAATAATGGTAGGGAGAGAAAGTGTAGATACCAGAAACTGTGAGAGGGTGTTTAGTAGAGGGTGGCAGGAGGGACCCAGGGAAAAACATTTAATAGACACAAGAATGTAAGGTTTTCTGTTGAAAATTATATATAGGGTAAGGTCCTTAACTTGATTGTCACACACCACATGGGCATGCATGCTTTAAAAAACTACATTGCTCACTATACGGATGTACGACGATTAAATGTAAATAGGAAATCGTCTTTTAAAGCTGGGGAAGGGTGCAAGTTTATATAAGCTATGCTAACAAAGAAAGGTGTGCATGCAGCAGTCTTCCCTGAGATGAGACTATTTAGATACAAGACTTAAAAGACTTTCTGATATTTCTGTACATAGCTAGATGATTAGGGTTAGAGGAGGGGGCTTAAAGTATCCTCTAGTCTAAATTATTTATTCTAATATACTAATATTTTCAAAGAGCAATTTTAGAAACAAGATGATTTTGAAAATTTACTTACACGTTTCTCTCAGGTTCTTCTGTGAGTGCAAAAAAAAAAATAATGCCCTTCCTAAGGACTAAGAGTCTTGATATAGGGCAGGAAAAAGGGAACTAGAAGTGACAAGAGGATCACATCACCATGAATCAATCTTTTTATTTCCCCTACAAAGTGACTAAGACATTTAATATCAACAAAGGGTAAACCTGATACAAAGGAATGACAAATTCCTTTCTAGCATTTTCCTCAGAAGAGATGTTTCAGAAACGAATTCTAGAAAATAATACAATAGGCTATTTCCAAACACAAGGGAGGGACTTATGAAAGCTTAAACGGTCTTTTTCCCTTCCTCTTTTCCCCTCACTCCTGTGCTCCCTACTCCTAGCACAGTGACAAAGAATAACCAACCTTGTCCACGCTTACCTCCCATCCACAGTGCAAGAGGCAGACTACACGCAAGAGCTACCTCTGTGCTGATGACCTAAGACAGGTGTCTGCTTCTCAGTTGCACATGGGAATTTCTACCTCAGAGATTTAGCTTTCAAGTCAAAAGGGTCAGCCTCTGTAGTTTCAGGGATTATGAAAGACTCAAAACCTTTCTACGAAATTATTCTTTACCTTCTGATTGAGACATAATATACGAGCAAAAGATTATACCTTAAAATTCATAAAAAAAAAAATCATCCCTGAGAAGGGGATTATTGCTTCAAATGTTATCACTGATAACAATTTTTGTTTGATGACTGAGTGAAGATTAATGGAAAGTTCAGAGGATATCAAGTAATAGTTTCCAAACTCTTACTCCTATAAATTTAAATGTTTGCCAAGTTTTAAAAAAATATCCATACATTGAGATACTATATAGCAATACTTTGCAATTACTCTGTTGACCAGAGTCTAAATTTCTTCTCTCTCTCTCTCTCTCTCAAAACGTTTTCTTCTATTTCACATATATAATTTAGTATCTTTAACAATGAACAATAGGCTGAAATGTGTAGGAAACATTTCTCCCTTCTCCCTTAGAATTTTGAAGGATTTTTTCGTTTTGCTTTGTTTACAGTTTTTACTATAGGGTGTGTGTGTGTGCTCACAAAAGAGAGAGAGAGAGAGAGGGAAAATGAGAAATCACCCTCCAGGGCAATGGCCATGCTGCAATCCCTTCTCCACTCTCCTCTTCAGATTTTTGGGAATGCATACACATGTGCTAGTGTGTTTTTCAAGCCACTGTTCCTGTCCGGGACTCAAACTGCTGGGTCCACTGTATGGGGTCCAGGCTCTTTAAACTTCTCACCACTTGCTTGCCCTAAAGTATCATTTATTTTTATTCAAATACAATTCAGTAAAATCACACCCAACTTGACAAACATTTTTGAGACTCTTCTGAAAGCTTAGGCACTGGTGGGAGAAGATGTAATAAACATGGGTTCATTAAAAGGGACCAGCAGTTAGCGTAACGGCTATGTAGCTGAACTCCCATGTAGTCGACCGCGGTTCAAGTCCCAGACCCAGTGGCTTAAACTCACACCAGACGCGTGTGTGTGTGTGACTAAGATCCCAAGAGGAGAATGGAGGAGAAAAGATTATGGTGTGGCCATCCCCCCTGGGTAGTGATTTCTCGCTTTCTGTTTCTCTGTCTTTCTGGCGAGTGCACATGCCCTATAGCAAAAACCTCTCTTAAAAAAAATGTTCACAATTATTAGAGGAGAAACAAATAAATATGGTATAAATATAAAAGAAGTAGTATGAAAACACCTGGACAGGAAATGAGAACTTCAGATAGGGGCTATGGGGAATGATTTATTGAGAAGAAGGAAGCGCTTAAGCAAGGCCTTGAAGAATGAACATAATTTCAATGTACCAAAGTAACAGGAGGGAAATTCAAGAAAATGGGAACTATGCATGTCAAAGTTTACAAGCAGGAAGCACCATGCCATGTTCTCAGAGGAATAGGGACAGCTGGAGCTTCCAGGGGCTGGGGATGGGAAGTGGGAGTCAGATCAAGGGAACTGGAATATCCTTCTCCATTAAAGAATCTTGGTCTTCCTCATTTGGCTCTGGGTCCCCAAAAACTAGTACTCCCACTACTGCAGTCAATGGATGAGTTGATTTTAGATGATAT
Organism: Tupaia belangeri chinensis; assembly: GCF_000334495.1. Lineage (NCBI taxonomy): Eukaryota > Metazoa > Chordata > Mammalia > Scandentia > Tupaiidae > Tupaia > Tupaia belangeri. Next base: position 2,179,258 of record NW_006159625.1, read on the forward strand.
GTACAATAGGTTTTAAAAATAGAAATAGATTAGTTTTTCAGGTCACTTTCACTTTACGGCAAGTGCTACTTGATCAAGAAGGTGTTGAATGCAGTGTCTCACATAGTAATCCAGAGCAACATTTAAAGAGGAGGGTCAGGTGTGGAGAAGAGGAAGTTGGGACAGTTGGGGCAAATGATTGGACATTTGGGGCAGAAGAATGAGGCCCGGGAAATGGTCCTAGTTTTTGGTGGTTGGGAGGTCAGCAGTGTTTTGGAAGAGCCATTTCAGTAGCTCGAGGAGCATAACCACTCTTGGTATGAACTGGGGTATGAACTTGAGGAATGGAGGGGAGGTCTGAGGCAATGGGGTTACTTTGTGGTAGTGTCTGGGACAGAAGCAGAAGTAGAGGTGCAATGGTCTTGGTTTTTGGAAGACTAGAGAAAACTTAGCATATCAGCCTCACAAAGGAGAATGAAGATAGGAGGAAAGAAGATACTGGTACTCTTTGAGGAGGGAGGAAGGATGGTTTCAAATCTGTTGGAGAAGGAGATGGAACCTTCTGCTCAGAAAAAAGGAAAGGGGAAACAGAGGTTGCTGGCTTCTGGAGAGCAGATTTGGGAGCCACTGCTAGAAGAAAGTACTGGGAAGAGGAAACTGATGGCCCCTGGCCCTCAGGCATCAGAAATAGAGGGAATGATGCGGTTTCAAGAGTCCTCAGCAATTGCCAAGGTTTGGATTGGAAGGAAATAGCCACCTGGGTTTAGACTTTGCAGGTCCCTCTAAGTGGGTGCAGCTTAAGGTTAAGGGACTGGGATGCAGAAAGATGAGATTTAGCTGTCACTGCAAGATTTCTTTCCTGTGCTTTGAGCGCACTTGGAGATGGAAAAGCCATGCTCAGCTGGGAATTTTAACCTGATCAGCTCAAATGCTCCTTAGTGACTTTGACAGTCTCTAGTTAGTGATCTAGACTCTTTGACAGCATCCATCTGCACTTCTCAGATAAATAATTTCAGAACAGCAACGGTTGGGAAGGCCTGATAAGCAGGATCCATCCCAATTCCAATGCCAGAGCCTGGTGGCTTCTAGCCAACCAAAATCAGGCCTGAACTTCGAGGGCATCTATGGAATTCTACCCCAAGTGGCTGGCAAGAAACAGCCACCGCTGAAATTATATGATCGCAGGGACAGGAGCATCTTTCATCTTGTCTTCTGCCATCAGGGAAACTATCCCATAAGATGATTTTAGATTTCATGAGTCACAGAAACTCACATAATGCTAGGCTCACTTCAGACTCATGATTCACCCAGCCTGAGAATCCTTTTGGAAAACTGAGACAGGGAGAGGGTATTTAATGAGGCTGCATGGCCTGGCCTAGACAAGGGTTGTTACTTTGTCCATTGAGTAGTTTTGAACCTTTTTGACTGCTATAGCCTTTCTGAATAACCTGTGAGAGGTAATACGTTTTAAATGCTGAGGAAGAATGTGAGAATTCTGTCCTCTGAGTTCAGTTATGCTATCTCTGCCCTAAAGCTCTCTCCTTTTAATTTATGAGTGACATTTCAGGTGCGTTTTCCTGAGATCATCGGTGCTATCCTTCACAATGATAGATCTTGATCATTTCTGCTATTTCCACACTGAAGCCTCCAATGTTTTGCCCTCTCTTCTGTACTGAAGCTGCTTCCTGCCTTGGCCTTTGGTCCTCCTTTCCAAGCCCCATCTTACTTCTTTGACTGTTCAAGTCCACTTTCTAGAGTAGCTGTGCACCTGTCTCTGTGCTAGGTCCTAGGATCCCCTGCTGAAGGAGGCAGGATTGCAGAAACGCAGGTCTGGTTACTAAGGCAGACACACACACACTATGCAAAGGAGCCATGGAGTGATGTAGAAGGCCTGAGGAAACAGAGAAGATCCTAACACTCTCTGCTTTTGACACCATACTTATGCAATTCTGTTCTCTCTATAAGTTTATTTATTTGTTTTGCTTGTGTGTGTGTAGGGGAGATATTTAATGCATTTAATATTTATTTACTACATTAAAAACTAGGAGTAACTATAAATGAGGGATAAACATAAACTTACAGGGGCCAGGAAGTGCTGCAGCTGTAGTACAACTGAAGGTTTATTCTACTGATCCTAGGAACAGAATAGCAAATTCCAAAATAAATATGAATTCCATATGTGATTTATATCCCTGACCCACATGTAAGAGTCCTATGTTCATGGCCCAGGACCTCTTTTGGCACTTTAGGCATGAATACTTGTGTGGCCATGATCTGAGGCAGGCTGCAAATGAAGCTGGTTTGCAGTGTGAGGACCTTGTTGCAAATGCTTGGCTTTCTATCTCCCTCTAGTTCTTTGTCGTCTCAGAAGAAAGATATACACTCTGAAAGCAAATCAAAACAATAAGCTTATGAACTAGGGATCTGTATTAGTTTCCCATTGATGCAAATTGCCATAAACAATGGTTCAAAACAACATAGATTTATTGGTTTATAGTTCTAGAGTACAGAAGTCTGAAATGTATCTTAAAGGGTTAAAATGAAGCTGTCCATAGGGCTGTTTTTCTTTCTGGAAGCTCTAGGGAAGACTCTGTTCTTGCCTTTATGGCCTCTAGAGACCATCCACATTCCTTGGCTAGGTGTTCCTCTTCCATCTTCAAAGCCTGCAATTGCATCACTCCAACTTCTCTTCCAATGTCACATCTGATTCTCTGGATATGATCCTTCTGTCTCTCACTTGTAAGAATCCTCGTGATTACATTGAGCCCACCTGGATAACCCAAGAAACAACCCCAATCTTGAAATCTTTTTAAATCATATTTGTGGGCCATATAATGTTTCCAGATTCTAAGGATTAGGACATGGACCTCTTTGGGGATGTGGAGAGCATTATTCTGTCTACCATAGGATCTAATATTGCTTTTTGTCCAAATGGTTAATGGTTGACCTAACATCGTTCATTAAATAATCGCCCATACTTCCTCTGCTGATTCAAAACATCAGCCTCATCATATCAAAGGTTTATATGGGATTTATATTTATTTTGCAACTCGCTATTCTGTTCCTAGGATCAGTAGAATACACCTTCAAATATGCACAACCTGGTCTCCATTTCTACATGTTACAGCTTAAACTCCTTTGCACAAGACCTTCCTGACTCTCTCTTTCCTCTCTTCTCAGCTTCAATATCTACGAGCCTGGTAGACCTACTGTACTCCAGCCAGGGCCAGGAAAGGTTAGTGACATAGCGACCTTCCTCACCTGTGTGTAACACCACCATGGAAGAGCACCACTTTCTAAAGGGACACCAAAGTGAAAATACAAGCTCCATGAGAGATGCAACAATAGGTGCCACCTCACACTGTGAGAAAAAAAAATGAGCTATATTTCGATGTTTTCCAGTTGCAGCTCAACAAATATTTATTGAGACCAAATGATGCACCAGATGTCAAGCTAATCACCTACAGAAGGAACAAGTCACAACCTCTGCCTTTAAAGCATTTGCAGTCTGGCGGAGAATTCTAATATGTAGAAATGGGAATTTGAAGACAGAGAAATAGCTATTATCATAGAGGCATGTTTTAGCTCACCCCGCACACTGTACACCTGTTAATCTTTTAAAATGTTTACATCATGTGAGCATTTGTTAAGAGCCACCATGTTGGGGCCAGCAGGTGGCATAGCAGTTACATTGCTGAACTCCCACATGGCCAACTGCATTTGGAGTCTCACACCCAGTGCCTTGAAACTCACGCCAGGAGCATGTGCATATATGCCCGAGATCATGGAGGAAAAGGGATTGCAGCATGGTCATCCTCCCTATGGGGTGAGCTCTCACATTCCCTGTCACTGTCTCACTGTCTCTGTCTCTCCAGCAAGTGCACATGCCCTAAAGCAAAAACCTCTGAAAAGAAACAAACAACAACAAAAAGAACCACCATGTTATTCAGTTTTACCAACTGGCAGAATCTGTTCAAATTGCAGATTGTCCTTGCCAGCATATGACTGTATATACAGTGGTCACTGAGGAGTTGTCTGGAATTTGCTTCCTTGCCACATCAGCTGTCTGGTGGCAGAACGTCCAGCAGCCAGGGCGAGAAATGTTGTAATGTGTTTGTAGTCGTTACCAATACCTCCTTCGCTGACTGTCAAGCTGTGTGTTCTCAAGCAAGTTACACACTGCTCTGTGCTTCTGCTTTTTTTTTGTTGTTGTTGCAGTGTGGCAGGGTAAAGTGAGATGACCTCTAGCATTATGACTAGCTTTAATTTTCTATTATACTATGATCTCCATTACTGAAAAAAAATCATCAAATGTGTCTCTGAGTGACATCAACAGTTACAGCATTTTCCGAAAGCCTCTCCCTAAACTCATAAGGCATGTGACCTCGAACTTCAGTTGATTCCTGAAAATATGGGCTCTGTATACAGTGCGATGATTCCAGATGGAGGGTGGTGACGGATCCAATCTCATGAAATGCAAGGGAGAATCAATCACTGTAGAAGTTAGAAATTCAGTTTGTGGATCAGCCCAGATTACAGCTGGGCAGGTCACATGGGGTCAGTCTGGCACCTACTACGTCATCACTGGTCGTTCTTCAGCTCTCCACCACTAAACTTCACCCCAGAAGCCGAAGATCTGGCTTTGAAAAGGAAAGTTGGGTTAGATAGAAGATGAAACTTTAAAAAAGAATCAATACAACAAGGGAGTGGGGGAAGTATTTGCCTCCTGAGATTAAAACATAATTTAATATGGTGTCTTCATAACATAGAGCCATAAATAGACACGAGGCAGCTCTTCATACACTGAGAGGCAATGATCTCCCAGAAATACTAAGTGGGGAAAAATGAGGAGCAGAATGATGTGTATCTTATACATCATTGGTATAAAACAAATAAAACAGAATACTTAAGTATATTTCTTTTAAGAGAGATTTTTGCTATAGGTCATGGGCACTCAGTGGAGGGACAGATACAGAGATAGAGAGCAACAAATCATTCCCCACGGGGGATGGCCCTGCCACAATCCCTTCTCCATTCTCCTCTTGGATCATGGGCACTCAGGCACACGCACTTGGCGTGAGTTTCAAGCTGCCAGGTCCAGACTGGAACCGCAGTCCACTACATCAGAATCCAGCGACATAGCCATTATGGCATCTGCGGGTCCCACATAGGTATATTTTTAAAATATACACTGTTCTTTGAAAGAATACATGAGAAACTAATTCAGCTGTGTTTGTCTCTGAGGGGGGACCTGTGTGGCAACAGGACAAAAGCTGTGGAAGGGAACTTCCTGTGTATATTTTTGGACTTTGAATCAGATAAACTGTTATCTATTCAAAAAAATAAAAAGCATAAAAATTCTAATAATAATAATTAACTATAAATTCATAATTTAAGATAATATATGATTATGCTATTATAATTATGTTAATTATGAGTATATTTATATAACTATGTTTGCTAATAACTTCCTATAATATAAGTATTAGAAAAATTTAAAATAAACTCAGTGATCTGAATGTGAAGCCCATTACTAGCTGGGTGGTGTTGGATAAATCTCTTGCCCTTTCTAAGCCTCTGTTTTACTCTGAGCTAAATAACATCTAATATGATTGCACAAATTAAAGGAGAGGGCAGTTCATGGGCCAGACGCAGCCTGCAGGGCTACTGGTGACTGATGGTGGTGCCTATGAGTTTTGGGACCGGCTTCCTGCAGGGGCAGAGGACCAGGGGGTGCCCCGGGTCCTCTTCAGAGTAAAGGATGTCTTGGACTGGAGTCTTTCCCCTGGGAAACAGCTATTCCAGGCTCCAAAGCCAGAGGCAATTTTTAAACTCTGGCACAGAAGCCTGAAGTGTTGGTTCTGCTTTGGGGCTTCCTGAGTCCCTGGCCTCATCTTGGTTTCTGTTCATTTTGGTCATTAACAGGATAAACACTGAATTTACACAGCCCAGGACGCCTGCCTGGGCCAGGCTTGGGCCAGGTCCCTAATGGCATCCTGGCTCAGGCTGGCAATTGGGTAGCCAGAGGGCTCCCTAGCGACCCCGTTGCCCAATTTCTCCTATTCATTGGCGCGGTCGGCCCCCTTTGGATGAGAGCCTGTCTGCCACCAGCGCTGGCCTTGGTCTCAGAGTCATCTCTGCAGTTCTTCATTTTCAAGGATGAGAAGTGGTTATGCATCAACTCGTGGCCCGTGAGACAGGGAAGTGGATTACTCTTCCCCTGGTTTTTCACGTGGGTAAAACTGAGCACCAGAAGTGCTGAGTCACATGAGCAGGGCCTTAGAGCAGGGGAGGGAGGCTGGGCTTCCCCAACTGCAGAGACACACCTTACACTGCTTGGCTGGTTCACTTTCTTCCTGAGAACTTGCTTCTCAGAATCAAATTCTGTAAGGAGAAATGAAAGATGGAAACAAAGCTGTCAATGTAAGACTGAGATGAGAGATTGCTTGTTCTTCATCTGGTCTCCGTAGGTTCCCCCATCCCCAAGTTTCAGCACCTTCATGCACACTTGTTTACTTGAAATCACAGTGTTAGTGGAAAAATGGAAATAATAATGTCTTAATTTGTTTCTTCTCTGTAGGCATCACTGACTTTCTCAGCCTGCCTTCCTTGTCTCCTTGAAGAGAGCCAGATTTAAAAGTAATTTTACTCCAGCTCCCAAGATGGAAAAAAATCTAGCCAGCAGAGACTCTGGAAAATTGCTAATAAATTGTTACTGCCTGCTATTAAAAGGATCGATAAGATAAGGGCAGAAATGAATGATGGGAGGGCCTTGTGCTTTGAGTATGATGGGGGCAGTGGCGCCTGACAGCCTGGAACAGTCTCTGGCTGGGGCAGGACATGTCCATTCACCTCCTTCAGCAAAAACTCAGCTTCATTCATTGCCTGAAAAATCATGGTTATTGATGGTGGTTATGAATAATTCAATCAGATGGCATGTGGGGCAGCTTGAGTATCAGGGAAATTGTCTTCTATCTGTAGAATTGAAGCTATACCAACGTGCCTCTTCTTTGATCTCATCTGTGATGCTCTCAGGGAGTAGAAGTTGGTGGTGCCGGTTCATTGTGGGGTTGCCCCAACATAGGAAGGAGCCCAGGCCTACAGCTGGCTCAGCCTCCAGGGCTCAGTTGCCCTGTACACCTGTTCAGCTCATGCATCTTGTTCCTAAAGAGCTTTCCTTCTTTTTGGTAGGTGGCCTCCAAGGGGACAGCATGGTCCCACATTCAGATGGATACTGGGTGAAGCAGGTTCTTCTGTGGAACCAACTTCTCTTCCAGCTGGTGACTTCCCAAGGTCCAAGAGTGAGAAGCTTGTTTCCAAAAGCCCCGCCTTTCAGCCACACCCACCTCTATCCCTCTTCTCTGTTGTTTCTGGTTGTCAGCTGCACCAAGAAAGAGGCCTATGGTGGGATTCCAAGGCACCCTGGAAACCTTATCAGTTGAAAGTTCTGCCTGCCATCCCCCACCCCATTTTTCCATAGAATTCCCAACCCTCAGACCCTCCAGAAGGCCTTGGACAAACCACATCATTCTGGCTAATGATTTCCCCAGTACATAGAAGAACTTACATTTGCATTATCAAGAATCATCCTATGGAGTCAGCTGCCTCTGCAGAGCCCAAGGCCATGAGCGGATGTGACCTAAGTTGATTGCAAGTTGGGGGGTCAGAGTTTGGAATAGGATGACAAGAACCTTCAGAATCTGGACTTCACCTGAGGATGAGCCATTTGCAGGCAAAGTAGGCGAGTCATCCATGGCTCCCTTGCATCTCCTCTTCTAATTTCTTTCTCAAAAGCTCTTCAATGCCTCCGTCTTCTGCTCTAGAGTGGTCTAGATTTCATTGTCATCTTTCCCAAGTGGTATCTGAGCTCAAGTCAACTTTCTGTCCTTTCTTCCAGCAGAACAAACCCAGCCTCCTTAAACCGGGGGCTCATGCCGAGACATGGCCATATTCACTAAGCAGCTTGGGTGCCATGGCTTTAGCATGAATCATTAGCAAGGAGCTAATGAATACTGTGTGCAATGAATGTTCTCTCCTGAGAGTTTCATCATTCACATAAGGATGGTTAAAGGAATTGAGCAGGTGGCCATCCTTGTTGCACAAGGCCACCCAGCGTCACTCATGCTCTGAAACCCATACCTGGCCCCCAAGCCTGGGCTCTGTCCTTGACACCCTAGAAGATGTACCTCTAGCACAGTTAAGGTCCACAGCAGAGGACCACCCCAATCATGTATATCCTTGACACTTGCAGTGATTAGCAGGCATGGATTACAGGAAAGTCCAGGCCTAAGGGAATTATGGCTGGAAGCAACTGACACCAAAGACTGGCAGTTTCTCAGGTCAATCTTGGCCTGCCTTATCCCCTAGGAATACAATGTTGTATGCCTTTGATCCAGGGAAATTCTGACTAGAACAGCTGCTTCCAGGCATGATATCCAGAATCTGAAAAAAGAATTATGGGCAAAGGATCTGGATTTCTGATGGGAGACTCTGGGCATAGGAGGCCCCATAGGAGGGTAAAGTTCCACTCACCTCCTTGGCCCAAGCCCAACCTTCAGGAGACCCAGACTCCTGCCCAGCATGCTGGAGGTCAATTGCAGCCGAGATTCCTGCAGTGCCCACAGACTTACAATCTGCATTTCCAGGCTGTGGAACAGCTGCTAACTTAAGCATCTGGCATCATGCCACAAAGCAAGTTAGGAAATGCAGAGGGGAGACAGCTGTCCTCTTACCTGGGGACCAAATGTGATGGGGGGCAGGGAGAGGGTTCATCCACCTATATATGCTCAGAGGCAAGGCCACTTAGGTAAGCAACAGGACAGGCTCTGGTTTGATCCTGAGGGTCCTGTGACCACGAGAGGGGCTGCTCATGTTGGAAGTGTTGGGTCCCACTAGGGCAGAACTGGTGGCAGAGGCCTGTCATCCACACTATCCACACTTGGCCTGAAGGTGGCAGCTCTCCCCATGTCTGCAGACATTGGGAATTTCCTTCTCTGAGGCCTGTTAAAGTAGGCCAGTTTCTCTCCACACTTGGAATATCTCCAACCTTCGGAGGTTATGAAACAGCCTCACTTCTGTTTTGGGGGAGTGGCTGATTCCACCACTCATCGCTCTGAAGCCTGGGATGGCACTGAGGAGCCCTAGCGGGAGAGCAAGCTCTCTGGGGTCTCAGAGGATGCTGGGCAAGTGCACCCTGAGAGCCAAGTTCGTGTGGGTGTAAATGCCCATTATGCCACCTGCTAGTCGTGGGGCCCTGGACCCGTGACAGAACCCATCTGAGATGGAAATCAGAATTCCCATGGTTTCCTCCCTGCCCTCCTGCCCTCTTGTCTTCCTCACAAATAAGTCACACTGCAGGTGTCGCCAAACCAGGTGGATCCCGTGAAGGAATGGAAGCCCTCATTGGTTCAATGGAACCAGCATCCGGAAGAGCTCGCTGAGAGAGCAGCCTCCTGAACTCACTGTGCCTCTGAGAGGCAGTGAGCACCCTGCTGGGCACACTGGCGACTGCAGCTCCAGCCTCTGCATGCCCCAGGAGAGTCTGCAACTAAAAATCATAATTACTGCCGACATTTACTGATGCTGACTGTGAGCCCTGCACTCTCCCAGGAATTGTCCAACTATTATATTAATTTATTAAATGCTAATATGACCCTGTACTGTTGGTATCCAATTTTACAGATGATGAAACTAAGACTCGGAGAGGTTAAAGTACTTGCCCAAGATCACACAGCTGGTTAAGTGGCAGTTCTGAGATTCAAACTCAAGGCAATCTGGCTTGGCTCAAGAGAGTACTTTAAAAGGCTAAACTGGGGTACCTCTTGAAGACAGTGTCCACAGAGGCCAGATGCAGAATCATAAATGAGCAGGTTTCGGGGACCAAAGTCCGTGCCATATGCAGAGCTCCAGCTTTGTCGCTGGGCCACCAGTGATCTGGGTTCAGGAGGCAGCCAGCAGAGCTAACGGGCAGCTCACATTTGGAGCCAGGAGGAGCTCATTTCTAGGGTGTTAGGCCTGCCAGAGCCCCCTCTACCCACACCTGAGCGCTATAATTCTGCCCTAAACTCTGAAATGTACAATGTGGGCCTCTGACAAAACAGCAAACCCTGGGGAGAATAGCAGCAGAATTAGAATAACGAATTCCAAAAGCCACGGTGGGAGCTGCATAAACATTAGAATGGAAATTAGATTGGAGAAGAGACAGCTCAGAATGGACTTCAGGGACTGTGGTTTTTTTTTTTCTTTCTTTCTTTCTTTCTTTTTGTAGATTGCCTTTCAAAGAGAAAATTAAAAATAAGGCAAATGTTCAAGAAAAGAAGGAATCTGCTTTCCTGCTGGTACCCTGGCTATTCCAGGCTGGGCCTTTCTCTGAGGCCCCCATCAGGCCTGAAGTCTACATGTGCTGGCCTACATGGCCCCTGCCAGCGTCTGCAGACACTGCTGATGTGGGGGTGATGAGTGCGGCATATTTCTGCATAACTAACTTTCACCCAAGAGTCTGTGCACAAGGAGTGCTCATGGTGAGGGCTGGGCAGCCATAACACATCAGCTGAAACTATTAGAGCTGTTAATTACTGCCTGGGACGAGCCAAGCTCTAACGGAGGCTTTTATAAACCTGCAGAATTCCCAGGGAGCCCTCAACATCCCAGCATCCCTTTCTTACGGAGCAGCTGCAGCCATGGCACTAATCAGCCTGTCTTCTGCCTGCCTGTCCCTCCCCGCCCCCACCGCACTGGAGTTCCCAGCATCTTACAGCCTAATTATTTCTGGTGTGTGGGGGGATGCATGCAGAGGTTGGACTCTCATAATTATATTAAGAGCTTTCGACAGGACCAACCTTTTTGTCTTCTATTTCTGTCTTGTTGAAATTCTACCAAGCCACATTAATAGCTGAAATAAATGTGAAGGGAAGGATCCATCAACCCTTTCTGGAAACAGGGGAGACAGCACAGAGTATTGTGTCCCCAGCACTCATGTCCACAGGGAGATTTATGGCTTGCTCTCTTGACTAATAGGAAGACTTCCCAGACTTAGATGGGGGCAGGGGGGGCGGGGTGGGAACCTCATGTTGTCTCATTTTAGAGTTAAATTTATTGCATTCAGCTTTATCCCAATATCAAATGGTATGACCAAAAGGGGTCCCCAGAAGGTTATCTGGTCTACCTCTTGTTCCTATGTCACAGACTGGCTCTCTCCTTGCACCCCTGCTCTTGACCTGACATTTGGGAGTTTACCTTGTTAGAGATAAAAAGGTCAGTGCTGAGAAAGTTGATGCTGCTGTCCAGGGCCTTCTACCCACACATAGCCAAAGTCTTGATTATCCCCCTGCCCAGCACTGGCTTCTCTGACCTCAGGAGGAAGTCACAGAGTAGGAGTATCATTGGAAGCTCAGTAAGACACTGCAGAGAGTGGGCAATCGAGGCAAGCTGGCCTTCCCACTGTGATAAAAGCACCAAGCACAAAGCCTCTAACCGGTACTCATATTAGTAATTATATACCAAGTGCCAGGTACTGGTTTAAGTCTGTGACATGGCTTATCTAATTTAAGCCCCATGACAACCCTATGAATTAGACATAATGTTAACCTATTTCATAGATAAAGACATACAGGCTTAAAAGATTTTAGTAGTTTGTCCAGCTCCATATGCATAGTCACTTTCATAACTTGAATTGTACTTAGAATAACTGAGGTGTGAACTCAGACCATGTGAAGCCTACCCTGTTAGCCCCTGCATAAGACTGCCAATTATACACCAAGGGTGGAGAGAGAGAGAGAGAGAGAGAGAGAGAGAGAGAGGCAGAGCAAGGAGGCCATCAGCCAGTGTCCCCCTGTTTCCGGGCAGTCCCTGAGAAATCCCTACGGTGTACTGACTTGGACTTCTGATTTCCTTGACTGCTCTCTCTATCTGGCTTTGGCAGGTAACACAGTGGTGCCAGAAAGAAACCACAGCCCTTGACAGCTTTGGTCTCTGAAAGTCTTTCCATTTTAGTTCATGTTCTGTGCCTGGTCACTGATGTACCAGTCACATATTTTAGTTTAGGGAAATGAAACCCCAATTTTACATGCGTGTGGTCATTCCAAGAGTTTTATTAGTGCATCCAAGAGCTTCATCCCTGGCCAGTGAGTGGATTCCAATCGTGCTTACTAATCAACAGGTGCCACATGGCAGAGCATTACAAGACTTGGTACTGCTGTGCTCTGCCCTCTAAGAACTCGTGTTGAGACCAGCCCCGGTGGTGCAGCAGTGGTGCAGCAGTCAGGCACCACTCCACCATGCTGAATCCATATGGGAGACTGAGGTTCAGTTCCTGGGTTGACTGGTATCTAATAGGCATATGTACATGCACCTTGATCCCCCCAGCTGGGAAGGCTGGAAGGAGGATTGTTCTGTGAGACCCTGTCGAGAATATTAGTCTCTCTCTCTGTTTTTCTCTTTTCCTATCATGGAAGAAATAAGTAAAAATAAAACTTAAAAAAAAAAAAAAACCCTGCATAAGTCAAAAGTTCGCTTGGCTACATATGACAGAAAGCCAGATTTCTAGGGATTTAAACAGATGGGGTGTATTTGTAGCACCACCAAGAAGTCTTCAGCTAGGTAGCAGGTGGTATCTACCCAGTGGCTCAGTGACATCAAGGTCAGGTGCTCTTGGTCTTGGCTCCTCTAGGCACATGCACCATTAAATAAGGAAAAATAATAATAATAAGTAGGAGGAGTTGAAAAGACTATGGTCTTCCCAGAACTCCAACTGATTTCTACCAACCTCCCATTGGACAGAACTGTGTTCTGTGACCCTATACCAGGTACTAAGAAGGGGAGTAATTGCCCTCAATAATGGAGGTGCGGAGGATGAGGACTGAGATTATCTACTGAGTCAATCTACAAGTCATAGCTGCCAGAGGAACCATTTTTCATATATTATTTATGGCCAGAATTCCTTCCGAGGCTCAGCCACTTAGCTATGTGGCCTTGGAACAGTCACTTCACCTAAGAATCCTCAATGTACTCAGTTGTAAAATAAGACCTACCCAATGAGACTGTTTTGAGTTAAATAAACTAGTTAGTGTGAAAGCACCATCTCAGTGCCTGCCACATGTTAAAATAGCTGGATCTCCATCAAAGTAACAGGGGCAGATGGCAGAGCTCAGACCCAACTGGCCTTCCCCATACCCTTGCCCTCTCCCTGCCTGTTCTCAGTTCTCCTGCTGCCATGTGGGACAGCCAGGCTTGAGAAGCTTCTAAGATGAAAGCCATGGAACCACTTGCTGGGGCAGTAGGGCTCAATGGTTCAGAGCAGAGCCTTGTCTTTGGATGGGCTTGGGGATGAATCTTGGTGCAGCCTCTAACAACTGAAGGTTCTAGAATCCTCCCTTCTTAAAGTAGAGGTAACATTGGGACTGATATCACTGGGCTGTTATGAGAAGTAACAGCATAGTGTTTATAAAACACAGAGATGAACATATAGCAAGAGAGTGCTGGCCCAGCCTCGGTGGAGCAGTCAGTACATGGTGGATTATGGTGCTGGAAGCCACGCAACCAGACTCCATATGGATCCCTGGCCAGGCTGAACTGAAACACACTGGGTGTGTGAATGTGTATACCGAGGATCCTAGGAGCTGGAGGACTGGAGGAAGGGGATTGCCGTGTGATGAGATCCTATCAAGGGTGCTTCTCTCCCTCTCTCTCTCTCTCAAGTATATGCTCTATCGTGAATCACAAAATAGATTTTTAAAAGTGTGTTGGAAAGTAGTTGTTGATCTTACAGCCATGAACTCCTGGTACTCCCAGGCACTAATCCCAGTTTTCATCTTGCTGAGCTAGCATAAATTTCAGCAGAGAAAGTAGGCCCGGGTTCAATCCCAGCTCAGTCCAATTGGGCTGCTCTTCGCATCCTTCAACCAGAATCCATTCACCTATGTGACAAGGCCACCTGGGAGACTGAAGAGACCACTGGACAAATGTGTAGGAAGCATGAAGGTGTAGCAGCTTCTCTTCCTACTGGAACCTTCGGCAGGGCTGCAAAGCTGTGATGATATGGCTTGGGGTGGAGAGGGGCTTGATATCTATTCTGAAAGACATCTTAAGATTCCTTTGGAAATTGTGACAGGGTGCCTGCTTTATGAAACTTGACACTCCCCAGCTCCTGGAGCTCAGCCATCCTGGTACACCAGTTTAGCAAAGAGGAGTCGGCAGCGCAGGTGCTCACCCCTGGTGGGGCACGGGAGGGGGTCACCACAGCCATACCCACTCTGAAACACAAGCAAATCACTTTCAGGAGCTCCCTGAAGTAGTCTGAGGTGCTTGTACATGAGGGGAGGCAAGCAGGCAGGATGTTTTAGGATTTCTGTGTGACTCCACACACAGAACGTGGTTCTATGGACCAAGTAAATCTTACCTTTACTCTCCATGATTTAAGGGGGAAAAAGATTAGGCAAGACAGAACTTCCTCTCTGCGGCCAGAAATAGCCACTTCATTTTCAGGGTTCTATGAAAAGACTTCCACTGGGAGTCCATAGGGTCACTTTTCATCCCACCAGGAAGCGGCACCCAAGGACCAGGGAGCTACCAGTCCAGGGAATGTCATAGGTTTTGTTTGCAGGATATGAAGGATAAAGCTGATAATTCATGTCGCCTCCTAGAAGCAGTATTTCTCAATTTAGTTAAAATATGAGGGGACTTCAGGGACCAGAAGATAGCATAATAGTTATGTTGCTGGACTCCCACATAGTCAACTGTGGTTCGAATCCTGGACCTGGTAGCTTAAACTCATGCTGGGCACGTGTATGTGTGTGTGTGCCCAAAATCTTGAGAGGAAAACGGAGGAGAAGGGATTGTGGCCTGGCCATCCCCCCTAGGAAGTGATTTCTCACTTTCTGTCTCTCTGTTTCTCTTTGTCTCTTTGGTGAGCACACACACCCAATAGCAAAAATCTCTCAAATAAATAAATAAATAAATCAAAGGAAACCTCAAAGTGGAAAAACTAGATTGAAGTACAATTTATTTTGGTGCCAAAAAAAATGTGAAATCCATGTATAGGTTTTTTATTTCGTAAAGATCCACTGTAGGCTTCATTTTACTAGCACTTAAAAACAGACATTGTTCAGGAGCCAGATAATAGTATAGCAGTAAAATATGATGCTCTGCAAGGCAATCCAACATGGAACAGTTCTCGGTTCAAGTCCAGAGGCCTCTCTAAGCATTATGGGTACCCATATGCCCATGCTCTGGAATTGCCGAGGCTGGGGGGGGGTGGGAGGTTGAGGTGCCAGCACCCTGTTGGTGGTACTCTCTCTTTATTGCTGATGGAACACATCTTTTTTAAACTTAAAAAATCGACATTGTTCAATTTACATGATGCTCATTTAAAGTACGAGCTAGGAGCAGTTAATGAAAACCTTCCACATAGATTTTTCTTCCAATAGTCATCAGAGTTAGTTGGTCCTATAAAAAGTTAAGAAATGAGAAAACAGAGGTATAATAAATTACTACACAATTTTTCTGAAGTCACAAATAAGAATTGCTCAAACCCAGATCCTCGAGTTCAGTTCTTTTTATAAATACTTTGGATTTTTTCATTAGCAAGTTCTGCACCCATACATGGGTAAATCACATCGCCACTCGTGTCCTGCTTCTCACTGGGGGCAGCATAACTGCGTGGCTGAAAGCACAGGACCTGGACTGAGAACTGTGGTTTTGCCACTACTGACTCGCCAACGTCGGAACACCACGGAGTTCCTTATTCTGTCAGCTAGATGGGGACAGGGCCGACCACACGACATGATTGCCAAGCACATAGCATATATCCAGCAAATGATGTTTAAAATTATTAGTAGTAATACTAATATTCTCTTGATCAATCCTTATTTAGCAATCTAGCACCAACAATAGGTATGACCCTCTTGTATTTTATTTATGTATTTAGTTAAATTGATTTATTTTTGCACTCAGGTGAAGCCAGCAAATAGGTCTGGAAGGGAAAACCTATGAAAAAGTGAAGAAATACTTGTTTAAAATGTATGATGTCACCTACAGCTCCCAGAAAGTTAAAATCATGACTGGGAAAAGCCTCAGAGAGCCTGACCATTCCAGTCAGCCCTTGGACCAACAATTCAAATAAATCTAAAGGAACAGGGTCTTCCCACACAGGTGAGAAAAAGTCTACATTGAAGGGGGAAAAGATTCTTTAAACTAGGATATTTATAGTCAAACCATCGGACTCCCTCTACCTTTCTTTTTTCCTTCTATTAGATTTTTTTTTAGAGACGGACAGCAATTTTCTCAAAAGGGAAATTATAAACACATTGCACCTTGCTCATGGTGGTGGGCAATCATTTATTTTTCCTAAGTTGAACCAACTCTTTAGTATTCTATCCATGTCTCCGGCTCTCTGACGAGTCACTGTCTCCAGTCCTGACACAACACCAGAGTTGATCACTTCTAGAGGAGAGTATCTTTGTCAGAATCACTAGCTTCGATTCTCTCCCTTTCGTTCCGTGTTGTGGGAAGAACTGAGGGCTGATAACAGAGGCCGCAAGGCAGGAGTGTGTACTCAGAAGCCTTGTCCTCACTTAGAACTGTGTGAACTTGGACAAATTTCTTAACCTCTCAGAGTTAAAAGTATCCTCACTGGTAAAATGATGATATTTCGTAAGGTTGTAATGAAAAATAGGAGGATTAAAACGAGTAAAGCATGCTTCCAGGTTAATAACATTATTAGGCATAGATTATCAGATAATCTCATAGATCCACCTACTCACATGTTCCCGGACTTGGGTGTGCTTTTGTTCATCTCAGATTATGTATTGCATGCCACACTGTGCATCTTAGAGAGGAGTTTGCTGAGGTTCAGAGGGGTGGCTTGGTTTAGCCAAGAAAGAGCCAGAACTGGAGGCCAAGTGGCCTCTTTCTCAGGCTCATATACATTAGTCTTCTTAAGATTCTTAAATGTTGGCAAGAGAAGAAGCGCTCTTGGGATACAAGTCACATGAAACTGAGTTTCAGTATGTGTGTTGTGCTTAAATGAAGTAGCTTATGACGTGGGTATTCAATTTCTAGAATCTGTTCTAAATTTAAGCATGGAAAATGTCAACTTATCTCAGTATTTTGCCTGGGTGAAAAAAAAAAAAAGGATTTAGATTTATGGCTGGATGTTTTAAGCACTGCTGCTTCATTTCAAATCCTGGCAGTCCCCTCAAAAGTAGCAACTGTCCAATAAGTCACCTTCTGGTCCTAAAGTCAGTGCTTTGGCCTGGGAATGGACATTATTGATAGGAGACACATCTCTCTTGTCGTGTCTTGGGAGAAGGTCTTGAGGCTCCAACTGCTCCTGGCAACACCTATGTCCCTCACCCACATTGTTCCCCTGCCTTCTTCCCTATATCCCTCTCTAATAGAACCCTACACAGAGGCCATATAGCACCGCCAAGTCCAAGAGCTACTACAAGTCTGGGTAAGGGTGGGGGTGCTGAAACCTCTAGGCCCTCAACAACTTGACTCAATGACAAGGAAAGGTTTTTGCAGAAGTACCCCCATTTGAAAGGACACCCTGGACTTGATGCTGAGACCTAAGGGACAGGGCCTAACTTTGTAATCCAAGTCACTTTCAAATGTCCTTGGATGTCTGTGACTTAAAGAAGGTACCAGGGTAAAATATGCATCAGTTGGTTTTTGTTTTCTTAGGTAATAGCCTTTAATAGCACATCATTTCCTTATCACAGGCCTGATAAGAAAGCTTCGTGATAACTAAAAACTGGGCTAAACAGATAAAAGAAAATGGGACCTAGGACCACTTTTTATTAATTTTCTAACTAGGTCTGGTTATACCCTCTGTCTGATGTAGATAAGAAAACATATTTCCTTTTTTTGTAACTTAGAGCCAAAATGGCAGAACTCTATGGTATATGTGGTACTTAGACAGCCTGATTAATAGTGTTGTAGATCAGAAATTGTCAGTTGCACTCCCCCAACACCACTGAGATGTGCATCAAAAGCCACCAATTTAAAACCATCCCCTGATTGATGGCAAAGTTGCAATCACTTCTTTCCATTTTAATTTTCAGCAATTACTCTGTGACCATTTTCTTGTTTATCTTCTGTCTCCAGAGCACAAGAAAGTAAACTTCTAAAGTCAAGCTCAACCACAGCTGTGTCCACAGATCCCAGAGCAATGAGTTGCTTAATACCTAGGGCTCTTTGCAAGTTTCACTCCTACTAGGTGGGAAAAGCCATGAAGCAAGTGGAGATCCAGAAGAGAAAACAAAGTACCAAGGGAGGGGTGAACATCTGAATACCCACCAAGGAAAGGAAGCTGTGTCCAGGAGAAATCTAAGGAAGAAAGGTGAAGAAAATTACAATGCAGAAGGTAGAAGAGAGTTAGGAAAGGTGGCTTCCCCCTTTCTCCATATCTGGACCTACAGAAATAAGTGAGAATTTCAAGTCTGAGCTGAGCTTTTCGGTCGAGCTGCCAAATGATCACATGATCCTCTTTCCCATTTTCTGCACCAATGAGTAGGCATCTATCAGCTGCCATAATTCATTGTTCTGTCTACTGCAACACTCCTAACACTGGCTACCAGGGGCCGTAGACAGCAAAGGTCATACCAGAAAGCTGTTAGCAAACTCATGAACTCTGGGTATCCTTGCCCACCTGCCTAAACTGAGGATGAAAGTTTCTACACTCAGCTTTACACCCTGAGTTTCAGAGACGGAGGTCATAAAAGGGCTCATGTATGGCAAGAGGGCTGAGGCCTGAGGAAGGTGCTCAGGAGCATTGTCAGAAGCAGCAGCAGGGTCTCTATGCAATGTATCAGTCAGCTCCAGCTGCCATGTCAAAGCATCACAGATTCCATGGCTTAAACAATAGAAATTTATTTTCTCACAGTTCTGGAAGCTAAAAGTCCAACCAAAATCAAGGTCTTGGCAGATGTGCTTCGTCCTGAGGCCTATTTGCTTGGCTTGCAGATGGCCACCTTCTGACTGTGTTCTCATAGGGCCTTTTGTCTGTGCATATCCCTGGCATCCCCGTGTGTCCAAATTTCAGGACACTGGTCAGACTGGAGTGGGGTCAGGGCCTCATTTTTTCTCAATCACATCTCTAAAGGCCTAATTTTCAAATACAAGAGGACTTCAAAACTTCACAGAAAAGGGAACCAGCAGTTAGCGTAATAGCTATGTCACTGGACTCCCATGTAGTCGACCGCGGTTCACGTCCTGTACCCGGTGGCTTAAAACTCACGCCGGGCGCGTGTGTGTGCATGCCCAAGATCCCGAGAGGAGAATGGAGGAGAAGGGATTGCGGCGTGACCATCTCCCCTGGGGAGTGATTTCTCACTTTCTGTCTCTGTGTCTCTCTCTGTCTGTCTGGCGAGCGCACGCGCCCTATAGCAAAAATCTCTCAAAAAAAAAATTTCACAGAAAAATGGAATAAAACATAAATTTAGGAGCCAGCCTGTGGAGTGGTGGTTAAGAGAGCTGGCCAACTGCACAATTCAAGACCCAGATTCCATGGCATGGATTCCACGTGTAGACATGCCCAAAATCCCAAGAGGAGATGGAATTGCAGCATGGCAAGTGCTTTTTCACTTTCCGTCTCTCTTTCTCTCTCTCTCTCTCTCACACACACACACACACATGTTCCCTATATCAATTTTTTAAAAAATGCATGAGTTTATTTTGTGTAAAAAATTTTAAATCTATGCAAAGCTTTCTCATAATGTACATTTCTGTAAACTCTTTGAAGACCTCTTGAGTGGGATGTATTATGGGTTGAATTGTGTCCTCAAAAAAGGTATGTTGATGGCCTAACCTCCAGTACCCCAGAATATGATCTTTCTTGAATCTAGAACCTTTTATAGAGGTAATCAAGTCAAAATGAGGTCATTAGTGTGGGTCCCTAACGCCAAATGCTTGGAGAACTTATTGAAAGGGGTAATTTGAACACAGAGACACTCACAGAGGGAAGACATGAGGAAGCAGCTCCATGAGTAGATGAAGTGTTGGAATGATGCACCTACAAGCCAAGGAATGTCAAAGGCAGCAAGTATACCACCAGAAGCTAGAAGGATCACAGAAAGTTTCCCCTACTGGTTTCAGAGAGAGGATGACCCTACCAACAATTTGATTTTAGATTTCTAGCCCTCAGAAATGTGAAGCAAAAACATTTCTGGGTTTCTAAGCCACCTAGTTTGTAGAACCTTGTTTCAATAGCCCTAGAAAATTATTATGGATTGTGTCAGAGACCATGAGTCTAATCAGTCTTGATCTGGCCATCAGCCTGTCAACACCTGGACAAATCCTACCTGGGCAGGTCATACCTGTGGCAGCAATCCCTGGACAGGGATTGGCTCCTTATGTTCACAGCTGACCACCTCAGGCCACTTGGTGCCCACTCAACAAACCCTGTTGCTGTAAGTCAACAGCACAGGAAGACCTTGCTATTTAATAGGGGATAAAAATAATTCCTGCTATTTGACAAACAAAATATCTTCTCCACTTCTCATCCTCAGGAACCTACCTCCACTCTGTAGTAGATTGGGCTCCCTGCTGGGGAGCAAAACTTTTCCACTCAGTGACCAGTCTTTGATGCCTTCATTTTAATATTCTTTCAGACTTACTCCACCTTGTCCAGTGTATTTGGAGCAAGAGAGTATACCATAAAAGCAAGATTATCCACATCTCCAATTTCTGCACAAATTGTAAAAGAAAATAAATAGGCTTGGGAAAAAAGCTCTACAAAGACAGGGGTCTTTGCTTCATTTCTTCTAGTGGATTCTAAGCACCTAGAGCAAATGTTTGCTGAGTATGCACAGAATAAAAATTTACTGGATTAATAATGATTGATATTTGAGAAAACAAGTATCTTTCTGTGCAGATAAAATTAAGTAGTAAAGCATGTAGGAGCTTGAGCTCCTCAAAATCAATCTTTAGTAGTTCAGAATATAGATGGCCTCATTTTAAGGAATGGATATGTTTTAAATCCATTTTTTTTTTACATTTTCCCCTGAGTTTACTACTTCCCTTGTGGCCCTCTTAAGTGGTAGATGATTCTTTTCCAACAGCCTTCATAGCATTTAACCTAGAGGGAGTAGGAGTCCTCCTTATTTCTTGACTATTTTGACACTCAGCATCCCATCACTTGGTAAATTCATGGAGATTTATATAGAGGTGGTTCTCCCGCTAACTAGACTCTCAATTCCTTGAATTTCTCTCCTCCAAAGACTGCCTTCTCATCTACCTTATTTCCATTTCTTAGATACACTTATTACTCACAATCAAAACTCCTCCTCTTCCTCTCATTTTCATATATCCTGCTCTGATTATCACCTTTAATCTTTCAAGTTCATACCCTTCAGAACCTCAGTTCCAACAAGCTTCGGAGCTGAGCACACAAGAACCTTAAACCCATTGATTCTCCTACTTTTTACCACCACTGAATAGCCTCTTTCTTCACCTTCCCTTGCTTGAATTCCATGGTTAATCATTATAATCACTCCACTCATATAAACTCCTCTCTCTCTCCTCTCTTCATGTGTCATGCTAGCTTGGCAAAGAAATGATCCTGGTGAAATACAAATATTTCTTCTGTGTCTGTTTTCATGTGGTTGAATATGGCCGAACACACACACACACACACACACACACACACACACACACACACTCATTGACTGGTCTTCTTACATTTACAACTACAGATTTCAAATGGGCCTTGGATGCAGGTGGGCAATCATGCTACCCTCCCCTAACCCATTCATCCTTCTACTCCTTTAGATGAAAATTTAGAACTTATCTTTCCCCAAATCTCTAGCCCTATATCCCCCATCCTCTCACTAAAGATCTTGACTCCTTCTTCACCTAGAAACTAAAAGCATGTGAGGCCTTCCACCTTCCAGCATTTGTACCTGTGGGCTTTACTGCCCTTCCCCCACATAATTATGTTCCCACGGGTGCACCACCCATGCTTCAATCAAAAGGCAATTCTTTCACTGGTATCTTCAACCCTATCCTCCTTTGTCTGTTCAAAGATACAGCTCCATCAATTATCTCCTCACTTATGCATTGAGAATTTATCTTGCAACAAGGCCAGGTGGTAGCACAGCAGTAATACAACCAGACCCACATGGGAAAGGTCCTGAGTTTAAGTCCTGGAACCTCCTCGAACCTACCAAGTATTTGCAGGTCTATGAGCCAGGCTAGCTGAGCTAGGAGATAGATCATGGCACAAAGACCCTGTTGGGGTGCCTCTCTCTCAGAAGAAGAAGAAATAAATAAACTTCAAAAAACTTTTAATTAGAAAAAAAACCTTTTAATTAAACAAAAAGAATTTCCTCTCTATTACTTCTACCATCTGAAGGGAAAAAATAATAAAACAATATGAGAGAATATCTTTTGACCTGACTCCCTCCACTGGGCATGGTCCAATTCTTTGCTCCTCTTCGTGGCATCATCTATACCCCCTGTCCTTATCTCCTCTCCTCCCATAGTCTCTGAAGCTCTTCTTTGGTCAGGCTTTTACCCACGCTAACCACCAGAACTGTTCAAAAGCAGATGGGAACATGTTGACCTTATGCTTGACAATGTATGACTCCACCGTTTTCAGAATACTTGGTATACCAGACTTGAATTTTTGCAAATTTAGCAGCTGAGAAATTATATCTATTTAAAGTTTTAATTTCAATTTTCCAAGTACTAATGAAGATGATCATCTTTTCATGTGACCATGCCTATCTGTGGCCAGTCTTCTGTTATATTCAATACCTTTGCTCATTTTTCTATTTAGTTGTTTGTCTTTTTCTTATTGATTTATAGAAGGTCATTTTATACTACAGCTAGCAATCTTTTGTCACTTTTTATGCTGCAAATATCTTCTCCCAAAAGACATTTTATTCGAATTGCATGGTTTTTTTTTCCTTCTCTTTTCTAAAAACTATTTTTCTTTCACGTGAGTCAGAGACGGAGATAGAGAGCAAGAGAAAGACAAGTATGGTCAACAGGGTCTCACGCCATGAGTCTTTCCCCATCCTTTCCAAGCAGTCAGGAAAGACTGGTTGCACAGAGCAACCGAAAAACCAAGGCCAGGATCTCCCATATGGATCAGTGTTGCACACCAGACGTGCTTTATGGCTGCATCCCCACCCAGCCCCCACCTCTGGACTTGGAAAGTAGTTCTGATAAATGTATCAGTCTAGGTTTTCACTTTCTCTCTCCATTAGAAGATATTTTTCTAACATTGTCTGATCTCCATCACTGCTGCTAAGTCAGCTGTCAGTCTAACTGCCACTCGTTGGTAGTTAACTTTTGTTTTTCATCAGCCGTCTTTTTTGTTTTGTTCTGTTTTGTTTATAATTTGACTAGAGAGAGAGAGAGAGAGAGTGGGTAAGTGAGAAAGCAAAGCCACCAGGTCCCAGACATGATTGGCCATTTAGGAGTCCAGCACCTCAACCACCATGCCACTGACTCCTATTTGCTGTCTTAAAGGTGTTTTTGCCTCTGATTACCTTTACAGGTGATTATCTGAGTTACTAAGTCCCTGTTCCTTTCGGTCACTCTCTAACTCTCAGAATCTCTTCCCAGCTTTCCTAAGAGCCCTTTGAGTATTTATTTGGATTTCTCCTCCTTCTACCTTGCATCTGTGAGTCCACCTGAGTCAGGCAGCTTGTGGCTATAGCCTGTCAGGTGCTCTCTGGAAAGTGGCTATTCCCAAATCCAGATCAGACCAGCAGAAAACTGCTAACAGAAAAAGTGAGTGTGTTTCTATCTCTAACATCTGGAGATACAATAGAATCATATTTTTTCATTTTTTTTTTTTTTTTTTTTTTTTTTAATTTACCAGAGGGCACATGCTCTTGCTGGGAAGAAAGAAAGTGAGAAAGCATCTCTCATGGGAGATGGCCACATTGCAATTCTTATCATATTTTGTAAGCTGCTGATCTGAGACTTGAATTATGCAGTAGGCATATGGGATCCAGCTGTCTTAATCACCATGCCACTGGCTGGCCCGCATGTGATTTGAGGTCAGTTTCATTTTGAATGGGGGAGGTCTGAAACATCATTCGAGTTGAATAAATTCTTTGTTTATTCTAAGCAACTAAGAAACATTCATTCAATTCAACACTGTTGAAAATGCTGGATTCTGGGACCAGCAGTTAATGTAATGGCTATGTTACTGGACTCCCATGTAGTCGACTGTGGTTCGAGTCCTGGACCCGGTGGCTTAAACTCACGCCAGGCACGTGTGTGTGCGTGCCCAAGATCCCGAGAGAAGCATGGAGGAGAAGGGATTGCGGCGTGGTCATCCGTGCTGGGGGAGGATGTCTCACTTTCTATCTCTCTGTCTTTCTGGCAAGTGCACGTGCCCTATAGTGAAAAACCTCTAAAAATAAAAAAGAAAGAAAGAAAAAGAAAAAAAGAAAATGCTGGATTCCTATGATAATTCAAGAGGCTTCAAAGTTGGCAGTAAACAGGAGGCTCAGCTGTGTTGACAGTGGCCCACAATTCTTATTTCCCATTGATAGCTCCTCAAAACTGAGGTGCTTATAAATTTGTCCTCTCATTATCAGGTAATAATGAGAAAACCCAGAGTCTAGATGACTTCAAAGATGTAAAATATCTCAAAAAGATATAATTCTCTATCGCTGGAACCAGCAGAAGGCATAATGGTTATGTTGCTAGACTCCCTCATAGTTGACTGTTGTTCGAGTTCCAGACTTGGAAGCTTAAACTCATGCCAGGCACATGTGCATGCATGCCCAAAATCCTGAGAAGACAGTAGAGGAGAAGAGATTGTGGCATGGCCATCCCTTGAAGGGGGATTTCTAACTTTCTGTCTCTCTGGTGAGTGCACATGTCCCATAGCAAAAAATTCCTCTCAAAAAATAAATTCTCTATTGCTGTCTAAGAGACTTTAATCAGAAGGCAGTAAGTGGAGTAGTGGTTATGGCACTGGGTCCTCACATGGGTCTCCGCAGTTAAAGTCCCAGACCTGGTGGCTTGAAAATCACATCAGACACATGGGCAGCCATGCCCAAAATTCCAAGAGGAGAATGGAGGAGAAGGGACTGCAGCATCACCATCCCCCTGGGGGGTGATTTCTCACTCTCCCTCTCACATCTCTCTCTGTTTCTCTCTCCTGTGAATGCACATGTCCTATGGCAAAAATCTTAAAAAAGAAAAAAAAAAAGGATTTTAATCTGAAGTATTAAGAAAAAGATGCACCCTATAGTCTTCTAATCAATGCAATATGTCTTCTTGTAAATATAAATGAGATCCTATATTGTTCTCTCTTGCTTTCCTCATTTAATGTGTCTTGAAGAATTTTCCATGTTCCTTTTTGTCCTTTTAAGGCTCTGCGTAGTCATCCGGTTATGAATAGATCATCATTTGTTTAACCATTCTCCTATGAAGGAACTTCAGATTGTTTTCAGTTTTTTATTCTCTCAAAAAAAAAAAAAAAAAAAAAGGCTGCAGTAAGCATCATCGTTTCTATGTAATTGTTAGTACATTTTTACTTTAATTTGGAAAAAGTTAACATAAACACATTGAAAAAAGAAACACAGAGAAAGTAGCGATCTTTGCCTACACAGAATAAATTGTTGAAGTTTTATCATATTTATTTCACTGTTTTCCGACAACAACGAAAAATACATATACACACATGCCCCTTTTGTGTCATTCCTCACTTTTCTTTTCCATGAGGCAACAGCTTTCTTCAATTTGCTCTTCCATTGTGTTTTAGGCTAGGTAGCATGGATGTACCTAAGACTATGATGTTTTGATTTGCTAATGTGCCTAACTGGTATATATTATACATATTGTTCGACTTTACACTTAACAATGTTTTTGAGGTCTGTATTGATATATAGTTTATTCTTTCTAGATGTGTACAGTCTTCTTGGACTCAATCTACAAGGGAGGATAAATTCCAAGAAGCAAAATCTTGGGTCAGACGGCATGTGCCTTACAATAGTGTTAGATGTTGCACGATCTTCCTTCCTAGGGGGTGGCCACTTAGACTTTCTCCATAGTGTGTGAAAAAAAATCTTCACAACCTCACCCATAGTTACTATTGTCAATCATCTTGAAATCTGTCGAACCCACTGATGAAGAATAGATTTTCCCATCAACCTTTGGAAGGGTTACCATTCTTTATTTGTTGTCCGTCCATGATAGAGCGCACGAGCTCACACAAGAAAGAGTGAGATAGAGAGAGATGAGCACCACCATGGGGTCTGACCATGCTGTGACCCTCTTCCTCCAGTTCTCCAGCCCATGGGATCCTGGGCACTTGCACATATGTGCCTGGTGTGTTTCCAGGATAATGGGGCCAGGAATCCAAACCACAGTTGTCATATGGAATCCAGTTTCTCTTGAGCAGCACATTACCACTGCACCAGGAAGCTGGCCTACTTAACTTTTTTTCATGAGTTGACTGGCAATTTACATTCTGTAAATTTTTCTTTATTTGTATCATTTGATTCTTTTAAACTACTTTTTAAGAATTTCACTTCCCTTATTGATCTCTATATAGTATGAACAATATTTTATTTGGTGGCTTTTTAAAAAATAATTTGAGAAATTTTTAATTTTATATATTCCAATCCATCCATCTTTTTTTAAAGTTTATTTTATTTTTTTCTGAGTGAGATGGGGGACAACGCCAATAGGCTGTCCTCCCCCTGACCCAACCCCAACCCCAACCCCAGCCACCCAGGATCACAGGCACACACATGCCTAGCATGTACAGGGAGACCTCTGAACATGAATCTGGAACCTTCCCACGTGGCCTTGGCATCATGGAGCATTGTGTTATTGCTGGGGAAGGGAGCACAGCCAACCTTTCCTTTACGGTGTCTGGGTGTTTTTGCCCTTCTCAGGAAGGCCTTTGTTATCTCAAGAATACGAAGAGATGTTCTATTAGTTGTCTGGGTTTTCATTTCACATCTAGATCTTCAATCTTCCTGTATTTTATATTTACTTACAGTAGCAATAGGGACTGGATTTAATTGTTTTCCCCTTATGAAAATCCCTCATTGCTTCCTAATGGCGTTATTTGGTTGCCTTAGAAAGATATACCTGGAAAGGATCACACAGAATGTACTCCAGGGGTCAGCAGTAAGATCCTGTTCTGTCCTAGCTGCGGAAATTGTGGGGCTTCTCCCAAGCAGAAAAAGTGCAAGCAAAACCAAGCACAAGCGCCTCGTTGTTACACACATGAGCGATTTGTTGTTTTTCTTCCAGAAGAATCTCTGACAGGCAGCCCTCTGCCTCCCCAGATTCATTTGCTTTCAGTTTCAAAGAAATCAGCATAGATTTGCTCCATACTTTGCATCCTGTGAATTATCTGTAAGTTAATTACCTGTAAGTTACAGCTCCAGCTCTCAAAGTGCTTCTAGTCCTATGGGAAAACCTATTCCTACCTACGTAATTAACATTTACATGGATACACATGCAGACGAGTGAATAACACTAGGGCACCGTATATTAATGCGCTGAGAGTGCTCCCATAGATGTCGGTCTTCCCCTCCAACTCCCTCAGACCTAGGCACGGTGTCATTGTCATTGTCGTTTGGAACAAAACAAGGGCTTGGTCGATGTTATCTGAAAGGATGAAGTGGCATTAGAATTTAGAGAGAGATACCTGCATGGTTCATAAGGCCAGAGGCGGGATGGTGCCGGCCCAAACATTTGCGGAGATGGAAGAGAAGAGGGAAGGACCCGGAGGTTCATCCTCCCTAGGACTGATTCCCTGCGCCCTGGCTTTCTCTGCTCTCAGTACTGGCTCAGGGCTCGGAGGGAAGGAACCGAGAAGCTGCAAGGACGGCGTAGCTTTGTCTCCGCTATCCTTCCAGCGCTCCCTGAGCACCTCTGGAGACCCGTGGACTAAACCTCTCTGGGGAGCGGCCTGCGGGTGCGCGCGGGGCTGCGCGCCGCGTCCATCTGCCGCAGGACATTAGCTCCGGGCGCGCTCACCGCGCGGAGCTGCAAAACAGCCGCGGTCACCGGGGCAGCTCGCTGACCCCAACTCCCTCTCAGAGCCAGTGCTAGCGCCAGTCGGACAGCAGCAGCGTTTCCGCCCAAGCGCAAGTGACAGCCGGCCCTGAAGGAGCGGGCACACCGAGGGGACAAAGAAAAAATGTCGAGGACAAAGAAGTGACCCGCCTCGCGCCCTGCGTCAGGGCCGCTTGAACTGGCCTGTGCATCTCTTGAGACTTGAGGACGCGGGGACGAGGAGGAGGGCGGCGGTGGCCCCCGGCGCAGAGCAGAGGCCCGTGGGGCGCTGCCACCGGGTCCCCACTCGGCTGCGGCAGGCAGGGGGAGCCAAAGCTCCCCTGCCTCCCCTGTCCCCCGACACGATGATGGGGTCACGGGGAGAGCAAAGCTTTCCCTTTCTTGAAAAGCACAGTTCTCATATCCGGCTCAGTAGGGACAGGGTCTCATTTCCAAACAAATGAGCGTTCCTAATTTTTGTGTTTTACGTTAGAGTTTGCAGAGCGGCTTTTGATCAGCCACTTGCCCTCCCCTGGCTTCGGATTCATGCTTCCCTTCCTCTCTGATGGCGACTGGGAGCTGAGCAGCGCTTCATTGCTGGGACGCGTCCGCCCTGGGAAT
Organism: Tupaia belangeri chinensis; assembly: GCF_000334495.1. Lineage (NCBI taxonomy): Eukaryota > Metazoa > Chordata > Mammalia > Scandentia > Tupaiidae > Tupaia > Tupaia belangeri. The sequence goes on from NW_006159625.1 coordinate 2,207,839, forward strand.
GAGTCCCCACAGCACTGAGGTCGGGCTGCCATCTTCCCTCTCCAGACCGCACCAGTCCCCACCAGCTAGAGCTTCAGAGTCCGCTCCATGAACTACCCTGTCTGTAAAGCGGGGGTGCTACTCCCGCGTGCACAACTGCGGGGACATAATGATTGTCAAGTGCTCACCCCTCTGCCCAACCCAGAGATGCAGAAGTGCAGGTCACCTGTGGCCACCTTCCTGAGCTTGTCATTCTTTCTAGGCTTTTAAGATTGGGGGGAGGAGGACCAGCAGCTAGCGTAATGGTTGTGTCGCTGAACTCCCATGTAGTCGACCCTGTTTTGAGTCCTGGACCTGGTGGCTTAAACTCACGCAGGGCGCGTGTGTTTGCGTGCCCAAGATCCCAAGAAGAGAATGGAGGAGAAGGGATTTCTTGCTTTCTGTCTCTATAGCAAAAACCTCCTAACAAAAAAAAAAAAAAAAAAAAAAAAAAAAAAAAGATTGGGGGGGAGGGAACGGCAGGTGATGTTGCGGTTAAGATGCTGGGCTCCCAGATGGCCAACTGCGGCTGGAGTTCTGGACCTGGCTGCTTGCTTTCTCATTCTCCCTTCCTCTCTCTCTCTCTCTGGTCAAATTGAAAAATAACAATAAATAAGTAAAAAAAAAAAAAACTGTTTTATTTGGGGGGGAGATGTAAACTGTATATAAATTTAAATGATATGTTCTAACCCTCTCATCTTAGCACACATTCACTCCTCTCCTTGGGATCCTGTAAGCGACCTTCCCTCCCTCCCTGGTGATCAAGTGATTCAGGGAAGAGCCCTCTGCCATCCCACTCACCTCCTGGGTCTGCCCACATCTGCTTCTGAGCCCAGGATTTTTCTGGAGGTCAGGACCAGGGCTTTCGAGATCTGAACAGGCCCAAGAGTGGCTGGCACTCACAACACAAGCGAGAACTCAGCTACCGTCTCCCAGGCAGCAGGAGAGAAGCCTGTGCAGTGTCTCGCTCATGGAGAAGAAATACTAAATCACTCTGGGTTTATCCAGCACCTCCTCAGTCAGTGTTGGGCGCTATGCCAGGAACTGAGGATAAATCCATGAGGGAAACAAATGTTCCTGCCCTCATGGAGCTTAGGCTATGCAGAGGATGGCGTGGGCCCATAAACAAATGTCACGAATAAAATGGATTAACACACATTAATCTTTTCACAGACAATCCATCACACTGGCATATCCTAAATTTAAAATATATATACTTTTTCCTAGTGACAATTTAATTCAGGCTATAATAGCCATAATAACTGTTCTCATCTCCTAAGATTGCCAAGGCTGGCCGTAGAGTTCTGCAGAGATCTGTTTAATTATCTCTTTATAAAACCCATGTGGGTAGAAAAGCAGGCCCAGAAAATCCTTCTTAAATCCCACAGTAACATGCAAGAAAGGTCAGCCTTATACAAATGTTTGACTAAATCCTGCAAATCTGAAGCTACTAAGAATGCATGTAGGAAAGGCATTCCAGGGCCAGCTCTGTAGCACTGCAGTTAAACACTGTGCATAGGCAGCTGAATCCCACTAGGCAGACAGCAGTTCAAGTCCCAGTGCTGCTGGCTTGAAAAACACACTTAGTGGGAATACATGCTCCAGGTCCTGAGGAGGCTGAAAAATGGAAGAAAAAAGGATTGTGGTGCACTCACGCCTCACTGAGGGATGCTTTCTCTCTCCCTCTCTGGTGAGCATGCTTGCCCTCTGGAAACAGAAGAGAGAGAGAGAGAGAGAGAGGAAAGAAGGAAAGAAAGAAGAAGAAGAAAGAAGAAGAAGTATAGCATGTAAAAAAGTAAGAGCTGTTTGGAAACTACAAGAAACAATTCGCACAATGTCAAACACTCCCAGAGGAATCTAAGTCAACAGATCTCTACCTGCAGCCATCTTTCTCAAACTGAAGGCGGTTCTGCGGCAGGGTTACTTACAGCAGAAGTCATAATGAATCCTGTGAGAAGTATACTTTTTTTTTTAACCATTCAGAAGTTATGAATGCATACATATAAATACACACTCGTGGTCATTTTAAATTTTCTTCTAATGCCATTTTTTTCATTTACTTCTAGAGAGAGACAGAGAGAGAGGAAGAGGAGAGAACACTCCTCGAGTGGGATAGTCATGCCACGATCCTTTCTCCTCCATTTCTTCCTCCTGTCCACATTTTGGGCATGAACGCACATACATCCAATATGTTTCTCAAGCTGCCAGAACTGGGCCTTGAACCACACAATTCACCATGTGGGATCCATCTGCCTTAACCATCAGGATACAGAGCCAGTCCCTATTCCCTGTTTTCTATAATAACTTGATGTTGCCATGGAGATGTTGCATGTCATAAAACAGTCTAGCTCCAAATCTTTGCGTGGCTGACATTTACTGTCTGGAGAAAGCTTACCTAGGTCGCCTCCCCTTAGGGCTTTGCGGACTAGTTTAGGACACACCTTTCAGCCAGACTCCCCTTCTCTCAAGTCACTTTCTTTCAGAAGGGAAGGAAGAACTAAATATAATTTATTTAGTTTTATCTGAACTAAATATAATTGGAAATTATCTTTCGCTTGTTTCTTGGCTCCCTTGTTTAGTATATGTCTGCCTCCGCTAGAAGATAAGCTCCCTGGGAACAGAAAATTCATCTTGCTCACTCTCTACTCAGCTCCCAGTAGAGCTGTTTGGCAAGAACAAATGCTCAATGAATATTTGCTGCATAGATGAATGAAAAACGGCGTCGGGTTGGCTTTGACGAAGTGGCTTGGATTTTGCAGCTACCTTAAGCAAACATCATTTCCCTTCCTTTATTCTGTAGTCTATCTTTTCGCCTCCACTTGCGATGGCTTTCTCCTCCATCTGGCTTGGTCTCCAGCCCCGGTGCCTCCATGAAGCAGCTGTCTGGATGACAGCCATGTCTCCTCAAAGTCAGGCCCGTGGCCTTTCCCAGCCTCAGCTTTTTTAACCTACTCCAGATGGGGTCCTGAGGAACCTGGAGATGCTTCTCACAGATGTGACCCTGGACTAAACTGAGCTCTTTGTCTTCCTGTGAGCTTTTATTTTGCCTTCTTGTGTGTGCTCATCCTACTGTCCTTTCAGTGTGTTCCTTGGAGTTCTGTCCTGCCAGCTTCACTTTCCCTCTCCCTCCTCTTTCCACCAAAAATTGCCCCTACCACTCTGCCTCCATCACCTCCTAAGTAGATGACACTGTGGAGTCAGCCCAGTGGTTCACAATGGCCGCCCTCTTGCCCCAGGCACAGGTAGGATTATTTTTCCACCTTCACCTGATGTCAGGAATGATCATAAGACTTACCTTGGTCAATAGATGTGAGGAAGAAATGTCATGTATTTTTTTTTTTCGTGGCAGGTTTTCTGAGTCACTGCTTAGTTAGGGTCATGCTCTTTCCTGTGTCTATAACCTCCGAGAATATATTGAGATGGCATTCCTATTCAACTGGGTGCAGGGACCAGCAGATGGCGTTAATGGTTATGTTGCTGGACTCCCACGTCGTTGACTGTGGTTTGAGTCCCGGACCTGGCGACTTAAACCTCGTGCAGAGTATGTGTGCGTATGTGCCCAAAATCCCAAGAGGAGAATGGAGAAGAAAGGATTGCAGCGTGGTCATCCCCCCAAGGGGGTGATTTCTCACTTTCTGTTTCTCTATCTCTCCAGTAAGCACACGTACCCTATAACAAAATTTCTCTCTCAAAAACAAAAACAAAAACAAAAACTGAGTCAAGGTGGTGGAGCAGCAATAAAACATGTCACTCTGCAACTAATCCCATGTGGGAAGGTTGCCTGTTCATTTCCAAAAACCTCCCTGAGTACACTGGACACATGTGTGACGACGATCCAAGGTTGGCTGAAGCCTGGGGGTGGATCATGGCTTCAAGAATCTGTTGGCTCTTGCGCTCTCTCTCACACCCTCATAGAAAGAAATATGAATAAACTGAAAAAGAGAAAAGGCTGTTTGTTTTTTTTTTTTCCTTTTAAATAGAGTCCCTGAGTAACCAGGATGAATACAGTCCTCCTGCTGCACAGCAATGAACATGAAGTATAGGTGTTTGCGGCGGTGGGGCTCCAGAATTTCAGGGTACCTGCCCATAATGTTTACCGATTCCAAAGAACATGCTGAGCGGTCCAGCAGAGAAAGATGTGAGCTTACTTAGTAGGGAAGTGCCCCTGATGCCAGGTAAAGAATGGATCCTGCTCTCAGCGAGCACAGGCCCCGGTTTTTTACGCCAAGGAAAAAGCACACATCAAGCAAAGACATACATCGTTTAGGAGGTTTGATACCAGATCAGCTCATCAATTAATAGCATCAGCTGGGTATGTCTGGGCTAGTGTCTGGGGTTTAGTGCCTCCAGTCTCGTGATGCTTACTGTGGGAGAGGCGTGAGGCTTACCTCCAGAACAGCCCTGGGCACGGGCCAGGTCCGTGAAGTAAGAGGACAGTCATGAGGGGGTCACAAGGGCTCACGAGGTGCAGCTGGGTCAGCAGCCAGATCTCAGAGGAAAAGGGTGAACAGGAAGGGGGAGGAGAGCTCAGTGTATGGAATGTATCCTCAGCGGTTACAAGTAAACACCATAGGTTTATACCCCTGGGATGTTAGAGCAGTTTGCTATTGTCGCATAACCTGGTCAGTCCTTACTGATATGACTCCCCAGTGACTTCTCTGAAGTTCAAGTTCTACTTTTCCCGCTTGCTTCAAGATTTCTATCCGGACTTACAGGGGTAAGCATTACCCCAGCATTACTTCAGCTACTCATTACATTTCTTCCCAAACCCTAAAACACGGTTCTCTTCCTGACTTTTCTCTTTTGACAATGGCATCCACACTCTTCTAAAAAATCTAACTTTTAGGTAATTACCACATTTTGTACCTGCCTTCCAAGGAGACTTGCACAGTGGAATTAAATAAAGATTTCTTTTGGCATAAAACGTTTTTGAAACCCATGCTATTTTTTCATAATACTCATTTTCTGTGAACTTTTTGAAGACCCTTCCATATTTACAACTCTGCTTCCTGGTCCCCATGTGTATTCTAACCTCAGTTCTTTCATTCCTGGACCAGTTTACCTCTTGAGTCATCTTGGGTTCTGTTCTCTTCCATCTTCTGATCAACTGTTCTTCTTTGTCACTAGCCATTCATGAGTGTGAATAGCAAGAAGAGTGTTGTTTTGCTCAAAACTCCACTGTGTTTCCATCATCTACTGAATAAATTCTCTATCCTTGATCTAAAATCGAAGATCCTCTTTTCTCTCACCTCTAATGTCACCTCACTCACTCCTTTGCATGGATCTTATATTAGCACTGAACCATGTAACTCACTATAGATGGGATGTACCCTGTGAGGATTCACTTTATGTGCCGGTTTGACCAGGCCACGGGATACCTGGAGATCTGGTTAGTCAGTATTTCAGGATGCGTCTGTGAGCTGTTACTGGAAGAGATCAGCATTCGAATTGGTGGATTGAGTAAAGCAGATTCCCTCCCTAGTGTGTGTGGGCATCATCCTACCTGTGGCGGGCTCTAACAAAATGAAACTGAGAGGAAGGCTGAATTCTCTCTCTGTGCCTGACCACTTGAACTAAGGCTCAGCCTTCTGCTCTTGGACTAGGATTTAAACTCTCTACTCCTCTGGTTCTCAGGCCTTCAGGCTTGGACTGGAACTTACACCAGCAGCTTTCTTGGGTCTTTAGTTTGCGGATGGCAGATCATGGAACTTCTCAGCCTCCATCATCACATGAGCCAACTCCTTATAATAAATCTCATTCTCTCTATATATGTAATTTATATATACATATTCTATTGGTTCTGTTTCTCTAGAGAAGCCTGACTAATACATATCCTGAGCTTGTCTGCTTTGGTGGCCTTAAAATTAATTTCCTGTCCTTAGAACACTTTTCTTCCCACAGCATGGATCTTATATTAGCACTGAACCATGTAACTCACTATAGATGGGATGTACCCTGTGAGGATTCACTTTATGTGCCGGTTTGACCAGGCCACGGGATACCTGGAGATCTGGTTAGTCAGTATTTCAGGATGCGTCTGTGAGCTGTTACTGGAAGAGATCAGCATTCGAATTGGTGGATTGAGTAAAGCAGATTCCCTCCCTAGTGTGTGTGGGCATCATCCTACCTGTGGCGGGCTCTAACAAAATGAAACTGAGAGGAAGGCTGAATTCTCTCTCTGTGCCTGACCACTTGAACTAAGGCTCAGCCTTCTGCTCTTGGACTAGGATTTAAACTCTCTACTCCTCTGGTTCTCAGGCCTTCAGGCTTGGACTGGAACTTACACCAGCAGCTTTCTTGGGTCTTTAGTTTGCGGATGGCAGATCATGGAACTTCTCAGCCTCCATCATCACATGAGCCAACTCCTTATAATAAATCTCATTCTCTCTATATATGTAATTTATATATACATATTCTATTGGTTCTGTTTCTCTAGAGAAGCCTGACTAATACATATCCTGAGCTTGTCTGCTTTGGTGGCCTTAAAATTAATTTCCTGTCCTTAGAACACTTTTCTTCCCACATACTCCTGTCAAAACCCAAGTTCACTTTCAAAATCCTGCTGAGACGCCACTTTCTTCATTGCACCTTCTCTGATCCCTCCTCCCCAAAGCACTTCACTCTCCTTTGACCCCCAGGGCAATTGCTCCGCTCTGCTTCTTGCTGTCACAATCATTTCTGCAGAAGTCTCATCTCCCTGACTGGATGGTGAGCCTTTCTATTGGAACCACTAAACCCTGAGCAACTTTGGCTCCGCGACAGCACGGTGGCTAACCTTCGCTGTTTGTCTGTGCACGTCAGCGGAGTGCCCTCAGTTCACAGAAAAGTGGTGTGACTAAGCAAAGAGAATTTATGTGAGATTTACACATTTTGACACAACAGGACTATAGGAAGTTTAGGCAATAATTAGTGGTGTTGTTTTTAGCAACTAATAAAAAACGGTCTTCTCTTGGGTTATGAAATTTCATGTTATCTGAATTAGAGACGCACTGCCAGTGACAATAACCATTTATATGTTAGAAACATCTGTAGTTCACCATCAACTTCTTCCAGTATAGTATTATATATTAAAAAAAATTCTGCCAGACCCCCAGTTGTATACTTACAGCTGTTTATTCATAGCACTGTAGGTACTAGAAACTCTCAAATCTCTTTGCTGTCATTTCTTTCAGGAAAAAAAAAATCATTAATGAAATGGCTCCTTTAAAGCCATCTCCTTGCTGTTAGATATGAGCTTCTAACCCTACCTTTATAACCCTGGGAATATGGATATATTCCAGAATTTTGCAAAGTAATGAGTTAGTATGGAGCTGACGAAGCTCTAAAGGTGGGAGACATAAACACAGATAAATGTTAACATTAGCTCACTCTGAGAATCCTCCCTAAGTGGCTCTTCAGTGCACCATCGGCACCACCTGAGCACTAGTTGGAAATGCCCTTCCTCAGACCTACTCTTATGGTTTAGATAACGGTTTGTCTCCCAAAGGTTCATGTTTCTTCATTTGGGTGTTCTTCAAAATTTGTGGGTTTGGGCTATATTATAAGGATGTTAAGTGGAGAATTAATTCCTTCAGGGTGGAGACTTTGGGTATGACGTCATTAGGACAGGCCCCCTGTGACTGAGTGCTGGTGGGTAGATGAGCAGAGAGGATGAGACCAGAATGAGAGAAAGAAACTTACAGACTATGCTCTGCTCTGCTTAAAGTCCTGCCTTTCATCCTTCTGGGATGCCTTTGGACTTTCCAGCCACCAGAACTGTGAGTCAATTAAACCTTAATTTCTTTATAAATTACCCAGTCTTAGCTACTTCTACCAGCAATGCAATAATGGACTAAGACACCTACAAAATTAGAAATTCTGGCAGGGGGGCTCAGACACCTGCATTCTGACAAAGCCTGCTTGGTGATCTTGATACACATTCAAGTTTGGGAATCACTGTTGTGCATCATCTGCGAAGTATCAAAGTCAAGATAACTAGAGCACATTCCACGGTCTCCAGTTCACCTATTAACATGCTATGCTTATACTGACAGTGCTCAGATCTGATGAAAATATTGGTGTCATGGTTTAAGTGTTCTAAATTATAGATTAAGCTACAGGTTTAGTTTGTCTCTTTTGGTTAAATAAACAGAGGCCCCTCAAACAAGCTAGCTTAAGTAGGGAGTGTGTTCATTGTGAGGAATCACATAAGGTAGTTAGGAGAATATCTTGGCTATTTAAGAAATCTAAAATAGAGCTGGACCTCACACAGTGTGCAGCTGAAGGAGATTTTGGAGTCAACGTGGTCTAACATTTTAGTAGAGCTTTGAAGATGCACTGTGATTGTGATGCAATTAGTCTGACAGGTCTGTTTTATTTATTTTTTGTCTATTGGCTTCTTTCAAATTATGTTTCTGACCTCCATAATTTTAAGGCTATTTCTTTCCATGTTTTTCAACAAGTGAAAGACTAAGAAAGCTCCAGCTTATCATTTAGGTCTGACACTTATGGTCACTTGTGTTGATAGTCAAATATTTAAAAGATACAGAACACTAATCAAAATGGGGCACCAACCAATTAGAACAGAGTGTTGGCCAATAAGAAAGAGTGCTGATTATACAACCTGACATGGCTATAGCAACGGTACCTGCTGACTAATGGGCTGGGAAAATGGTTGTGTAGGTTTGTCCCCTCAAAAGGGACTGTGCAGGGAACCAGCAGTTATCGTAATGGCTATGTCACTGGACTCCCACATAGTCAACCGCGGTCCGTGTCCCGGACCCGGTGGCTTAAAACTCACGCTGGGCGCGTGTGCGTGCGTGCCCACGATCCCGAGAGGAGAATGGAGGAGAAGGGATTGCGGCGTGACCATCCCCCTTGGGGGATGATTTCTCGCTTTCTGTCTCTATGTCTCTGTCTGTCTGGCGAGCGCACGTGCCCTACAGTGAAAATCTCTCTCAAAAAAAAAAAAAAAAAAAAAAAAGGGACTGTGCACAGCTAACAGATCTATATATGTGGAACGTAATGTGTTTTTAGTCACCACCATAGCCACGAAGTTCAACAGCGTTCATGGCACATAGTAGACACTCGTTAAATACTTAACAGGACATAGTTTGGAAAACATATTTAAATATTTACCAATATTTAAAGAGTACTGAGAAATACATTTAAAATCCAAATTCTAAAGCAAACATAGGTGGTCCCTTCCTCATAAATGGCCTTCGATCCCCTTGTTTACTCCTCTTGCCCTACCCCTGCTGCATCCACATTCACATGAGCTATTTCAACAACTTCCTAACATCCCTGCCTCTCAAGTCTCTCTTTCTAATACAACTTTTGTATTGTCTTCAAAGCAGTTCTCCACTCCAATGTCTAAGTATTCCAAACACTTATGTATTCTTCTATTTGAGAATAACTTCATAAACACTATAAAGACATACACGTAACTGTGAGAAACATAAATACAGGATAGTGGTTGCCTCTTGGGACATAAAGTGAAGTCAGAGAAAAGTTTAACCTGATAATAGAATTCTTCATAAAATTTTAAATTGAAAAATATAAATATTTAAAAATCTACATTTATATAACACAAAAGAGTTGATGTTCTTGGGACCAGGAGTTGGCATAATGGCTATGTTGCTGAACTCCCATGTAGTCAGCCACGGTTCAAGTCCTGGACCCGATGGTTTAAACTCACGCCAAGCGCAAGTGCATGTGTGCCCAAGATCTCAAGAGGAGAATGGAGGAGAAGGGATTGTGGTGTGGCCATCCCCCCTGGGGTGGGGGGATGTCTCTATCTTTCTGGCAAGTTCATGGGGCCCTGTAGCAAAAACCTCTCCAAAAGAGTTGATGTTCTTATGTTTCTATTGGCAGTATTTCCAATAAAAATATATTTAAAAATTAAAAGACCTTTCTGGCAATAACCATGAAGTAAGTACTGGACTTGGCTTTCCATAAAAAACAACTATAAAATTAAATAAAATATGTATAGTAACTTCAGGCATGAAGTAAGACAATGTAGGACCAGAGGTTTGAAGTGAAATGCCAGAGGTGAGCCCATGGGCTCCGAATTTCTGTCTGAGGACGCTCTCCTAGCACAGGATAGGGAGATGCAAAGCACGCAGAATTGTCATCCTGCTGAGCTAAGAAGTCAGGAAGAAGAATTCTGAGCTGCTGAAGCAGCTGGAAATTGTGGGCCAGAGTATCCAAGAAGAGGCTGCTATTCAGAGAGGTAACCTCAGAAACCAGCAAGAGAATGCCCCTCTATACATTTTGGGTGAATTAGAATATTAACTTTAAATTGACAGCAACAAGTTAAGGATGTACTTTTGTAGTCTATCCAGAAGCATAAAAAGTTAATGCAAAGCAAATAGAAAAATGAAAATGGAATATTAAAAATATATATAAAAAACAGGTAAGAAAAAACAAAAGAAGAGAGAGTAACTTGAAACTAATTATCAAGATGGTAGACTTATCCCCAGCCATGTTAATAATGAGATTAAATACAAATGAATTAAACATTTAATTGAAAAGGTAGACACTATTAAACTAGATTTAAAAGTAAAAGTTGATCATAAACTACCCGACAGATTCAGAGACCCAATTTAATAACGTGAACAAGTAAGAGGATAGAAACGGCAGGAGGACAGTATGGACATAGCAGCAGAAATTAAACTTCCAGACTATGAATTTTGGCAGAGGTCAAGGGTGCTGCACTGGGGCCAGCAGGTGGTGTGGTGGTTGGGGGTGCTGGGCATTCACGTGGCGAACTGCAGTTTGAGTCCCGGACTCGGCAGCAACTTGCTTTCTAATTTTCCCTCTCTCGCTTTGTCTCTCTCTGATGAGAACGCATGCCCTGTAGCAAGTTTAAAAAAAAATAAATAAAATTAAATAAATATTTCTTTTAAAAAAGCATACTGGATTATGATAAAAAGATTAAACAAAAAATCAATATTTTATGCAGTTTAAAATAGAGATTCAAAGTCCATGAAAAAAATAATTGACAGAGCTAAAGGAACAAACAGACGCAACTACAAACATAGTTTTTCTGTAGCCTAATCAGGGGGCAGAATTACAGGGCTGACCACTGTTCGAATCCTGCCCTGGCAGCTTAGAAAGCACACCAGGCAGCTGTGTGTGCAATGCCGCGAATCCTGACAGGATGGAGAAATGGAGAATAAGGGCCTGCAGAGTGACCACACCCTATTGGAGGGCTCTTGTGCCCTCTGGTAATGAAAAAAAGTTGGGAAAAAACAAAGCATGGACACAGGTATTATGTAGGCGATGTCAACAGCAACGGCAAAGTATTCTCGTGGCCATTTACTGTGCTACACGAGGAAGGCCTTCTCTTGGCAACGTCACTTGCCCAGGACGGTTTGTCCTTCAAAGACAGGATCCTTTCTTTGACACTTGACTCTTTAGGAAAACCACAGATGTAATTATGTCATGAGCAGAAGCTTCTAAGTGTTATGTTTCCATTTCTTACATTCACTCAGAGGGAAAAATGCTAAAGCCTTTTCCTATTTTCTCTTGGTTCTCTTGGCCATAACTAGAATAGTTCTTAATGGTAAAACTATCAAGAGCTGGAGCTGCAGGTTCTTTTGAGAAAGGGAGCTGCAGGGAGGGGGTGGGGGACTAGAAAGGGAGCTGCTAGAGCCAGCAGGTGGCATAGTGATTAAAGTGCTGGACTCCCATGAGCTTGACAACGGTTCAAGTCCTGGACCTGGTAAGTTGAAACTCACACCAAGAACACTGTGTGTGTGTGTGTGTGTGTGTGTGTGTGCCTCCCTCAAGTCCCAAGAGAATGGAGGAGAAAGGATGGTCATTCCCCCTCAGGGGTCATTTCTTGCTTTTTCTCTCTCTGTTTCTCTGGTGAGCACAAGTGCCTTACGGCAAAAATCTTTAACAAAAAAAAAAGAAAGAAAACAAAGAGAGAGAGAGAGAAAGAGAGCTGTCATTCTAGAGTGCCCATTTTATGTCAAGTTTGTGTACCTGTTGCAGTCATATTCCAATAATAACTCAGAAAAGTGGGCACTATTATAATCAGCAACCTTTTCCTTTCTCCCCACTCTACCCTGTCAGTCCCCCATGCTTTTTGTTAGCACTTCAGTTGCTCCATGAGGACAAGAGAGCAAATATAGTTTATTTATACTCAGCAAAATTCTTTAGAAAGGCCTACTGAGTTCTCTGTGGAGACAGTGGAAAAATATATGGTGGATGATGGTCAGGCAAAGTGGCCTCACAATTGAACAACCTGATTTATTGTCAGAGAACATGAGTTTGCATTTGGATCTGTCTTTTCTCAAATGGAGGCCCTCAGTCACATTAAACTATCTGCACTGCAGGTCTCTTATCTGCAAATAAAGATACTACTATTTACCTCATTGGGATTAACTTAGCGTATATTGAACTCATTGTGTAAACCATAATGTGTTACAGGACAGTAACTACTATCGATATCAACCAATATACCAGGATACAGTTACAAAGCTTTGATATTGGCCCTGTTAGTTAATATCATATCAAAGACATGGCTGAGGATACAGGAAACATTTTTATCCGATTCATTAATGACACAGAGCAGTGAATGTGTTTGATGAGCCTTTAGCCTTCAGCATAATTCACAGTGAATGGCAGGGTCAGGACAGTCATGATTTTGACAGGTGGGTTGAAATACTAGAGAAAACCAGTGAAGACATTTGAGGAAGAATGAGCTTTCTATACCTGTGTGTGGCTAAAAATGAAATTTTACAAGGACGAAATGAGGAAACAAGTGACATGAAGAAAAATCTGAGAGATCTTGCTGACCACCAGCCCTGTCTGAAAAATAGAAGCGGTGTGGCTGCAGAAAAAGCCGACAGAATCATAGGAGGCGCCTAAAAAGTGGATTCCAGATCACTCTTCTTGGGTCAGCACCCGTGGGGAGTCATTTGCTTAATTCTGGAAAGCGAATATAGAGGACAAACAATACACTGAGGTTTCCAAAGACGAGTGATTGAAGGGATTAGAAGTGCCTAGAGAAGAAAGAACAGTGGAAGTGACGATTACCATCACCATCACCATAGCCATAGCTAACATGTATTGAGCACTTCTATTTCCGTATTGCGCCGTCTTTTATCTAGGTTACTTCATTTAATCTGCTCAGCAACCTTGTGAGTCAGACGCTATTATTATTCCTGCTTTCCCATTTTATGGATGAAAACAGACATAGAGAAGACAGATGGTTTAGCCTCTAGTGAGGGAGCAAATATTTGACCTCAGGCATTCTCGAATAGGTGCTTCTGGCCATCTGCTTTCTAAGAGTTGGAGGTAATAAACACGCTTAAAATATATGAAGGACTCTGTGAAAGCGAGATGAGCCCTTTGCGGTGTATTTCTAGAAGGCAGTGCTAGTCCAGGGAAGTATGAAATACCGGAAGGCAGATTTAGGCTGTTAGGAAGAAGAGTCTGACAGACGGAGACTACACAGAGTATCTCACGGAAATTATTTCTCCACCTTCTTGTCAAGCAGAGGTTGGATGGTTCTCCCTTAGGGTTTCCCTTAAAGCTATGAAGCTGCCCTAGGTAACCTCCATGACTGCTTCAAAGGGTCTACAATTTCATTAGACTCAACTCTTATTCAAATGTGTTAATTAGGATGCATGAGCTCAAGGAGCACTTCACTAACTACAGCTGGAGTGTACGGCTTTTACGGCTTTTACGGAAAAGCGAGACTATCCGAACCTCATTCATAATGGACCTGGCCTTGTGAGGCCCACAGGATTTTCTTCAATTCTCGCTTCCATCTGGCTTGGTTGATTTTCTTCTCTTATCTTAAAACAGCTTTCATCATCTATCAGAAACAGCCAACCCAGCTCCACTCATTAAATAGTTGCTGTCACTGGAGATGAACTGCCTCTTTGGTATCAAAGTGAAACAAAATAATACAAAAAATAACCCATCTTCATAGGCAAGGGTACAGATTGGCCCTGTGTAGGAGCCTGCATCTTCACACCACCATCAGTCGGGGCCAAGCAAATGAGGTTAGAAAATGGCAGATTTCATAGGAATAATATATTGGGTGGTCTGAAAAGTAACGATGTATTTCTCTGCAGAAATGCATTATGATTTTTCCAACAACCCAATATAAGGGAGGCTTCAAGAAGTTTGTAGGAAATGCATGTTATGAGAAAACGTTGCATCATTTTCAATGTTTTTTTTTTTTTGTAACAAAATAAACTAACTCAAACTTTAATTCCAGTTTTCTATGAATTTTTGAAGTCCCCTTGTAGCTGGATTAGAAAAGAAAGCATATTAAACAACAGGGTCCCCTGTACCAAGGCAAAAATGACAGGAAACGTGTACTCAAAGGCATTATAAGGACACCACAGGTTTAACGTCCTTTGGATTCACACATATGCAAACTGTAAACACAAGCTTCAGGACTTAGGAATCTTCCGTAACGATTCTGAGAACATTTGAGAGGAATGTTCGCTGTGAAGGCTGAGTACTTGGCACCAGCCCTGTGCTCGGCATGCACCAGCGGCTATGCTGGGGCAGAACTGCAGGCTTTGGTTCAAGACCTAACCATTGAATAGGACTGAATAGCATTCTGAGAACCATTTAAAATAGAATTATTGGGACAGCCAGGCAGTGGGTGGTTCAGACAGTGAGGTCCCACAGAGCTGACTGTTTCGAGTCCCAAACCCAGTAGCTGGAAAACCACACCAGGCACATAGGCATGCATGTCCAAAATCCCAAGAGGGGAGTGGAGGAAAAGGGATTGCAGCATGGCCACTCCTCCTGGGTGGTGTTTTTTCACTTTCTCTCTTTCTCTCTCCCCCCCTCACCCCGCTGTCTCTTTCTGGGGAGTACATGCACCCTATAGTGAACTAAAAAGAAAAAATATATATATGTATAATTCATCAGGTGTCCTGTAACACCTTTTGATCAACAACGGACCACATAAACTGTGGATCCATCCACAAGGTAATGCTGGATCCTGAAAATCCCTATCACTCAGTGACTTGGTAGCTGTCGTAACGCCATAGCCATGCGTTACATGTTTGTGACGGCTGTGTAAACACCTCTTGTGCTAGCAGGCACAGAAATAGAGCACATGCAATTATGCAGAGTCCGTACTTCTCGATGGTGATAATATATGGTGTAACTGGATTAGGTATGTACTGTACTAGACTTTCCATTGTTAAAGTGTACGCATTCTACCCATAAACAACAGTTACACGAGCCTCACATCTTGTGTCATACTGAGTTTCTTTCTTCTTTCTTCTTTTTTTTGGGAGGGGAAGGGGAGAGATTCTTGTTATAGGGTGTGTGCACTTGCCAGAGAGACACAGAGAGACAGAAAGCGAGAAATCACTCCCCAGCGGGTATGGCCACACCGCAATCCCCACTCTCTTCTCGGAATCTTGGGTATGCACATGTGTGCCCAGCATGTTTTCCAAGCTGCCAGCCCCAGGACTTAAACCATGCAGTCAGTCACGTGGAATCCAGCTGCCTTAAACTCCATGTCACCTGCTGCTCCGCACTTACTGTTTTTTTACCTAATGTGTCTTCTTTAGCAGAATGAAAACACTACGAGGACATTGACATATGGGAATAGTGCCCCCCAAATAGCAGGAAGTAAATAAACATTCATTCAACGGATATTCACTGAGGATGTGTGTGTTAAGCATTGTTTTTGGCACTGAGGACAAAAATAAAAGAGAAAAATAAGACATGGTTCCTGCCCTTGAGGACAAAGTGTTGATTTAAAGTTAGAAGAATATCTATTGAGTTGGAAAAGTCATGATGCATTTTTGCATAGAAAAACAGAAAAAATACAGCATGACTTTTCTGACAACCCAATAGTTCAAACTTCTTGTTTCCCAAGGGATTAAGTGACCTGAGTCAAGCCACTTAGCAAAATGACTACACAGATTTGTTTGTTCATGTATTTAACACATTTCCCCCTGCATACTACTTTTTCAGTACACAGTTTACAAACCACAGGTGGGAGGTGAACTTCTGTTATTCTGCCCATGAATTCCTGCAGGACAGGGAGGGCAGCCCGAGCTGAGTGAGTGGAGTAGAGACAGCGCATGCTTCTTATGCATAGTGTCAGGAATAGGCAGACAGCTCTGCAGCTTCTTTGCCCAATTCTGTCACAGTCCCTATAAAAATGACCATGACGGGACCAGCAGGTGGCATGGTGGTTAAGGGCGCTGGACTCCCACATGGCCAATGGCGGTTTGAGTCCTGGACTTGGAGGCTTGCTTTCTCACTTTCTCTCACTCTGTCCATTTCTGGTCAAATTAAAATAAATAAATAAAATTAAGTTAAAAAATAATAATTCTTTAAAAAAATCATGACATCCTTTATTGCTGCTGGTGGGGTCTTGGCAGCTGGAGCCCCTAAGAAAGTGAAGGCACTAGTCTCAGTGCAGTCATGTTGTGAGGATTTACTCAGAAACCGTTACTTATTTTTTTTGAGAGATTTTTGCTATAGGGCATGTGTGCTTGCTGGAGAGAGAGAGAGACAGAAAGCGAGAAATCACCCCTCAGGGGTTATGGCCATACCACAATTCCCTTTTCCATTCTCCTCTCAGGATTTTTGGCACACACACACACACACACACACACACACGCATCCCATGTGAGTTTTAAGTCGCTGGGTCTGGGGCTCGAACCATGGTCAACTATGTGGGAGTCCAGCAACATAACCATTATGCAATCTGCTGGTCTCTGAGCTGGGAGTTTTAAGAAGGACCTAATATGGATCATGTCTGAGAATGAAGAAGGGCTTTTCAAGTGAGAGCATATTAGAAAAGCAAGGGGGGGGGGGATTTACAACCGGAGTATATGAACAATAAAGAGAGAGCTCACAGGACCAGCAGTTGGCGTAATGGCTATGTCGCTGGACTCCCATGTAGTCGACTGCAGTTCAAGTCCCAGACCCGGTGGCTTAAACTCATGCTGGGCATGTGTGCATGTGTGCCCAAGATTCCAAGAGGAGAATGGAGGAGAAGGGATTGTGGTGTGGCCATCCCACCTGGGGGTGATTTCTCACTTTCTGTCTCTGTTTCTCTCTGTCTTTCTGGCAAGGACACATGCCCTATAGCAAAAACCTCTCCAAAAAAAAAAAAAAGAGAGAGATCACTCACTAAAGCAAGGGGTATATATATTGAATAACGAAAAATACCATGGGTAGATGTGGGGGATTGGACTAGAATTGGGTCCTTGGAAATGGAGGAAACAATTGTTTTTAAGAATGGAAAGAAAACCATGTTTAGATTTCAGATTGATGACTAAGTGTGAATCCAAACTAGCTCTTAAATTTGGAACTTAAGGAGGACTCCCAGTGAAACTGCTGGGATCCACTTTCTCTCAGTTTGAGGGTATGGGGAACTCTCCCACCCATGCATCATCAGAGGAGCAGCAGACTCTGGCTGGGTTGTTTCATATCAGGTTAACACATGGATCTCCCTAAATGAAAATGCAGATTCTTTTGGACTCTGCTGTCCATGTCAGCCATGACTAACTCAGAAATCTCACTCTTTTCACTCTTAAAACCTGTGAGTTGCTGAGTCATTCAATCAGAAAACACCTCAGTCTAAAATAACATCTTAAAAAAAAACAAAAAAACAAAACAGCAACTTGCAATAATGTGAGAAGAAATCCATTAACGCTTTAGAGAAATGGTCTACTGAGGGCCATGTGCTAAGACCAGCAGTCCACTTCTGTTATTGAGAAAAAGGAAAAGAGGAGTTCATTGTTTTCAAATGGTTTGTGTCTTCAAGAAATGAGCTGCAGGGGCTTGGGGAAGTGTGGGGAGAAGAGAAGACAGAGAAGCACTGCATACAACGTCTGTAAAGAAAATGTTTTATTTAAAGTGTTAAATACCATCACCAGAATGAATTTGATTTACATTAGTTGGTGTTTGTTACAGGACTAATCTGCCCTTTTTTTTCCCCCAACTGGAATTCCCTTTACTTTGAAAACATACTAGGTCCAGGGCAGCAGTGGTCACTGGCAGGGTGCTATTTACATGACTAAACCACAAGTCGAGGTGCAGACGTGTGAAAATTAAAAAACAAACAAAAAAAAACACCAACTTTTAAATAAATACTGCATAATGACAAGTATGTACAAATATTCCGTACAGTCATGTCCTTCTTATTAAAATTAGAAATAATTTGTATAGGAATATGCACAAAAGATTATGTGACTGCATTTTGGTATTGGGAAAATGGTAAACGTTTATTCTAAGGGACAGTATAGACGTGATAGGTCTATTGACTCGATTGTTGCTGGTATACAGGTGTCTAAATTATTTCAATGAAGTTTTACTCATCCTTATAACAGCTCTACCTGGGTCCATCAGAGATCTCAGAATGTCAAGACACAGTCTTGGTGTATTTCATATTGCACCACATAAAGAGAAGGCATTTTTAGTGATACTCATTTTCAACTTTTGCACCATATCAAGCATAATAGTTTTTACCGGTCAGCACTGAATTAAAAAACCAAACCAAAAAAAAAGAAAGAAAGAAAGAAAGAAAGAAAGAAAGAAAGAAAGAAAGAAAGAAAACATTATTTGTGCATGGCCTTAGTTTAAACAAATGGGGATGTATGTGGATTTCAAAAGTTATTGCAAGAAGTAAAATATCTAAGAATGTGTTGTGAAAGTATACATAAAGAACCAGAAAATATGGGTGGTTTATTACATTAACCAGTGACTTTTCCTCTAACTAGGGGAACTTAAGAGAAATTTGACCTTGCAGCACCACCCAATGGTAATAACGGTTGGTAAAACCAATGACAGGGGTTTTGACTTTTGGGGATTTTTCATGTAGGATTTTGGTGATGGCATCAAAGAACTATTAATAGGCATATTGATTTTCTTTGAGTCACCTAAAAATTGGAGATTTAAAATTGTTTGTTGCAAATTGATGTTCACTATATTTCTTTAGAAATATAATTTGTGAAAAATTGAATTTTACTACAGAAAAATGAATTAATAAATCGTCCAGTGTTTCAGGACTCCCAATTTTTAGCAGTGTTTCTATTCACATAGTAAATGGAAATTGGCTAAAGAAATTGCTTTAATTAAAAAACAAACAAAACCTAAGACCTTCTACAAATAATATTTTAACCCCTGTATGAATAATGCTGGTGCTAAAACAAATATATTACACATTACAATGGCCACATGATTTTAGGATTTTCCTGTAAACTGAATTTTGAAGGTGAAAAAAAACAACAAACAAAAAAACCATGCACTGTACAATAAATTGCAAAAGTTCAAATATCTTCTTTGTCAAATACATGCTGACTTACTTTAATGTACTCCCAAGTCATGTTGCAAAATCCTTTTCAACATGCTTGAAATAAACAAAGCTCTTTAATAATTGTTTTTTTTCCCCTTGAGAAATTCATAAATTCAGAAGCATCTACAGCTCTGAATCAAACATGGGGTAAAAGAGAGGATTGGATCAAAAACTTGTTATTTTTTTATTGTATAAGGTTCACTCTGGTAGAGAGAAAGAAAACAAAAGATTAAAAGAGGGAGAAGAGAAAAAGTGAGATAGAGAAGAAGATGTGAAAAAATTTGCACATATTGAACATCATAAGATTTGTATATTTAACATGGAAATAATTGAATATATTATACTTATTTGTCACATAAAGAGAATTTAAGTATCTTCTAGAAAGTATTTTCATTTGTAGTGTCTGCCAAAACACAGACTATGATTAAAGAATAAACATGGTGTGTCTTTGTATCACCCTGTTGCATTCTCTCCCCTTTTTAAAACCATGCACTAGTGAAATTTATTTTTAAAAATAATATAAATTGTTGAAAATGGCTGATTTTTATTCTTTTTTTTTTTTTGCAAGTTGCAGCCCCAAGAAAATAATTTAAGTATTCAGCTAATCTGTGTCCATGCAAAAAAAGTTTCTTTAATTTCATTCAGTACAGTGTAGCCACAGAATTTTGCTTTCAGAGTCCAGTACATCTTGGCATCAGTACTAGACGCGTCTACTGGAGCCACCAGGTCTGTCATTCTTCCCGCGGACAGGAGGCTCCGACACGGGAGGGCGGAAGCTTTGTTCTCAACCAGTTCTTTGGTCTCTGCATTTCACCTGATGCTTCCTGGGACTTCACTCTGTCACCTGTAACATGGCTTAATGGCTGTATAGCTTCCATTTCTGTGGCAAAACAGGGCTTTGGGATCAGATAAATGAAGAAAAAGGAACGATAAAAATATAAAGGTGCCATTGAAAAGGGCTTTTGTTGCATGAAACCAACTGATTCTTTGAGATTAATCCATGGCTTCAAATTGGACCAAAACTCGAGTGTCACTGAACTCCAAACCTGATAGTTCTTCATAGCTCTGCGCTTTCACCTGAGGGCCTTCTTTAGCGCACAATGTGTGCAACTTCCTCTGAGAACACAGGATCGCTTTGTATCCCTAGAAACAGGCTCAGAAGACACAACATTAAGCATGCAGTGTTACCAGGGTTTGCGACCTGTGGTAATTTTTTTTGTAACGCTGGTTGCTGTGACAACAGTTTTACAGCTGCTATGAACGAGAGTAAGAAGGTCCAGTTGAACTTTCCAGGGATGATTGGGAAGCTCTTCTTGTCAGAGGGGCCAAGGTTGGATCTACTAGGGAGGAAGGGGGGAAAAGTTTGAACCATCCAATCACCATATTGGATAGTTCCAGTTCATCTAGAAGTATCTGGGCCACTCCCATAAAGGATTTGTGATCCATGCGGCCATAATCTCCCCAGACAATAATCTGTTGGCCAAATAAAAAGTAAAGTAACGTCAGTCAAATCATGAACATAACAAAACCCAAATATCATATAAACTAGATTAAAGTACTAAAAGACATTCTGATAACAATGATTAAATGAAATAGTTGTATCTGATCAATAGAATAATTGCCTTTAACTACGAGAATTTAGAAGTATATTAGGAAAACTATACTGGAGTGTAAAGATCATAAGTACTATGTGTATGCGTGTGCGTGTGTCGGGGGGTGTTTCTGTGTGATGGGGGTCTGCAAGTCTGTAATTCACTTTATTTTTTTAATAATTATTTTATTTTATTCATTATTATTATTACTTAAATTTGATGAGAGGAAGAGAGAGAGAAAGAGAGGAAGTGAGAAAGTGAGCTTCCAGGTCTGGGACTTGAACTGCAGTCAACCATGTGGGATTCCAACACTGTAACCACTGTGCCACCTAACGGCCCTGCCCCGCCCCATTTTAAATTCACTTTCAAGGAAACAAGGAAACAATGTGTATAGCTTTATAGCATTTGACCACTGCTTTGAAATTTCCCAAGAATTTCAGTTGTGTGAAATATAAAAGAATGTGATAAAAAAGATAATTGCATACAAGGACGACTACATGAAAATGTCCTAAAAGATAAGCAAGTAAATACCTGTAAAACTTTTCCTTGGGGACTCTCTTCAAAAGACAATAGCTGCTGGTAAAGGGGTTCCAGCGTTTTTCTTGCCACTTTCGTCTTCTTTTTGGCTATGCAGACTCCGTTATCTAACAGATACACCTTTACATACGGTGCTTGGGGAAAAAACATAGAGGAGAGAATGACGAGCCCTGGCGATGGAATGCCCACGCGGGGTGTATCTGCAGCAGCTTAATCTTCAGCTAGGAAGACTAGCAAGCGAGTCACTGGCCTTGCCATGTTATGTCAAAATCATTAGATAAATAATGGACCATGGTCAGCTGTTCAGAGAGTTTGAGGGGATTGACATAGCCTCTGAGCATATTAGTATTTTGCCATCAATTGGTTGTACAAATTTAAACATTGCACCAGATAGTGAAATGCTTGTAGTACCTAACACATTCAAGAGTGGTATCTTAGAAAGTTAGGTACTACATCACTTAGACGTCTAAGTCTTTATGAATACTTAAATCTAATTAAACTGCTTGAAATATATTGTCTTACTTACCAATCCCCATAAATCATTCACTCATTATCATTCAAAAGCATTTATGTATTGGTGGTAATGTGGGTACAGGACAGGGGTGGGATTTGATGTGACATGTCCAAATTAGCTGGAAAGAGGTCATTAATTACAAATTCTAAGGCTTAAAATTTGACAGGCACTTCATAAAAACTGTTTCGTGCATGTACAAATCATGATTTTATTTTTATAAGTGGAGTGAGTTGACAAGCTCCAAGACTTTCATAAACACAATTGTCTTCATCACTACTGCAAGTTTGTGCAATAGGTAATAGATGTTATCATTTAACATTTCTGCAAGGATAGAGAAGTTAAGAAATTTAAAGTTATACAAGTCAGTAGTGGAGGTGATGAGGCTAGAAGCCAAGTTTCAGAATCCTCAGCAATTATTTTATATATCAAACTACCTCAGCACAATGCATTTGGAGTCATTATGGCATTTTTCATGGCTCCAAGCACCTTCTTATAATGACATTTCGGTATGAGCTATGTGGCATAAAAAGTTCTAATAGAGTCTCTCTTTCTTTTTATACTACAGGAACTAAAAGTCTTATAATTAGAATATGTTTCTGTGGGGTCTGTATCTATTTTTGTTTTAATTCCAGAGCTCTAAGAATTCCTAAGGAGAATTTTGAAACTCCACATAAAGAATAACATGAAATACCAGCTAACAAGCCAAAAGAACTTCTTATATTTACATGCTGGGAAAATAAATTATCTAAATGTGGTTGTTTTTGTTTTGCAGTAGTTTTATTTACTTATGTATTTATCTAACAATTTATATGATCTCTGCCAGATCACTCTCATAGGATGCTCATTCAGGAAAGCACACAGACTATGACAGCTCCCAACCCAGTCAGGTGAGTGACTCGTCCATCACCATCTGTGAGTACCTAAACTCCAAAGTTTGGCATCTAATAGAAAAAGTCTTCATATTGAAACAATATGGATTACAGACAGTAATAGAAGAGGCAGTTCTGTTTTTACCTGGCAGTGTCTTGGAACCTGGTTTTACAACAAGGCCACGGGCCCGAATGATTTCCACTTCCAACTGTCCCTTTTTGTCCATCATTCCTACCTGAATGTCACCTAACGGTGTGTGGGAAGAAAGAAACATGCCTTAATATCCAAATAAAGTGAGAAAAATGCCTGTGCCAAAGACTTTAACTTAATCTCATTTCCTTAAATGTGGCCATATTTTCCTTAAAGTACCATCATATTTTTTTAAGGCAACTATATCTAAAATTTCATCAATAATGTCTTGCTTTAAAAAGCATTAGAAGTTAAAATACAAAAAAGTTGAAGTTTATTTTATTATTAAAATCTCAGATACTTTATTCTTGTTGATAAAACTGTTAAAGATTCTATGAAATCTAGAGAATGTAATTTTAAATCATCCAAAAGAAAAACAGTGAACTCACGAGACACGGATTCTTACCCATCGCAGGTGTAGCCAGAGTCTGGCGTCCCACCAGCTGAGCAGGGCCAAGGCCATCCAGGAAATCGCTGAACTGGCTATCAGAGGCCAGGCGGACACCAGGGAAAATCAGACTGAAACCAAAATAACATATGGGTTTAAACCCTCCATCCTGTTTACTTTCAGGCAAACCTGGGTTTCCCTCAAGCCTCCTTAATGTGGCAGGAGATTGGTACCACTATCTGTGCTTTTCTATGCAAAAATGCATCATGACTTTTCTGATGACCCAATATTTTGCCACTTAGATTTATTGGACCCCAGTACCCCACCCCACCTCCCCTGGCCCCTCCAGGTTGTCAAGCAGCCTCCAGGAGCATCTCTCACAGTACATTGCTGCTTCTGTTTATGTATCTTTCTCTTCCTTGGCCTGGAGGGCAGACACTGTGAATTCTGTCAGTGACACTCAGTACATCATGAACACTTATTCCCTTAAAAGCTTTAGCATATTTAATCCTCTTAGCAGCACTGAGAGAGATTTTATTTTTTATCCATTTTATAGATGAAGAAACTCTTTTGGACCATTTCCATCAGCATCTAACTATGCTGTTATTTCTTCTACCTTAAAAATCCCCTTTCCTGACCCAATTTCCCTCTCCATCTATCATCCCATTTCTGTCCTTAAAACCCTTAGAAAAGTTGTCTCTACGTACCATCTTCAATTTCTTTCCTCTCATTCTTTTTCCAACTCTAACCAGTTTTCATTTTTTACTACTCTATCAAAATTTATCGGATCCAAGTTACCTAATGGCCACAGCAGTAAACCAACTGTTAAAATTCAGTGCTCATCTAACCTAATGTATTAGCGGTAATGACACAAGGGATCACCCCTGTTCCTTGACACATGTTCTCTGCTTTGTTTCCCGGGCCCTCTAGTCTCCTGACTTTCTTCTTTTCAATGCTGCATCTATGCCTTAATCTCTGTTGCTAGTTCTGCCACTAAATACGGAAGCTCGGTCCTCTGATCTATTTTCCGTATGTCTAAATGCCCTTGGCAATCTCACCTGGTCTCACCGTTTTAAACACCATCTATTCTGTTACTCCCTAGACTGACATCTCTAGCTCTGGACTTCTCCTTTGGGCCATGGGTCTGTATTCTAACTCCTTGGTGTACTTTTTACTGGGATGTCTAAGAGGAGTCCCATATTTGTTCACAGCTAGCCCCTATACTCTCACCCCACACAGAAACCAAAAACAAACAGTTCCTCCCACGTTCCCTTAATAAAACAGCAACTTCATGGCTCCAATGGCTCAACCTTGGAGTCACCTTCCTCTCTCATCCTCCTATCTTCCTATAGACTGAGTTCTGTCCCTTCCTCCAAATTCATATGCTGAAGTTCTCACCCCCAATATGATTGTACCTGGAGATGGGGCCCTTAAAGATATAAGGTTAAGTGAAGACATAAGGATGGGGCCCTGATTCAATATGACTGGTGTTCACATAAGGGACACCAGGGCTTAAAGAGAAAAGGCCATGAGAAGACAATAAGAAAGTGGGCATTTGCAAACCAAAGAGAAAGGCTTCAGGAGAAACCAAATCTCTTAACACCTTGATCTTGGACTACTAGTCTTCAGTATCTGAGAAATAGGAATTTCTGTTGTTTAAGCCACCCCGTCTGTGGTATTTCATTACAGCAGCCTTTATTTCTCCAATTACCCACATCAAATGCATCAATAAATCTTAATTGCTCTACTGTCAAAATACATCCAGACTCTGATCTCATTAACACTACTGCTGATTCAAGCTATTCTCTGTCTCTGGATTACTGCAACAGCCTTCTGAACGGCCCCCTCTGCTGCCCTTGCTGTCTCCCCACCACCTCCACCCTGACAGCGGTGAGACTTACACACAAAAACTGGAGTCAGGTTATGT
Organism: Tupaia belangeri chinensis; assembly: GCF_000334495.1. Classification (NCBI taxonomy): domain Eukaryota; kingdom Metazoa; phylum Chordata; class Mammalia; order Scandentia; family Tupaiidae; genus Tupaia; species Tupaia belangeri. The sequence goes on from NW_006159625.1 coordinate 2,233,159, forward strand.
CAGGCCTCTATTCAAAACCCTCTGATGAATTCTTATCCGCTGAGAGTAAAAGCAAAGTCCTTACTACATGTAAAGACTGTGTAAGTGATCCGGCCCCAACCCCATCCCTTAATTCCTGTGTGCTACCACGCCCATCCTTACTCAACGCTGCTGCCCTCCTCACTGCGGCCAGGCAAGCTCCTGCCTCAGGGCCTCAGCACTGCCTCGGCCTGGAAGGTACTGCCCTCAGTTTTCATCTGCTCACTAACTTCCAGTCTGTACTCAGATGTGTCCTTTTTCCGTCTACTCTATAAAAAACCTCACATCCACCCTTTTCTTCTCCCTTCTTGGTTTTTCTCCTTAGTACTTACATTCCTAATGTACCATGTTACCATGTATATTATTAATTTCTCTTGTATTTTTTTTTTTGAGAGAGATTTTTGCTACAGGGTGTGTGCACTCACCAGAGAGAGAGAGAGAGAGAGAGAGAGAGAGATAGGAAATGAGAATTTACTCCTCGGGGGAATGGCCACACCACAATCCCTTCTCCATTCTCCTCAGGATTCTGGGCATGCATGTACACACACCGGTATGAGTTTTAAGCTGCTCGGTTTGGGACTCAAACTGCGGTCAACTACATGGGAGTCCAAAGACGTAACCATTACGCCATCTGCTGTTCTGTCTTGTATTTAAATTTAACACTCCTTATTTATTGTCTGTCTTCCCTTTTAGACTTTCGAGGTTTTTGTCTATTTTACTTATTGCTGTCTCTCTATCACCTGGAACTGCGCCTGAAATATTGTAAGCACTTAATAAAAACCTGTTAAGTTCAATCACTTAAAACTTAGAAAAAAATTAAATATCTTACCCAAGGTTCTAGAGGAGAAAAACAAACACGCAAACACATGAGAACCTAGTCCCTATGATTCAGAAGCCCTGGTCTCGACCAGGTACTACCTCTTCTCTATGACTTCTGTCCCCAAATCATGGCACAGTGACTAGAACACTGGAAAGGATACTAATATTTGTTGAATAAATGTGTAAGTATCCATTCCATTTTTCCAGTAAGACTATAAACATCTGGACGGGGGCCACAGTTTAAATATTTTATATCCCTAGTAGTCTCTAATACAGTGCCTTGCAGTGGTCAGTGTTAAGTGCACATTCATTTTTCCATTGATTCTCCATCCTTTTCAGACCTCCTTGATGAACATCGAATCTATTTCTCTCCCTAACCTCAATTCCCACATATGTAGTTAATAGAAATGTTTCAACCTGTTTCCCATACAGCCCTATTTATAAGTGTATAGAAATCATATAGCTCTCTTATAGTTACATAATCACGTCAGAAAATTTCTCTAGGGCGTATCATTAATATTATTCCAACAGCTCCGATGGCCTTACATCAGTGAACTGGCTACATGTGGTGGCTAGACTTTTAATGCTTCCATGGTGAACACTGAGTGGGGTCAGTCAACCCCACTTTCCTCTACTAGTGTTCTCCACAGCCCCATTTACAGAGCTGTAGTTGCTATTACTGTTAATTAATTGGTGACAAGACTAAATGACTTTACAAATGCTCAACAAATATTTCAGACTCAGCTGATCCAAAGGAAAGCTACAAGGTAGCTACATTTAAAAAAAAAGGCTCACCAACTTTCTGTGGCATTTCTTTTTGGCTATTAGAGTTAATAAAATTAGGTTATAACTAAGTTATATAATTAAGAGAATTATTAAATACTTATAATTGTGTGTCACTGCCTGGAACTAAGTACATATTGGCATTCTGAATTTTTTTCTTTTCTTTTTTTTTTTTTTTTTGAAAGTTTTTTGCTATAGGACGCATGCGCTTGCCAGACAGACAGAAAGCGAGAAATCACCCCCAGGGGGGATGGCCACACTGCAATCCCTTCTCCTCCATTCTCCTCTTGGGATCTTGGGCACGCACGCACACATGCCCGGCGTGAGTTTTAAGCCACTGGGTCCAGGACTCGAACTGCAGTCAACTACGTGGGAGTCCAGCGACATAGCCATTACGCCAACTGCTGGTCCCGGCATTCTGAATTTTTAAGTAATAACTCTTAGAGCAATGGCTTCAAAAATTAGTATTATGTACAGCATAGAACATGAGTATTTATCATTTTCGTCCTTTTATATTTTCAAGCTGGGGCAATAGACTGTATTTGCATGTATTCTGAGAATCACGTTGTAACATCTCACCACTGAAGCAAACACTTTATCCCCAGACCTATTTCTCTAGCTATAAAAAGCCAGATATGCCACACTGCAGTGGTAGGTGAGCAAAGTTCTCTTCACAGGACATCTGCCAGTGACAATTAAAATGGTGCTGTCGTATGTGTGAGTTAGTCTTTGTGGAAGCAAAGAGAGATAGAGGGGACGGTCTGTGACACGGCGTGGCAGAGAAGTGCATGCTGGCTGGCCTCACTCACTTTCCTTCTGAACTATAGCTGTTCATGCTGCCATCTGTCGATTCCCTGCTCGCCTGCCGGGTCATCCAGTTCCTCATCTCCACCGCCAGACCTGTTTCTGTGCTTCTCTGGACAGTGCTCCGCAGTTTTTTACCTCCTGCTTCTGCAAACACAAAAAACAAAAGGTGTGACAGTTTCGTTATCACTACCCAGTATCCACGCGATCGTGTGCACTCACCAGAGAGAGAGAGAGAGAGAGAGAGAGAGAGATAGGAAATGAGAATTTACTCCTCGGGGGAATGGCCACACCACAATCCCTTCTCCATTCTCCTCAGGATTCTGGGCATGCATGTACACACACCGGTATGAGTTTTAAGCTGCTCGGTTTGGGACTCAAACTGCGGTCAACTACATGGGAGTCCAAAGACGTAACCATTACGCCATCTGCTGTTCTGTCTTGTATTTAAATTTAACACTCCTTATTTATTGTCTGTCTTCCCTTTTAGACTTTCGAGGTTTTTGTCTATTTTACTTATTGCTGTCTCTCTATCACCTGGAACTGCGCCTGAAATATTGTAAGCACTTAATAAAAACCTGTTAAGTTCAATCACTTAAAACTTAGAAAAAAATTAAATATCTTACCCAAGGTTCTAGAGGAGAAAAACAAACACGCAAACACATGAGAACCTAGTCCCTATGATTCAGAAGCCCTGGTCTCGACCAGGTACTAACTCTTCTCTATGACTTCTGTCCCCAAATCATGGCACAGTGACTAGAACACTGGAAAGGATACTAATATTTGTTGAATAAATGTGTAAGTATCCATTCCATTTTTCCAGTAAGACTATAAACATCTGGACGGGGGCCACAGTTTAAATATTTTATATCCCTAGTAGTCTCTAATACAGTGCCTTGCAGTGGTCAGTGTTAAGTGCACATTCATTTTTCCATTGATTCTCCATCCTTTTCAGACCTCCTTGATGAACATCGAATCTATTTCTCTCCCTAACCTCAATTCCCACATATGTAGTTAATAGAAATGTTTCAACCTGTTTCCCATACAGCCCTATTTATAAGTGTATAGAAATCATATAGCTCTCTTATAGTTACATAATCACGTCAGAAAATTTCTCTAGGGCGTATCATTAATATTATTCCAACAGCTCCGATGGCCTTACATCAGTGAACTGGCTACATGTGGTGGCTAGACTTTTAATGCTTCCATGGTGAACACTGAGTGGGGTCAGTCAACCCCACTTTCCTCTACTAGTGTTCTCCACAGCCCCATTTACAGAGCTGTAGTTGCTATTACTGTTAATTAATTGGTGACAAGACTAAATGACTTTACAAATGCTCAACAAATATTTCAGACTCAGCTGATCCAAAGGAAAGCTACAAGGTAGCTACATTTAAAAAAAAAGGCTCACCAACTTTCTGTGGCATTTCTTTTTGGCTATTAGAGTTAATAAAATTAGGTTATAACTAAGTTATATAATTAAGAGAATTATTAAATACTTATAATTGTGTGTCACTGCCTGGAACTAAGTACATATTGGCATTCTGAATTTTTTTCTTTTCTTTTTTTTTTTTTTTTTGAAAGTTTTTTGCTATAGGACGCATGCGCTTGCCAGACAGACAGAAAGCGAGAAATCACCCCCAGGGGGGATGGCCACACTGCAATCCCTTCTCCTCCATTCTCCTCTTGGGATCTTGGGCACGCACGCACACATGCCCGGCGTGAGTTTTAAGCCACTGGGTCCAGGACTCGAACTGCAGTCAACTACGTGGGAGTCCAGCGACATAGCCATTACGCCAACTGCTGGTCCCGGCATTCTGAATTTTTAAGTAATAACTCTTAGAGCAATGGCTTCAAAAATTAGTATTATGTACAGCATAGAACATGAGTATTTATCATTTTCGTCCTTTTATATTTTCAAGCTGGGGCAATAGACTGTATTTGCATGTATTCTGAGAATCACGTTGTAACATCTCACCACTGAAGCAAACACTTTATCCCCAGACCTATTTCTCTAGCTATAAAAAGCCAGATATGCCACACTGCAGTGGTAGGTGAGCAAAGTTCTCTTCACAGGACATCTGCCAGTGACAATTAAAATGGTGCTGTCGTATGTGTGAGTTAGTCTTTGTGGAAGCAAAGAGAGATAGAGGGGACGGTCTGTGACACGGCGTGGCAGAGAAGTGCATGCTGGCTGGCCTCACTCACTTTCCTTCTGAACTATAGCTGTTCATGCTGCCATCTGTCGATTCCCTGCTCGCCTGCCGGGTCATCCAGTTCCTCATCTCCACCGCCAGACCTGTTTCTGTGCTTCTCTGGACAGTGCTCCGCAGTTTTTTACCTCCTGCTTCTGCAAACACAAAAAACAAAAGGTGTGACAGTTTCGTTATCACTACCCAGTATCCACGCGATCAGCCAAGCTCTCAGACTTTCCGATGAAAAGATCTGCAAAAAACAAAGTGTCCTTATTAGGAGACAGAGAGAAAAGGTATTGAAAACACTTTAAACAATGTCTTGTGGAGTGGGATGAACATTTTCTAAAAAGACTTTGAGAAGCACAAAATACCATTGTTTTATTTTCATATAAAACAGTGTTCAAATTGTTAACATAAGAAAAAATATTCAAACTTAGGAAAATAAAATAAGCTTTGTTTTCATTGTAATATTTAAATGCCAGGTTAAATTATACCTAGCTTCTTGTATTCATTGTAATATTTAAATGTCAGATTAATGTATGCCAATCTCTTTTCCCCCTTTCTTTTTGTCATAGTAAAAGCACTAGGACTCCACACTATTTACAAAGAACAGATGGTGAGTAATCAATCCTTGAATTCCAGCCTTAACTTTCACATAAAAATCTGTTTTTGTAGAGTGACAGATATTAGAAGGCAAAGAAGTCTATTCAAAGGAGATAGCCCTGATGATAACAGTTTCGTATTTGTTGATAACTTTCAGAAAGAATCTCAGAGGGGAATGCAGAAAGAATCTCAAAGGGGAATGCAGAAAGAATCCCTAAAGAGGAATCTCAAAGGGAAATTCAGTAACATCATCTAAAAAGAGCTGTTAAGCTTTGGTTAGAAACGGACATGTCCTCAAGGATCTTCACCAGTTTGGAGACCAGGCATATTTACAGAAGCCAGTTAAGAGGCCAAGCGAGAAACCAAAGCAGGTACCAGAGAGGTGACAGAGGTGGGAAGCGCTGTCTGTAGAGGTCAAGGAATGAGCAGCTTCATAGAGGGAGTGGGATTTAAGCTGGGATGGGAAAGTGGGCAACTAGGACTCAATGACAGGCAAGAAGAGTGTCTTGGGCAAGGGTGACAGCAGGGACAAAGATGCAAAGATAAGGGTGCCCATGTGCTTTGTAGGGAGATGCAATGACCAGAGCACATAAAGGAGTAATGGAGAAGTGGAAGTGGAGCTGAAAGTCTACCAAAGCTGGAGCAAGAGGGTGACAGTCCAAATTATTTGTCTTCATTTCCTTCTTGTCAGGCCTAAGTATTTACCCACATTAACTGTACATATCATTAGTTTTCTGGGATACAACCATACAGTAAGCTGTTTTAGCACCAGGCCTTAACATTTTATTTAAGATTTAAATGTATTTGCTGATTTTCCTAGTGAATTGTTAAAATCTCTTTTCACCAAGCCTCTTTTATTGGCTTGCCATTTTGAAACACTGCTTTAAATTTCATCCGTTTTCTACATCTGGCCTTAATGTATATCAAAATGCTTAAAGCGTATATACAATATATAAATTATAGCCGATCTACAATTCAGTTTCATAATCTAAGGCTGATATTTTAGATAACTGATTGATGGGAAACATGTTGTACTGATATAAAATGTAAAAAGATAAAAGTATTCCCCATTGAGTGAAAGCTCTTCTCCATAGAGGAATGCTAGTTGATACATGTGAAATGAATAATGGTATTTAACAATTACCAATTTGCAACCTCAAATGAAATAACTGATTTAAGCAAAGCCCATCAATGGAGGCTAATGCCATTAAATAAAAGATTGAGAGAAGGATATTCATATAAGCCAAATAATAATGCTAATTAGTTCTAATTGCTAAAGGGGAAAAATACACTTTAACACTGGGAGATCTAACTACCACCATCTTCATCAAGTGACCAAACCTAGTAATGCTAATAGTGGGGCTATCATATGCTCTTCCTGATACAAAACACAGGGTATCACCTTTAGGATGTTCTAGAAAAAGTAAGCCACCTGTTTCCAACCAGGTCTTTGGAATCAGCTTCCAGTTTTTTATGTTTATTTTTTCGCTAAAGGGGATGAAGAAACAAGATAAATGATATACATGCAAAAACAGACAAACCAGAACATGGAATATTGTTCAAGAGCATTGGCCCCGGTTCTAACAAAAGTCATCATCATGAAAACAAACAAACAAAAAAAACAAGCTGAGAAAATTGTTCTAATTGAAAGATATCATATAGATGTACCCATCAAATGTTAAGACTATACTTTGGCTTTTTCTTTGGGATAAACAACAAAATGAGAAATTCTTTTTTTAGGTTTTTGCTATAGGGTGCATGTGCTCACCAGAAAGACAGAGAGAGACAGAGAGATAGAAAGCGAGAAATCACCCCCCAGGGGGGATGGCCACGCTGCAACCCCTCCTCCTCCATTCTCCTCTTGGGATCTTGGGCACGCACGCACCCCCCCGCCACTGGGTCCAGGACTTGAACCGCGGTCGACTACGTGGGAGTCCAGTGACATAGCCATTATGCTAACTACTGGTCCCCAAAATGAGAAATTCTTCAAGCAAAATAGTATAAAAGTAATTTTATCACAGTAGAAAAAGTTTAAATACAAATTGGGTATTGGATGGGATTTGGAAATTATTAATTTTTTAAAGGTGGATAATGGCTATATATATGTACATATATATATATATATATAGAGAGAGAGAGAGAGAGAGAGACATTTACTCAGCATCATGATTAGACTATTATTACATTTAGCAACCAACAGCAAGGGTGCAAAAAAACAATCTACATTAAAACATTTTGTTAGAATGCTTTACACTTTCCACGGAATAGAAACTAAAATAACCTGTTATACAATTAGGCGCAGATACAGTCCTCATGGTTTTTGCCCATACACATGAGTATTTTCTAAAACATGTTTTTCCCATAGCAGCTAGGTCCTGCCACCACTGTGCCTGGGGGGAGTTCACAGCTCTGTTGTGACCTGCAGCTTCACTGTCACTTCTCTGGTTCTCCTCTCTGCTAAGCTTTGTTTCCCGGCAGTTAGTTAAAACCTGCCACTGCCATAGCTACTGCTGCTGCTAGAGCGGCCAGAGCCACCCTGATTTCATGGTTTGGCAAAGTATTGGCCTCCGCCACCATAAGGGACAGAGCTTCTGCCTCCAAAGTTTCCACCCTTCACAGGTCCAAAATTTGAAGGCTTGATTGTTGTAATTGCCAGAATCATTGTAGCTTCCATCACCTCCAAAATTGCTTCCACTACCACTGCTGAAGCCGCTCCCACCTCCTCCATTGTTATAGTTATCATAGCTGCCACTCCCACCATAGCCACTGCCCTGGTTTCCATAATCCTGCCCACCACTTCCATAGCCTCTGCTTCCTCCAGAGTAACCAGGGACACCTCCATAACCACTATCATTACCAAATCTTTTATAGTTATCCTCACTTCCATCGTATCCACCACCACCATGGCTGGCACCAAAGCCATCACGACCACTGAAGTTTCCTCCATGACCAAAGTTGTCATTACCATCAAAACCACCTCCTCGACCACCACCGAAGTTTCCAGAACCACTTTGACCTCTCAGGCTAGAGGAAGCACTAGGCATCTCTTGCTTCGACAGGGCTTTCCTTACTTCACAGTTGTGGCCATTCATAGTATGGTTCTGAATGACAGTCTTATCCACAGAGTCATGATCGTCAAAGGTTACAAATGCAAAGCCCCTCTTCTTGCCACTGCCTCAGTCAGTCATGATTTCAATCACTTCACTTGTCCCCTACTGTTTAAAATAATCTCTTAGGTGATGTTCTTCAGTGTCTTCTTTAATGCCACCGACAATGATCTTTTTCATGGTTAAGTGGGTATCTGGTCTTTGAGAATCTTCTCTTGAGACAGCCCTCATTGGTTCCCCAGCTCTTCCACCCACCCGTGTGGCCTTGCATTCATGACTGCACCTACCGCCTCCACACAGCGTATGTGACAAACCCAAAGCCTCTGGAGTGCTTTATGTTTGGGTTTCACATTACCACACTGTTCGTGAGCATCCCCCATTGCTCAAAATGGCTCCTCAGGCTCTCATTGGTTGCTTCAAAGCTCAACCCTCTGATAAAGAGTTTCTGTAGCTGTTCTGGCTCTTTAGGAAACTCTGACTTAGACATGATGGCAGTGGGAACAGAGATTTCAAAGATACTTTCCTGGGACCAGCAGTTAGTGTAATGGCTATGTCACTGGACTCCCACGTAGTTGACCATGGTTCGAGTCCCGGACCCGGTGGCTTAAACTCACGCCGGGTGCATGTGTGTGCGTGCCCAAAATCCCAAGAGGAGAATGGAGGAGAAGGGATTGTGGCGTGGCCATCCCCCCTGGGGGGTGATTTCTTGCTTTCTGTCTCTCTGTCTCTCTCTATCTGGCAAGCATACACACCCTATAGCAAAAACCTCTCCAAAAAAATAAAATAAAAAAAAAGATGCTTTCCCAGTGATGTACACAGGTAGAAAGGAATAAGCTAACAAACATATCTGATAATGGCAATTTATTATAAAGAAAATACATACTGGGGCTGGCAGGTGGTGTGGTATTTAAGGTGGACTCCCACATGGTGGTTTGAGTCCTGGACCTGGCGGCTTGCCTTCTCATTCTCCCTTTCTCTCTCTCTCTCTCTGGTTGAATTAAGAATAACAATAAATAAATATATTTTTTAAAGAATTGTTCTTTATTTAACTTTTTATTTATTTATTTTAATTTGATCAGAGAGGGACAGAGTGAGAGAGAGAGAGAGGGAAAGTGAGAAAGCAAGCCGCCAGTCTGGGACATAAACCGCGCTGTAAGTAAGCCACGTGGGAGCCCAGCACCCTTAACCACCATGCTTCTTGCTAGCTCCATAAATACTTTTTTAAAAAAATAACAACAACATAAAACATACTAATGTATTAAGGCCGCAAATGGTCTACTGTTTGCAATTTACTTTTAAATGATAGCAAAATACCCCCAAACTAAACTTAAATTAAAAAAAACCCTAACACACAAACAATCCCCCTCATAAAAACACTGATAAGGAAGGAAAATATTAAAAAGGGTTGAATATGCAGAGTAGACCTTGATATTCATGAATGTAATATTCATAATTTTGAGAATGATTCTAAAAAGGAGTACATTAAAAAGTATTAAATTTTGTCCAGATGTGAATTGGAATCAGGGAAGGTACTAGGTTCGTGTGCAGAAGCCAGGTCAAGGGCTGACCCCCTCCTCTCCACGTAGCTTTAACGGTCACTGCCTATGGAGCATGCCCTTGTGAAAAATTGTCTACAGGTGAGACACACAAGTTCAGAGAAGTTTGAAAATGTAAAATGAAGATGTATACAGAAAACACATGACTTGCAAAAGGAATGAGATTCCTAAAGATCTTAGGACAGAGCCTTCGCAGTGTCAAAGATCTTCTGTTTTTTTATTTAACATTTGACACTATCACAGCAAAATTCACTTGAAAATCTGCCATTACAGGATGATAAGAACCAGACACAATTTTTAAAGACTAATGGAACAGTGAGCACGTAATCCTTCTGCTTACAGATTGCTTTTTACATGTATCTTCTTCATAGCAACCATAAAAATCGCTTTTATAGATGCCATGTCTAAGAGCCCCAATAGATTACAGTTTCCTAAAGCTACACAGTAAGCAAAAGAATCAGGATTTATACACAGTTCCCAGATTTCAAATTCTCTACACTAATTTATTGTCAGAATACAATGCCATGAGTAGCTTGTCCAGCCATCTGTAGAGAATATTCTCTATGTCTACAACTGCATGTGTAAGGCCCATAAAAGCAGTTTGGTGGGGTGAGGAGGGCAGGGCACAGTCCGGAGGTAACTACCCTAGTGCCAAACTGCCTGTCTTTGAGTCCCCACTCGACATTTACAAGCTGGGTGACACTGAGCTAGTTACTTACCCACTCTGTAACTCAGTTTTCTCAAAGTGTGAAACGAAAATAAGAATACTAATGGCCACCTCATAGGATTATCATGAGGATTAAGGACAATTATTCAATTAAAAGCGTTTAGAATAGTGCCCGACAGAACATGGTCAGTTAATGGTACTGTTGTTACTAGCAGATAGAGAATCAGAAAACGTATTCTAGGGCAGCCTCTCCCACTAACGAGATGGTGCTATGGCTCTCTCTGAGTCTCTGGCTCCTTATTTATGAGAAAGGTAGGGGAGGAGATCAGATTTTTCTGATATTTTTTAGCTCGAAAGTCTATGAGCTTGTGTCGTTAGAGTGAGACCAAAACCGTGATTAACAGCATACTGGGGGGATATGCTGCTGGCTGTCATCTGATGGAATAAAAGAATTCCAGCTAATATGCTGAGACTTTACAGTAGTCCTTTAAAACATGTCTTTTTAAGTGTTCCATTTTCTAATGCCTTTATAGACTTATATAAAAAAAGTATATTTATTTTTTGTCACCACAAAACCTTTGTGTCACATTCACAGTAAAAGAAATTTAACCTTAATATAATTCATGATGGTGATTCACATTTAATGTTCCAAATGATTTACTATGTGAGTCAGCCTAAAAACGGAACCGATAAAACAGCCAGTGTGTGATAGGTGGAATTCTAAGATGGTTCCCATGATTATGACAATTTACCCAGCAGAATAGATTCTGCAGATGGCGTTAGGTTACCCATCGGTTGACCAAAAGATAAGATGAGGGGACCTAACATAACCACACCAGCCCTTTAAAAGCCGAGGACTTTTTCTGGCTGCTTCCAGCAAGGAAAAGCTGAGTGATGTGAAACAGAAAAGGGAGTCAATGCAATGTACCTTTTCTGGCTTGAAGATGGAGGGGCCACAGGGAACAGATGTGAGCTGGAGGCTGCTGGGAGTGGTCCCCGCTGACAGGCAGCAGGAAAGCCGGCACCCCAGACCTGTAAGTGCCAGGAACTGGATTCTGCCCAAACCTGAATAATCCTGGAAGCAGATTTTTTTCCCCCCAAAGCTTCCAAACAAGAACTCAACCGAGTCAACATCTTGATTTCAGCCATCTGAAACTCTAAGGTGAAAAGCCAGCCACACTGTGCCAGACTTGTGCCCTACAGTACTGTGAAGGAGTAAGGGGCTGCTGTTTCCAGCTGCTAGATCTGTGATAACTTCTTCTGCAACAGGAAACACATGCAGTAAGTTCTGAGTCCTTTCCAGGTTACGTTATTTTTTAAATGAGGAGATTTATAAAAATATCTTATTATGACCATTGGGATAAACCACCAAAATCGTAAAAATCAGCCGTAATGATAATAAGAAAGTGTATATTTTTTTAAAAAAAGAGCACATGCATATTACACACATAGATGCACATAAGGAGTGTGTGTATGTATTAATATATTTTTTTAAAAAATTCAAGCTGCAAATCATAGAACTAAGGCCCATATTGCAGTGTTGGGCTCCTAAACCACTCACTCTGGTATTAGTTATTTTTAAGCCAAAATACATTTGGAGAGGCTGCCTGCAGCTAAAAAATCAAGTTCTTGAATTGCAAACCATCTCAGGCAGCAAACCGAACACAGGAGGTGTCCTTGTTATTCTGCTCTGCTTAATCTGATGACTCATTTACTTGGCACCTTCTGTATTCAAAGAAAGCTACTTGGTAAAATAAAAAACCCAAGGGTCAGTTTCCCCCTAATTATATCAGAAAACTCTTTAAGTGACTTGACAACGAAAGTCAAAAAGTCCTCTCTGCTATGGACTTGGAAAGTGTCCTAACCCTTGCCCAAGACAAGGCTCACAGTGCAATGCAAACTGGACATCACGGTGACCTCCTTTTAAATCCTGGATCCACAGAACCCCTTTCTGCTTGCTGTCACCTGGAAGGTCTCACCTCTGGCAGACAGATTTACTTTGAATTCAGGATTTTCTTGACATGAATATATAAAATGATTTATGGGAAAAGGTTGAAGGCTAGTTGGCAGATCTTAAAAATGAATTTTGAGTTTTAGTTTAGACCACAATTTATGTGCTATAAGTTAATAAGTATGTTTTTGTATTTTATTCAAAATCACCATTTTTTCAAGGTCTTTTGGAGAAACCATTTAAATAATTATAAAAAATCATGAAACACACAAATTTCTAAAATTACTGACTCACCATTTTTTAGAAGCAATTTTGGGTATCTAGAGTACCTCTGTAGTTATGTGCTCCCTCATTGTAGCAATGAGAAGGGTGAAGTCTGAGTAGGTAGTGTCTCTTAATAGAAATCTTCTTCATCCTTAAAAGGCCATTACATTTTAGGTACCAGTAGATGGTGTAATGGCTATGTCGCTGGACTCCCATGTAGTAGTCTGCGGTTAGAATCCCGGACCCGGTGGCTTAAACTCATGCTGGGCACATACGTGCCCAAGATCCCAAGAGGAGAATGGAAGAGAAGGGATTGCTGCATGGCCATCCCCTGGGCGGGGGTGATTTCTTGCTTTCTGTCTCTGATTCTCTCTGTCTTTCTGGTGAGCGCATGTGCCCTATAGCAAAAAACTCTCCAAACAAAACAAAACAAAGGCCATTACATTTTAGACTGCATGTTATTCTCTTCCACCTTGATCTCTCTAATTCCTCAAACTTTAAGAACCGCCTCCAGCAATTTCAAGATTTGCAAGCAGAGGTGGCAATTATGGTGGAGTTAGACTTATTCAAATATATTCCCTTTTCCCTTCCCTCTGAAGTCAGGTGTGATCATGTGACTTGTTTAGCCAATGAACTGTGAGTACAACTATCCCATTTAACTTCAGGCAGAAGACATAACAGCTGGTTCATGGCTCACTGTATCTGCCTTCCTCTACATGGAAGTAGAGAGCAACAGGTGCCTTCACCATTCTGGGTCCCTGGGTACGGCCACGCCTATGCCTCTCAGGAGACATGAAGCAGGAGTGAGAGATGCATTTTTTGAGTTAAGTCGCTGGCATGCTTTAGCTGCTTGTTATTACAACCCAACCTAACCTATTCTGACAGGCATATATACAATTGCCCTAAGACAGTTTTACACCTTCTTGTAAATAAGAGGTCTTAAATTTTTGTACATTTTTGTCTTCAAATCATTGAAATAAGTACCATTTTGAGTATATCTTTGTCAATAAGAACTCTGAATTTGACTTTCTACTTTACAACTGTTTCCTTGGCTTTTGTCTTGTAAGTATGCTTAAAGAAATTTTAGTCAGTATTCTTCAACTTCGAATTCATGTTTTAAGCACACTGAAATAATTTTTAATACATGTTTACTCTTAGAATAGTTTTACATTCGCAGGAAAGTTATAAGATAGTACAGAGAATTCTAGTCCATCCCACACTCAGGTTCTCCAGCATCACATTTCATATGGGCATGGCAAATTTGTCACAGGTAATAAACTATTAATACTATTGATACATGACTACTGATGTATAGTCTTTAACCTGGAGTACATTTTCTGATCCAGAATACCACAATACATTCAGTCATCATGTCTCCTTAGGCTCATCTTAGAAATAAATTTTTAATAAAATTTTAATTTCTGATATTCTTTTACATTTGTAACTTCTTTTAGTCTGTCCTTTATACATGAAATTAACCTGCGGTGTGATGATTCATGATAGTATTCAAATACCTAGGAATAAAAATCACTTATTTCTACTAAAAGCAGATAGGAAACATAGAGTTGAAGATACTCATCTATAGAAAGACAGAAACTGTCATGGTATATGTGAAAATGCTGCATGAAGAAAATAAATTGTCAATACTAAATTAATTTATACTGTATGATATAAAGTAAAGGGACAAGGTAATATACATGTTTTTACTTTATGAAGTTTCACTATGATTCAGATAAAGGTTTGATGACAAGTGCCACTCTCAGTGTGATAATTGATTCAGGCAAGAGTCAGAATTGGGTGCTAAAATTACTGGGTGAGAGATTTTAGGGAGTAAAATCTCATATGGTATCAACATCTCACTCTAGAGATTACTGAATGATTACAAAGGGAAAAGTGTATCTTTTCCATGGAGAGAAACTAGCAGTTACCTCTTACCCAAGTGCTCAAACTTAGCATGCTTAAGAGTGAGAGAAATCTTGACGACAGGTGTCTCCTGATGGGATGAATTATGCTACCTCACCTATGCAATTTAACCTGAATCTAATCACATCTCCAAATCTAACATCAAGCTTACAGGAAATACAGGGAATAGAGATCAGACTAAACCAGAATATTGGACATTCCACAGGCCAATCATGTCTGGACTCTTCAAAAACAGTATTACGTAATTAAAATAAATAAAGTAGGGGTTGGCAGGTGGCATAGTGGTTAAGGCAATGGAATCCCACAAGGCCAATCACAGTTCGAGTCCTGTACCTGGTGGCTTGAAACTCACAGTAGACACGTGTATGTGTGTGTGTGTGTGTGTGTCCAAAATCCCAATAGGAGAATGGAGGGGAAGGGGCTGCAGCATGGCCATTCCTCCCTGGGAGATGATTTCTCACTTTCTCTCTCTCTCTCTCTGTCTCTCTAGTGAGCATATGTACCCTATAGCAAAAATCTCTTCAAAAAACAAGTGAAAATAATGTTTTAGATTAAGCCTAACATCCAAACGCAATGAGTGAACCTTGATTGAATCCTATATTAAAGATAAAACCAAAAGGCTATTAAAAATTTTTTTTAACTTCCCAGATGCAGGGAAAGTGGTGGAGTGCTCTGTCCCAGGCTGGGACCACACAGGAGGTCTGGGTTTGGGTTCCTGGACCAAACTAAATGGCAGGGCACAGTGGCCTGCACTTGTGATCCTAGCTAACGAGAGGCTGGGGCGGGAGGATCACAGGACAGTGAGACTGTCACGAACACTCCCTCTCTTTTCTTTTCTCTTTCTCTCATTTAGAAAGGGGAAAAAGAACTTTTGGTGTTCAACTCAAGAAAACTAAATGTGAAATGAGTATCAAGTGGTAGGTTTTTTTTAAAATACGTATTCC
>NW_006159625.1:2249065-2255032 GCF_000334495.1 Tupaia belangeri chinensis
ATCCTTTCCCTATGTCCAAAAAAAAAAAAAAATACTATCCTTCATTTATAGAAGATAAAATTGTGAGGTGTCACCCTTCCCACCTGCCTTGCAGTTAGGACATGAGCACACAGTCAAGATACTGCAGCCCCAAACTCTGAGTCTGAAGTTATTGAAGCAAAGAAGCAGAAACAGACAGGCTTCTCTTCTCATGCTGGGGGCAGCCAGCACACCTATTTTGCAGAGCGGTCCTGTGGCAGTGAGCAGTAATTCACCATCAGCGACAATGGGCAAGCTGTGGCATCTGTGCCTAGCAGCACAACCTAGATTTTTGGTGGGACCACCTCTGCAGCATGTTTTGGGCATTATCCCTAACCTCTATCCTAGGTGCTCCAGCCTTCCTAGTGATTTGACAACCGCTCCAGGACCCCTTAGCAAACACCCTCTCAGCCTCAATTGGCAGAAGTGGTTTCTGTTACTTGCAATGAGGCACCTTACATAAAGCATACTGCATACACATGCTTCATTTACAGTGTGAGAGAAAAATACGTCCCTAGTTTACGTAGAGCTAAGTATACCAACTTCTAGGTGCAGCAGAAAGAATGCACGACATTCAAGCATTCTTGTACCTGCAAGGATAGAAACGGTTGTTTCATCAGTGTGGTCTTGTTCAGCTCTAATAGCATGAACACAGAAACCAACCCGGCACTTGTTCATTTTATTCATTCGCTATATATCTGTTAAGCCTTACTGCATGTAAGGTACTGTGGGAGACAATAAATACATGCCACATATCATATCATGCCTAATTATATGCTTTTTGAGTTGGAAAGATAGTACATAGATAATGAAATCCAAGGTAATACGTGCAAAGTGCAATAAGAGGTGCTATTAAGTGTCTAAAGCTGTGATGACAGAAATGTTCCATTATTCTGCACTGTCTGATAAAGTAACTATTGGATGTGCAGAGATACTGAATATGAAATATGGCTAGTGTAACTGAGAAAGTAAAATTTTAATTTAATTTATTTAAGTTTAAATGGTCACATGGAGCTAGGGCCTCCCATATTGGAAAGCACAGATCTAGAGATTCAGAAAAAGTTAATAACCTTTTGAAATAAAACCATAAGGGAACAGCAAACATCCTAACACTATTTCACAAGATTCTTTTAAGTATTATTATTTTATTGTACATAAAAATAAAGAAACTAAAGCTGAAAGAATTTAGGTATCTTGCTTAGTCCACACAACTAGGAAGAGGTGAAGCCAATATTCCAAAGCCAGGTCTAACTCCTAGCTTATGCAGTTTTCTGTCTGCCTATAGAAGTGTTCATAGTGGGGGCCAGTCTGTGGCCTGGTGGTTAAGCAGCCAGATTCCATATGGCTGACTGTGTGGTTCAAGTCCTGGACCCAGCAACTGCAGAAATACTGGGCACATGTGCATGTGTGCCCAAAATCCTAAAAGGGGGAAGAGATGCAAGAGTCTTGCAGCATGAGGGTAGGGGAGGAAAGAGAGATTGCTTCCTCGCTTCCCTTTTTTGTTTCTTTCTGGCTTCTAGCAAGTTAAAAAAGAAAAATGTGTTCAGCTTTTATTCATTTTTTTTTAAACTATGTTTTTTTTTGGAGTGGTTTTTGCAATAGGGCATGTGTGCTCACCAGAAAGACAGAGAGAGACAGCGAGACAGAAAGCAAGAAATCACAGCAATCCCTTCTCCATTCTCCTCTCGGGATCATGGGCATGCACGCGCACACACGCGCCTGGAGTGAGCTTAGGCCACCAGGTCCGGGACTCAAACCACCATCAACTACGTGGGAGTCCAGTGACATAGCCATTACGCCAACTGCTGGTCCCCTTTTGAACAGTTTATAGAGGAGGTGAGATAGAAGCTGTGAAGGGATTAGACAGGAAGCATGTTCGGCGGTAGAACAGAAATAATAGGCATGAACAAAACAGTGGAAGCAAATAGAAAGCACAGTTCTATAGAAGCTAAACTGTAGTAAAAACCAGATTGTCAAAGGTTTTGAATATCAGGCTACAGGTTTGCTTAGTAGGAGGCAGGAAGAATTCTACAGAATTTTTTGAAGGAAATGTAGTGTCGTGATCAAGATGCTGTCTACGAGAACGGACATGGGGTGGTGAAGGTGGATTGGAGAGATCCAGAAAGCACAGAGGGAGCAGGTGGGGAGGCTATCAGGTGGGTTCAGAGGTGAGCTATTAAGGTCCCAAACTCTCAAGGTAACAAGAAGGGGAAGGAGGAAGGAGCACTGAGAAAAGTTGAGAAGGAAAAAAAAGTATTTCTTTGGCAGAAGCTGCAACATTTTTTTGTTGTTGTTGGGTAATCTTTGGGTTATATTTGGTCAATAAAGACATTTTTGTTTGGCCTAAATAATGTTTATAATTTCTTATTTAGGTGCCAACATTTTAAAATGCAAAGGTATTTAAAGTAAACATCCAGATTTATAGCTTCACTTTGGGAAAAAAGAAGTAAATTTGCCAACCTTGGGCTGACATTGGACTTGGCAGCAATTAGCTAGAACTGCTTTTGCCATTCCTTTTCGGATGGGTGAGCTCTCCAGCAGGCCTTGCCTTTCCCTTCGGTCTCACACCTGTCCTAGTTCACTGGTGATGTCACCTTCCTGGCCCCTGATTTGCAGGAATAATAAGGGAACAAGACAGCACTGATGGATCACTTTATTTCAAATGACTAACGTAAAGTTTCCTTCTATTCTAGTCTCAGACAAAATATGAATCTTAGGAAATGATACTTCATGGTCATGATGATCCAGATAAAAGCAGACACCTTTGGCGATATCTTTGAAGCTCAGAATAACCACTACCCTTCCTAGTTGCCCATAGACGTATGTACGTTTTTAAAAAGTTTATTAATTTCTTCTATGACACAGAGATAGACAGACAGACGGACAGACATCCCAACAGGGTCACGATGCCACAATCTACCCCAGCCTCGGCCAACCAGAATTACAGGCATGTGTGACTGTGAGGCATGTACAGGGACTCAAACCCCAGGACCTTCCCAAGCAGCTACAGTCTCATGGAGTGTTGTGCTACCACTGTGCTACCATGGTGGGCCGAAGTGCATCCCTGATGACTACATGTATTACATGGCTCTGCCCTCTGCCTGGACTGGACTGGACCAACCTGCATTTATCTCTTTTTGGGGAATTCAGGATTGGGACTGAGAAAGACAGAGATCTGCAGTGTGGGTAGAACTGTATCAGGCGAACTTGCGGGTCACTGGCTGACATTTTCCACAAGAAGGGAGAGAGCTAGATACTGAGAAAGAAAGAAGCAGTCATGCAGAGACAGAAGCAACGGCAAAAAATGGAGAGTGGTGCTCATGGCTTCCCATCAGAAGGCTGGCTTCTCACTTAGGCCCCCATGTGAGACCTGATGAAATCTCTGCTCAGGGGTTTGGTGAATCATCTTAGCAGCAAGCATGATTTACATGAAGCTAAATCCCTGTTTCCATTTTCAGAGGAGGAAAAATAAATGGCATTTCAAAAGTAGGATTGAAACTGTCACTTTTATGCTGGTGTTTTCTTCGATTGTTAAATACTATCACATATACATAGCATTCGGTACATCCCCCTGCCCTCCCAGTGAAAAACCATTGCAATGTGAAACAGAACAAATCAACAGTATGATCTTGTCTGATAATAAAAAAAGGCCTATTTAATAGAAGCAGAGAGGACTTATATTAAAACACAGCTCTCGGGAGGTACGTGAGGCTGCCATCGCAGTGTTCTAGTGGGTCCCCTCTGTCAGTATAATGTACAAGGTGTCTTCATAGGGAAATTCACTCCCGCTACTGGTTTGAATTTAGTGGACCTACCAAACAGTAAAAGCGAGTTGAGGTTTAATTTGACTTTCATATTAAAGTTTTAAATTACTTTAAGGATACTGTCTGGATACATAGCAGTGCAAGACTCTGAAGTTTAGATTTAAAAAGGTAATATTTGACAAGCGGTCTGACCACAACGGTTCCTTCATTTGCTTTCTTCATTCCCAAGTCTTTTGCTTCACTTTATTTTCCTAGACTGTAACTCTAATATAAAAATATTGTGCTATTGTTGAATATGGTATGGATTTACTTATGAAATAATTTATTATGCACAATCATAATCTAGAAAAAATAATATCCCCTATAGAAAAAAATCTGTGGTAACCTCAAACTGTCTATTCACGTCCTGCCTTCAAGGTTGCCTTTACCAAGAGGTAAAAAAGCTATGATTGCTGCATTTAAAGTCTAGATCATGTACTATATTTTAAAAATAGTACAAATATAATGGATGGATCACAATCAATTATGCTGATATTCAGCTCGAAAAGAATGGTAGAAATCTATATTGTTATTATTAGTAGACACTGAATACCTGCTGTATTAGATACCGTGTGTGCACTTAGGAGCGCTGTATTAAATGTATAGGGAATTTATTAACCCAGTGGACTGGGGCAAAGTTCTAAACTCTTTTAATCAACTGTGACTGATTAGAGCTTTAGATAGATTTAAATAGGCCTTTTTACTCCAGTGTATTTAGTTCCTTTTTTTAATGCCAGAGGGTACAGTGCACATGTACTGGAGGAGTCAGAGAGAGGGAAATAGAGAGGAGAGAGAGAGACAGAGAAGGAGAGAGAAAGCACCTCCGAAAGGGCCTGGTCACACCACAGTCCCTTCCCTGCATCGGTTCGGATGCTGCACGTGCACCTAGTGCACCGCCACGGAGGCCGGGATTTGAACTGTGGTGGGCTACGTGAGATCCAGTTCCCTCTGTACAGTGCTTATCCACTATGCTACAAGGTCAACCTGTCAGTTCACTTTTATGTTAATTTTTCATACCTTCACTGTCACATAGATGCTTTTCTCAGTTTTCTGGCGATTCAGAAACTATTCTTGTTTCTTAAATTGGGATTTCTCGTCATCTAATTTTCAAGTTAGTTGGATGTAAAAGAAATTAAGTAATTCAGTCAAATAGTATTATGTTAACAGAATGTCTTCTGTATGATTCCCAAACCATATTTTAGCCAAATACAAGAGATCTTAAAATCAGGCAGGCCTAATTCATCACATATTATGTGCATAACTAAACAAGAATTACTAACTCAAAACCACAGCTAACATTAAGGTATCCTCTGGGAAACCAGATCTCTTAACTATTAGGAAATGTGCCATTTTCTTCCATTATATAGCCATAACCATTTGTCCTTGGAACTATGGGTAGGAAGTAGTGGGGTTGCTTCTCCTATTAAGAATGGTAACATTTTCTAATTCCCTGTCTCTTAGGACAGCCTACAATGTTTAAGAATTTTACATACAGTGATATTCCACATCAGGGAGGTAGTTTCATTTTTGCATAGAAAAATATGTCATGACTTTTTGGATGACTCAATAAAAACAAAAACCAAACTCAGAGACTTGGAGAACATCTATCTGGGACCTATCCAGGGATAAGAATGCAAACAAACAAAAAACCTGCAAGAAGACAACAAAAAAGATGCCACAAAGACCAGTCAACAATCCTAATTTATTTTGCTTATAGGACTGTCCTCTCATCTTCACTAAGATCAACTTCTCTGAGATTTATGATCTGTGGGTGAGTTGTTTAACCTCCCTGACTCTCAGTTTTCACATGTGCAAAATGAGGAAAATGATAACTTCCTTGAAGAATCATCATAAAATGAAGGGAACTGACCCACAGAAAGTGAATAGGAAGTAGCAGCTATTATTTTTGCTCCTGGTTTTTAAGTATATTACAAGTAAATGGAGAATAATAATGAAGATACAATGAATAGACTAGATAAGATGATAAACCCCAGAGTCAGAGTACGGGTTTAGTTTTCAGTTCTACCACTCCCTAGCTGTGGACTCTGGGAAAATTGTTTTGCAAGGTGTAAGGATAGCACTGATACCAGCTGGTAAGAAACCGTGAGCTGTCGCTGACTCCTGAATCACTGTTGCACGC
This sequence comes from Tupaia belangeri chinensis, assembly GCF_000334495.1. Taxonomy (NCBI): domain Eukaryota; kingdom Metazoa; phylum Chordata; class Mammalia; order Scandentia; family Tupaiidae; genus Tupaia; species Tupaia belangeri. The sequence goes on from NW_006159625.1 coordinate 2,255,027, forward strand.
TCGCTT
>NW_006159625.1:2255056-2258785 GCF_000334495.1 Tupaia belangeri chinensis
ATTAGGCTTTCTTATAACCTCTCATTGCATTGCACTCTGTACCTTCCCCTTCCAACATCTGTCATGGTTAGAATTCCGTAATTCCTTCTATCAATGTCTACCTAACTTTATAGACTCTAAGAGCCTACGGATCATACCACTTAATTCATTCTCATAGCTGCTATCACATGAATGAGAAGGATCTCTCTTTGTAAATTTTTCAGCACTTTTTTGAGCAATGCCTGGATAAGCAGCTATACAAGAATGCCATGAGGATTTGGAACTGGAAGACAGAGAATATTTTAGATTACTGGTTATATTTATATTTATATTTATTGCATATATAAAAAAAGAAAAATACATCATGAGTTTTCCGATGACCCACTATTTAGCTATTGCACTACTTCTGAAGAGACACACAAAAAAGCAAATAAAAAAGAGAAAGAAAAAGAAAACACTAGCTTTCAAGTCAGACTGGCTGACTAAACTGACGATTACTTTGAACAAATCACAATGTTTTGTAGACGACAGGTCCCTTTAGCCAAGTTGTTCCCAACCACTGTGCAAATCTTCTGCTGGGATGGGTTTACTTTATAAATTAGAAAGGGCCTCACAGTTAGGACGTAACCGCGTAGGCCTGCGTACGTCAAGCACAGAATCGCCATGTGTCACGTGCGGTGCGTCAGTGGATATTGTAGGGAAGCATTGCTTTACATCAGTGATGGCTAACATGTACGGCTCAGCAGGGTATGCTGACATAGCTTCGGAAATCAGGATTTTCCAAGGGTGGTGGAACTACTGCAAACTATTCCAAAAAAGTCAGGATTTCTTCTCACAGCTGTAAAATGACTATCAAACCAGTGAACGATCACTCATTGATGGGGGGAGCCTACTTTCGAGTTATTAGCAGAGTACTGTATGGTTTACTTTAAAACGCTGCCTTCTTTCTGGAACATTTTGTCTTGGCAACTTGAGAAGCCATATTATGGGACAGAAATCTGTTCCAATTTCCCATGTGTATGTGGAGGAACATCCTTTGGGATTAGTCAAGAGGAGCCAAGGTTAAATGAATATACTTTACATTTTGAAACATTTCCACATTTATGTAAGTGTTTCTCACTGTATTAAAAAGGCATCTAGGGTGGTATTTTTAAATCCAACCGTATTACTTATAACTTACAGAAGAATCATGATCACTTATCTGAACCAAACTTGAGACGGGAGACAGTGTGAAAATGAAAAGTTGGGAAGTGAGCCCATAACAATATAATACATGTATTTGTTCAAATATCTATTTTCAGGAACACCTGGGTTGAACTCTAGCCTTACCACAGACCAGGTATGTGACCCTGGCCACGCATGTGCCAGTAATAGCTGGTAGAGTGTGGGTGTTGAGGCATGAGCTGTGTTGTTGACTGCCTATCTTCAACTGCTTCCTCTATTACCCTCTATCTGGGTGACCCTATGTAAGTTTCTGGATTTGCCTCTGCCTCAGTTTCTCATTTATGAATGGGGATAATAAGAGGAATTCCTCATAAGGTTGCTGTGGACCTAAAAGAGCAAACATACATCAAATTCCTAGAACAGTGCCTGGCTAATAGGAAGTCCCGAAAGTTCCAGCTACAGTTATGCTCATTCACTTGGCCAAATTATTTATTTAATTTTGAGGGCACATGCACTTGCTGGAGAGACAGAGAGACAGAAAGAAGAAATCATTTCCCTCCCCAGGGGGGATGGCCATGTCTCGCAATCCCTTCTCCTCCGTTCTCCTGTTGGGATTTTAGACACATATGCACACATGCTAGACATGATTTTAAGCCACTGTATTTGGGCCTTGAACTGTGGTTGACTATGTGGGAGTCCAGTGATGTAACCATTACACCATTGCTGGTCCCCACTTAGCCAATTTTTAATTTTTTATTTAATTTTTTTTTACTTTTTAGAGAGAGATTTTTGCTGTAGAGTGGTGTGCTTCCTGGAGAGAAAGAGAGAAAGCAAAAACCCACCCCACACGGGGATGGCCATGCCACAATCCCTTCTCCTCCATTCTCCTCTTGGGATTTTGGACACGTGCACACACATGCCCCACCTGAATTTTAAGCTGTTGTGTCCGGGACTTGAACACAGTCAACCATGTGGGAGTCCAGTGATGTAACCATTATGCCATCTGCTGGTCCCACAAATTTAATTTTTTAATCTCTTGACTTGTCTACATTTCTTAGCATTGGAAATACTTCATTACAGAAGACAAGTACATGGAAATGCACAAACAAGTGCAGCAGAAGACTAATGCCCTACTGTTAAGTCTGTATTGATTTGTATCAGACTGACACTGTAGCACTAACCTAGAAGGAATTTCAATAGCTCCAAGCAATGGATTAGTGTGAAGACCGCTTTCCAAACATATTGTCAAATCTCTACCTTCCACCTCCCCCTCTCAGACTTCACTAGGAAAAATAGGGGAACAATTACTTTCACCTGTTCTTAGAATAGGTCGTTAGTTTCTTCTGAATCAGGCTCACTAAAGATTTGCTAATTGAGGTCACTGATTATCATGGAATAAAAGCAAAACAAATTCTATTATATATAATAATAGTTACATGTTATGATATACTATACTATTATGATATACACTGTAACTTCTGGGTTTGTATCTAAAGATGAACACATTTGCTACTAGCATGAAGCAAATACATGATGAGTGTATTTGTGCAATCCAAAACTTTATGAGATGCCAAACCACTTAGTGAAAAGTTCTAATCTGTGAATCCCTGTCCCAGGTATTTGCATCACTTTGATTACAACAGCAGCGCTCAGACCTGAGACAGACAACCCGCATCAGACAGGCAGTAGTGTGCCTTCTAAGATTCCACGTGTCCTTAGCACAAACTCGCCTTCAGTCCCATCAACCCTCGACCTGGCCGCTGTTAACCGCTCCCCCTCATCCGGACCTCGGGTGTCAGACTGATTGCTGTTTCAGTCTTGCAGCTGCGTTTCCCTTTAGTTTTCAAGACCACATGCTAACACCGAGACGGAGTACAAAAAATCAAGCCGCGCGGGGTGCACGCGCCGGGTGCCGCCTCGCCGCCCACCAGTCTCCGATCCCATTCAAGTTCCCAGCACTTGGTAACGCAACTTCCCCAGGCCAGCCCTCTCAGTGTGCGCCCGCCAAGCTCTCCCAACAACCATCAGCCGCTTTGCTCAGCCGGCCCAGCCCAGACCCGAGAGCGGAGGGGCACGGACAGGGCGACTGGGAGTTCGCTCTCCCCTGCCAAGCCTCCAGCCACTGACTTTTCGAGATCTAAACAGTCAAGAGACACCAACTACGGGAGAACGGGTGTCTCACCTTCTTCCTCATCCAGGGAGTTCATGCAGGGAAAGTAGCCGGCCAGTGCCTCGAAGGAGGCGGAGAGGCTGCTGCGGCTCTGGGAGCGCTGCATGGAGCGCCCGGTAGTGCCGGCGCCCCCCGAGCCCTGGCGGCCCATCTTGGAAGAGGACCCGCTTTTCCCGCGGTACAAGATACGGGCGGCTGGGGCGCGGCGAGCGCAGCGCTTGCAGGGCCAGTGGGCCGGGGGCCGGGGGCCGGTTGGTGCCGCCGGACCCTGGGGTTCTGGCCCCTGCGTCCCGGTCCCGGCCCGGAGTAGACTTGGCTCTCCTGGCGGCCTGGACCTCCACTGCGTAGGGGCGGGGTCGGGAGGCGAGGATCGAGACCGTGCGGGCGCAGGAGCGGCTGCTTGCGGTCCGAGTCTG
>NW_006159625.1:2258857-2371287 GCF_000334495.1 Tupaia belangeri chinensis
GATGCTGTGGTCCCCGCCAATCAGCGCGGAGGGGGCGGCGGCCGCACCTCGGCGAGGCTCAGGTTCTGGCAGCCGACCGCGCGTGGCTCGGGCTATTTCCTCTTCCCTCGCGTGTTAACCAGAGGGTGGTGAGTAATTAGACGGAGTAAGTTAGGCATCTCAGATAAGACGGCGTCAGGTAATCATTTCCCCTTTCCTCAGGTTCCCTGAACAGTTCAACACTCCTCAGACACAACGAGAAATGGTATTTTTCTCAAGTCACAACACCAAGACTCCCAAATCTTACCAGGTTCCAAACCTACCATTAAAGCTTTCGCATGCGCTTTCTTTATTAAAAAGAAGAGAAGTATACAGAGGAAAAACAAAAAACCATGTAAAAAAGTACAATGATGTCTATCAACTTTGCCTTAATTTTAGGATTTTTCTTTAATACTTTCTTTATCTAAATTAAATAATCTGCTACTCCTAGTCCCTAAGAATGAACACCGTTCGGCTTAACATAAAAGGTAACATCCTCTTAACATAAATTTGAAAGCAACACAGACATATTAGAACAAAGCAGTTCATAGGCAAAACATGATGCATTCTGCAAACTGAACACCTCTATCCCAGACCGTGAAACAAATTTAACCATTTCACTAAGGGTCAGAAGACACCGCCCCCTACACACACACACACACACACACTTTTTGTAACCTAGACAAGTCACTCAGTCTGTTTCCTTAGGCCGGAAGTCAGGAAGGTAAGGTACAATGATTCCAGACGGTCCTAACCACATCACATGATTGTTGGAGATGTGTTTCATAAAGCGTGAATTCTGCAATCTAAATGGTTCATTCAATAAAAATTTCCCAGGTAGTATATATGCACAAGTTCCTTGCCTGAAGTTCTGGGAGATTCAAGTACTCATTCAATTAGTATTATTTGCACTCCTACTCTATGCTACCTTTGCATAAGCTTATGCTGCCATAGTGGTCAAAACAACTGGAAGCCCCTGCTCTCATGGAGCTCTTTACATTCTAGTGGGGGGGCAGAGAGACACAATACGTCAGTAAACTCAATAGTTTTAAAAGGGAAATAAATGCACATAATAAAGTTAAGGGGTATGGGGCACTTTCCAATTTAAAAAAGGGTTGTCAGGCCGATTCTCACTAACAATGTGACATTTGCACAGAGATGTGAAGAAGCTGAGGAAGAGGGCATTCAAATTTTTGAGGAAGAGATTAAGTTGGAGGCAGAGAGATTGTCTAGTATAAAAGCCGTGAGATGAGATGTGGTGTGACCATAGACAGCAACGAAGCCAGGTGACCGGAGTGAGTGGGAAGCGAAGAGGGGCAGAGAGGTAAGGGGCAGAGAAAAGGAAAGGCAATGCCAGGCCTTCTAGGTATATTACAGACTTTGGACACTGTCATTTAGAAGGTATAAAAGATACATACAATTCCTAATAAAGATCTTGCTAAAAATTAAGCCACTCAGTACAAATAAGAGAACTACAATAATTTTAAAGACCACCTCTTGGTTGTTTAGATTTAGCATCATCCAGGTTTCTTAGTTTTGCTTTTCTGATAGATTTGTCTCTTTTCATTAACGTTCCTACAACTCTCAGTGCAATTTCTTTTCACCTTCCTAGAATATCAGCATTTCAATGGAACATTGATGGAGTCATAGAATTACATATGCACTTTTAAAAAGTACCATATTACTTTTATTCAGAGAGTAGAAACTCTTTCATTAAATGAGAGTTCCATTACTAGAATAAAGAGAATTATAGAATTTTGGAAACTAAAAGGACTTTATTAAAAGTCATCTAATTTGTAAAAAACGCGTTGGTCAGAAATTTTTAGTAAGTTATAAAAATAGCATTAGGTTTTGATCAGCATTTCTTAGAATAAAAAGAAATAAAATATCAGAGTTCAACCATACAGTTAGTACATCAATTGCAGTACTGCTTCATGAATATGTATACACGTGCACATGTGTGTACATGCTCATATGTGTATTGGGTTATAAGCTGTTTCTTACCTTCGAAAAAGTTTTTTAAAAATGAATCAAATAAAATATCTATTTCATATAAGAGGAAATTTAGATTGAAGAATAAAACATTTTATTCCTACGAATACTGTTTTCTCTTGTTTAGAAAGAAAACCAGTGACTTAAAAATCTTTTGGTATTAATCTTTTTTGTTTTTTCCCCATCTGGTTATGACAGAATGAAGCAAGAGGTAATAAGAGGAAACAGCTGTTACTAAAGGACTCCAATTAAACTTGGAGAAAGTGGAGAGTTTATCAAACTCTCTTAAAGAACAAGTTACTTGGCTAGACAAGTTTTAGTAATTTTGGTAGGATATTCCTAATATCAGAACAGAAAGAACGTATCAAGGAAGAGGGACTGACCAGGGAAATCCTAGAGAAGTAGGTTGGCTGAGAATGGTGGAAATGTCTATTTCGGCTCCCAGGGATATCCTACTGAGAGTTCAAAGTCACTCTGGAAGAGATAGCATGGGTTTCCATGAACGATGGCACAGGGATGGGGAGCCTGAAAGCCGACTCGGTGAGCATGCCTGAGTTGCCTGGGCCCTGCCTTCCCCTTACAATGACTTGACTTCCCACGCCGAGAAGAGGCTACCACTCCAATGATCCATTCCTACGTGAGCATCACATCTCCCTTGCAGTTGCAGCTCAAGGCTGTTCTGTTCTGCGAAGTTTTTTGGTATTTTTTTCCCCAGGATTTTAGAGATATAGATAAGGATAGAAAAATGAGACAAGGAATAGAAAGAACTAGAGAGGAACAAGAAAGAAAATCACCTTATTTGGGGTCAGCAAGCTTTAAGAAAAGAATGTTGGCACACAAGTACTGGAGAGGCAGACCACGATAATGGCCAGGGACTTGTAGTCTTGAATAACAAATAATTTGTGGAATACATTGAACTTATTGAGAAAATCTAGAGTTCCACTTTTTAGGATCCTATGCTCAATTGTTTTCTTACATATAATAAATATTACCTAAATAATATTTTTGATGTCTATGTTTTTAATCATTTGTATTTTCTTATTCCATTTTGATACAAGTACTGTCACCTCTTAAAGAATTTTAAAATCTTTATGAAAAATGAACTAGTAATAACATGCCAAAACTCTACATCAGGCCATACACATAGTATATGTGGTATACGTTAGTTAGCATGAGTATTTTGAATGTACTACTCAAGAGATAAGCCACTATATAGTTTCCTTTCATTATATAAAACTAAGTTTAATTCCAGAATCAGTATAGTACAGCATTACAAATTATTTATTACTTTCTGTTCTCCCAAAGATAGGGGAAATTGCATCACAAATATACATAATAAATTGCCCTCTACAAACAAAATATAGCCTTGAAAAAGGTCTCACTATTAAATATGAAAATCGCCTTTTGAAAAGATAAACACATAATTTGCATATACTATCATACATTATTCCTTTGTTAAATATGTATTAGTACATTTATAGGTATATTGTACTTTAGAGTTTATAAAACATATTACACTAATTATGCTTCTTGACCCTTACATCAGCTCTGAGAGAATGTCATTATTATCTCTTCTTTACAGAGGAACCAATGAAGACTCAGCAATACTAAATGACTTGCTGAACAACAAAGTGGTAGAGTCTGACTCAAATTCAGATAGTGTGATTTTAATTTTGTGCACAGCATACAAATCACAGATGTCTCATATCACATACACTAAACATAGATGATAGCTATGATTTGAACTATGTGGTAAAGTACTCAGTCCAAAATTTGTAAAATAAATATTGATAATAATATTTAAACCATAATGATTATGCTAAATACATACCAATATTACATCTATATTGCTTTTTTAAAATTTTTTTTAGCAAGAGATTTTTGCTATAGGGCATGCATACTTGCCAGAAACAGACAGAAAATGAGAAATCAGCCCCCAGGGGGAATGGCCGTACCACAATTTCTTCTCCTTCGTTCTCCTGTCAGGATTTTGGGCATGCATGCACACGCGACCGGCATGAGTTTTAAGCTGTTGGGTGCAGGACTGGAATAGCAGTCAACTACATGGGGATCCAGCAATGTAGTCATTATGCCATCTGCTGGCCCCTCTATATTGTTTGTTTGTTTTTAATGAGCACATACCACTTTAGCATAGTCACTTATCGTTTCAGTCCCATAAATTCTATCTGGGTATAAAAGTTATATATGATTGGGGGATGAGGAGTTGGCGTAATTGCTATGTTGCTGGATACCCACATAGTCGACCACAGTTCAAGTCATGGACCCAGTGGCTTAAACTCACACCGGGCATGTGTGTGTGCGTGCCCAAGATCCCGAGAGGAGAATGGAGGAGAAGGGATTGTGGCATGGCCATCTCCCCTGGGAGGTGAATTCTTACTTTATATATATGTAGAAAAGTTATATATCATTTATATATCACTTTTTGTAACACTTGAAAGAAAAAAAAAATCACCAAAGTTTTAAAATATGTTAAATTAGTTTATTCCTGAAAAAGAGGCTTGGTTACTTAAGTAAATACACAAAAAGGCTATTACATAAAGAAGTTATATGTTATCTTGGACCATGAACAGTTCAATCAGGAACATATTTATTGATAGCCACACCTTTGGCAACTTGACCCTTTTCTATGCTAGAAATGATGTATGTGATGAGAAGAATACATATTATACTAACAAAGGAAAGGGAAGAGAAAACAAATCCCTCCAGGAAAGCAGAGGAAAAAACAGGCAGTAAGGCCCAGATGTGGATATGCTAAAAAAATAAATATATAAAGAAAGAAAGAAAAGAAAAACGAAATAATTCTGTCACTAGTGTTTTCTAGTCAACTCAGAAAAGGCTGGTTGCTGAAAGGGACAGGAATCGCCCAAGATAGGTTAGAAATCATGCTGCAGGTTAAATCAACCTCTTTCCTCTTGACATGCACTTGTTCTAGGTAATATGAAGACTGATCTCTACTTCGGTCTTTATGGTTAATGTCATTTACCTCTGTCACTTTGAACCATTCCTCTTTATAGCAAATGATTCTATGCTAAACAGAAACATTTATGGAGAAGGCTAGTTGGTAGAGTGGTGAAGACAGCTGGCATCCACATGGCTGACTGCATAGTTTTGAGTCCCAGACCCTGTAGTTTGAAAAACAGGCTGGGTGCATGTTTTTTGTGCCCAAAATCTCAGAAGGAGGGAAAAATAGAAAGGAAGGGATTGCAGTATGACCATCCCCCTTGAATGGAGGTGATTTTTCACTTTCACCCTCTTTCTTTCCCTGGTAAGCATACAAGCCCTAGGCAAATTAAAAAACAAAATGAACTGTGAGGACTGCAGGTGGCGTAGTGGTTAAGGCGCTGGACTCCCACATTTTTTAATGCATTTGGAGTCCCTGACCTGAGGTTTGAAACTCATGCTTGACGTGTGTATGCCCAAAGTCCTGAGAGGAGAATGGAGGAGAAGGGACTGTGGTGTGGTCATTCCCCTGGGGGGGTTGATGTCTTGCTCTCTGTCTCTCTGTCTCTCTAGTGAGTGCACACACCCTATAGCAAAAATCTATTTGGTTTGTTTCATTAAAGACCAACTCTCTGAATCCTAAGTTATTTTATGTTTATTTTTTTCTGCAACAAAATATCTTTAAATTTAAGTCATGAGAGATAAAATCCACAAAGTTGACATTTTTATACTGACTTTCAATTGCTAAAGGTATTCAACAATCTTGGGCATTAACCCTTGACCTGAATATGAAATCCAAAATATATGATCTTTTCTCCCAGCCCCAATTGTATGTCAAATGGTACAAATAAATTCTAAGCTCTTGTGATTTCAGTTTTCCAAAATATTTTTGGTTTTTACACAGCAGATTTTGGAAGTGGGGAGCAGATGTTACACATTAGCAATTTGGTCAACCCAAAACTTTCACGAAAGTTGATGAAGTCAAAGATATTTAGAGTATGCGAAGACTAAAAAGAAAAATGAAATGTTCAGCATTTTCATTATTTCTGCAATTAGATTTATAGTAATATTTGTCTTTATTTCATAATGACATGTCCACGAAAATAAGCAAGCACATTAATTGATTAGGCTAAAAAAATAATAAGAATTGACTGAAGAACAAAGAAGAAAAATGCAAAACATCAAAGTTATGAGTCATAAAAGTAGAATAGCTAGGTAATATAGGGCAAAACCAAATATTTTGTTTAATTATGGGTTTTCATACATGAGAATAATAATGACTATGACTTTTATAATAACTTGATGTTCTTCATATGCATTATCTCATTTAATTTTCAAAACACTCTCTAAGGTACTTACTCTCATGAGTCCCATTTCAGATGATAAAACGGATGCATATTTCTTCTATAAGTATTTATTGAGTGCCTATCACATGCCAGGCACTATTCTAGTCTCTGGGGATACAGTAGTGACTGAGATGGACAGAAATCCCTACCCTACAGCTCTTACAGAGGAATGGCTAGCATCATCCCACTTATCATATGCCCCCAGCATTTTTCTAAGCAACTGTACATGCTAGCACACACCCTCACTTAACAAACACACAACCATACACAGGAGATACTGTTAACAATATATTTGTTGTATAGATGAAGAAATTGAAGCACACTTTATATGTCTCTTGCTCAAGATCACACAGATTTTTAAGAAATAAAAGTAGGAAGAAGTCTGAGAAGTTTGAAGCACAGTGTAATAAAATACTTTGTTCTCTATCGTAAGTAGCAAACTCAAGATTTGAATCTAAACCTTATGACTCCATAATTCATACTCTTAACTGATAAGTGACACTGTTTAAGAGAACACACTGAGATCAACAATTAGGCAATAGGACTGCCAGTAAGACCTGCTTTTCCATCCATAACAAGCAGCTTTTAACATGGAAATTCTGTTTTAGTATATGTTTTACTAGCTACGCTTCATGCATTCAACCTATGTGGGAGTAAAGATGTCTTTTGATTATCATTTTGTTCAACTGATCATGCACAGGTTGGATATCAGTGGTTATAAATGATTTATACTACTCGATACCAATGCTGACATAAAAATAGAAAATTTAACACTATTTTAGATGTTTTGACCTAACTGTCCACTTGGGTTTTCAAACTTCAAACACCTTAGTAATTTTTCATTATATAAGAAGACACAGATTTGTAATAAAACTTCATCCTAGGCTGTGTAACAGTGCACTATAGCAAAATAAAAAAATGTTATTGACAATTCAATATATATTTCCCCTCCAAATCCAGTAAAACTGTTATCGAGTGCACACAACATAATATACAGACATCAGGGGGACAGGGTCAACTGTTCTCTGGGATAAAGAAATCACGATTTAGTTCTATTCAAAAAGAACACACACAGGTGTGTGTGTTGAGATTCTTATCTGAGAAAAACCATGCTTTTTTGGAGAAATGGTTTCACTTTGGGATTGGCTGCCTTAGGTTGTGATTTACCATGCAATAAACTACTATTTTTATTTTGATGTTAAGGGAAATAAATAGATATTCAGACTTTTCTGGGGGAAAGTTAAAAAAGATGAATTTATCAAAATATAAATACTAAAGTAAAGAAACTAGTTGATAGTCTCTTACTTAACAGTTTTAAATGTATAACACTAAGTATTTCATAACATTCAATCTTTAAAATATAAGAGAAAAAAGAAAGTTAATGTTCTTAACCATATTACTTTTATAATATGCAAATACACATATATACACATAGACACACACATATATGTACATGCATATTAAATATACACATGTTTAAATTTGGAAATATCATTCAAAAAGCTTTTCTCCAAAAATGGTTATTTATTATCTAGCAACCATTTATCAGCATTTTGACATAAAAAACTGTGGTGTATGTTTTTTGGGTTTATTTATTTTTCTAAATAATTACTTCATTTATCTTTTATTTTAATTTGATCAGAGAGGGACAGAAAGAGAGAGAAAAAAAGTGAGAAAGCAAGACGCCAGGTCTAGGACTCAAATCGCGGTCAGTCACGTAGGAGTCCAGCACCCTTAACCATGTCACCTGCCAAACTTAGTTTATTTATTGTCTATTTTATTTATTTATTTATTTATTTATTTATTTATTTATTTATTTATTTATTTATTTATGGTATCTAACATTGGCCTAAGAACTGAAAAAAAGGTCATTGCTTTGTGATTCACTGTTGTAAGCTACTAATTTAATTTCAAATAACACTGCACTTCACTATAAGTGCGGCTTTTCGTAAGTGATCCCGATGAGGCAAAAACTTATTTATATCTCAATAAACCTTATATGTATAGAAACAGACACTGGAAGACACTTTTCAAGAACAGTGATCTTTTAAAAAAAATGTAGTTGTTACATATTTTGTCACAATTCAAGTTAACTTCAATTTAAAAACAGTATATGATGGACTTCTTGTACTATTTCTGATTTCATTTATTAAAAATGACTCATTTTTATTACAGTAAGATTAGCTGACAGGATTCGTTTTCTGCTGTCTATAGCCACTGAAAAGGTCATAGGAAGTCAGGTTTGTCAGGCTGAACATTCTGAAGTAAAGAAAGTGATCACAGTATGAAGTGTACAGCTCCTTGTCACCCTGCTAACACAGTTCGTCCCAAGCCCTTGCAGAGCTAGAGCCCCACCCACCTCTTTATTCTTAGATCTGAGCTCCCCCTCCGGCCATAGTAGTCCCAGCTTTACTCTCGCCCTCTCTCTGATAATGGCTCCAATCCTGTGCTTACCTGAGACTTGCCACATCGACCTGTCTCTTTTACATAGACCTCTCTACAGCTCAACTTTTGACGTTAATGATATGAGGGAGATGTCCCCCTATAAGATAAATTCCTCTCTACCTCCACACATTGCCTCATTTATTTATTTTTATTTTTAAATTTTAATTGCCAGAGGGCACATGCACTCGACAGAGACCAAAAGAGAGAGAGAAAGGGGGAAAGAAAAAGAGAGAAAAGGGGGGGAGGGGGCGAAAACACCCTCCAATAGGATGTGGACATTGCCATAATCCCTTCTCCTCCATTTCTCCATCCTGTTGGAACTTGAGGCACACACCCACATGTTTAGAGTGTTTTTCAAGCTACCACGGCTGATATTTAAAGCATGGTCAGCCATTTGGGATCTAGCTCTCTTAACTACTAAGCTGTGTGGCCAGCCCATTTCATTCATTCATTCATTCATTCATTCATTCATTTATTTTAGAGAGATTTCTGCTACAGGGTGCATGTGCTCACCAGAGAGACAGAAAGCGAAAAATCACCCTTGAGGGGGAAGGCCAAGCTGCAATCCCTTCTCTTCCATTCTCCTCTCAGGATGCTGGGCATGCACACATGCGTCAGCATGAGTTTTAAGCCACTGGGTTCAGGACTCGAACCTCGGCTGACCACGTGGGAGTCCAGTGACAAAACCATTATACTTCATCATGAACCTCACTTCATTTACTTTAATACAAATTTTTACAAAAGAAAAAGACCATTTCATCCTCATAGTAGTGTCTATCACGAAAAAATGTACATGAACATTGAAATCTGAATAGCCCTATGTTATTCTATTATCAACATGCATTTATTTCTATAATAATCCTAATAACTATATAAATTCTCCAAGTTATTTTTATTTTATATAATGTTCCTTGTGTACTATGTACACACACACACACACACACACACACACACACAACTTTTAAAATCATGCTGGGTGGGGCTAGCAGGTGGCGTAGTGGTTAAGGTGTTGGACTCCTACATGGCCTACCGCAGTTTGACTCCCAGACCTTGTGGCCTGAAGCTCACACCAAGCATGTGTACATACATGCCCAAAATCCCAAGAAGAGAAAAGAGGAGAAGGGATTGTGGTGTGGCCATCTTCTCTGCAGGGTGATTTTTCACTTTCTGTCTCTCTTTGTCTCTGTGGTGAGTGCACGTGCCCCATAGCAAAAATCTCTCGAAAAAAAAAAAATTAGGGACCAGCAGTTAGCGTAATGGCTATGTCGCTAGATTCCCATGTAGGTGACCGCGGTTCGAGTCCCAGACCCAGTGGCTTAAACTCATGCTGGGCGCGTGTCTCTCTGTGTCTCTCTGTCTTTTTAGCAAGCGCACGCGCCCTATAGCAAAAAGCTCTCCAAAAAAAGAAAAAGAAAAAAAAAAAGGTTTAGATCTTAGGTCTGTCTAATGCATGATAGTTGCTTTATATAGTGACTTCTCTCAAGTATTTTTTTAAAAACCCATACATTCACCTCTAAAACATATCTATAAAATAGGTCAGTACTAGATCCTGTTGCATGTGTACTGAACTATAAAGAAGATAAAAGGCCATACATGCATTACTGGGGATCTGGGTGAAGCCTTAATAGTCAAACAGTGGGCTCAAAAACTTACATTTCTTCATATTGAGTAACTTTTTACAAAAATATACGTGAAGCGCCAGTGAATATATTCCCATATAAAGGAAATCTACTGAAAATATTTAATGAAGACAACTGATTGCTTGTTTGGAAGAATTTAGCCATTCATTAGTAAACAACAGTAAGCAAGTGTCTACTGAACACCACGACGCACAAGTACAGAGCTAAGCAATACAGGAGACAGAAGGTTTCACTTACTAATGAACTAACCATTGAATTCATTACTTTCAATCATTAATTAGCATTTGAACGGATAGGTACAGAAAAGCTAAGAAAACAGAACAAGTAATGCCGTGAAACTAAAAATAAAGAGATAATGTATTTGGACCATTGTGTTCAAAGGCATTTAAACTATCAGTGCCAGAGCAAAACAAAGACAGCTTAAGTCTTGCTGTTTCAGTCTTAACAATGCCACACTTTTACAAACTGCAGGATTATCACATTCTAACACACGATTTTGGAAAAAGTCACGGTATTCATCAGGAAAAGAGAACTAAAGGGAAAATCTGAAAATAGATTACTTTGGTTACAAAAAAAAAGAAAGACACACACACACACACACACACACACACACATACACACACATATAAATTATAGAGGCACAAAATGGCTCGGAAAACAATAAACCAACAAAAACATAATACATTTAGGGGCCAGCAGGTAACGTGGTGGTTAAGAGCTCTGGATTCCTACATGGCCAGCCACGGTTCAGGTCCCAGATCCGGCAGCTTGCTTTCTTGGTTTTCCCTTTCTCTCTCTCTTTATCTCTCTCTGGTCAAATTTAAAAATAATAATAATAACAAATGGAGCTAAATAAATAATTATTATTTCTTAAATAATACATTTAAAATGCAACTGCTTTTAGAAGGTCCAAAATGACCACCTTGTCACACTCAGTGGACCTTTCAGGGGCTCACCGTGCTAGCTTTCTGAGCAGCATCGTACAGAGCTGCTTACTCTTTAATCTGAAAGCTTCATCTTGCCTTGCTCCCACAAGGTCAATTCTTCTAGTTTCCTTCCTATCTCTTCCAGGTCCTCTCAGTGAAACCTCCTATGTGGACTTCGGCTCTTCTTCCAAATTTATACCTCCAACATCTTGGGGAGTTGGATTCCATCATGGGCCCTCTTCTCTCACTGCCCTTTCCCACTAGATGATTTACGTCTATTTCCAGTATTAAAAACCAAACACAAGGAACCAGTGGTTAGTGTAATGGCTATGTCGCTGGACTCCCACGTAGTTGACAGCGGTTCACGTCCCGGACCCGGTGGCTTAAAACTCACACCGGGCGCGTGTGCGTGCGTGCCCAAGATCCCGAGAGGAGAATGGAGGAGAAGGGATTGCAGCATGACCATCCCCCCTGGGGGGTGATTTCTCGCTTTCTGTCTCTATGTCTCTCTCTGTCTATCTGGCGAGTGCAAGCAACCTATAGCAAAAAACCTCTCAAAAAAAAAAAAAAAGAAAGAAAACCAAACACAGTAGTCCCTCTTTATCCATTCCAAGATCCCCAGTGCATGCCTCTGAAACCAAAGATAGTACTGAATCCTATATATTAGAGGCCTTTAAAAGTCAATGGAGCATGCATGTTATTAAAAAAAACTATGTGTGGATTTCAACTTTTTTGGCACCAAAATAAACTCATACTTTGAGTCCATTTTTCATGAACTTTTTGCTAATGGAAGTCCCCTTATCCATACCTATGAAAAAGTTTAATTTATAAATTTTGCACAGTAAAAGATTGATGGTATTAACTACTAATAAAATCAAATAATCATAACAAAACACTATAAAAGAAGCTATGTGAATGTGGTCTCTCTCTCTCAAAATATCTTATTGTACTGTACTATGGGTAACTGAAACCATGGAAAGCAAAACCACAGAAAAGGAAGGATTACTGTACAATCACTCAAATGTAATTCTCTAGCTCAGATCGCTCTGACGTTTAGAGCTGCTAACTGTCTACTTGACTTCACAGCAGATTATCTCATAGATCTTACAATCCCTTGATACTTTCCCACAGAAACCTGCTTGTTTTCTTATCCATGTTCTCTTAATAAATGAAATCAGTCAAATAAATTTTCAGAGTATAACTGTGGACATCATCTTTTATTTCTCACTTCCCTTTGCTGTGCGCTTCCTCTCATCCAATCATCACCCGATTCTTTCGATTCTACTTTTTTTTTAAGCTTTACTATCTTTTTAAAAATAATCATTTAATCCATTTGATTTATTAGTATCATTAGATTTTAATTTGACATAGGGCACATGCACTCACCAGAGAGAGCCAACTGGTCAAAGACTTGAACGATGGTCAGCCATGTGAGAGTCCAGTGCCTTAACCACCTTGCCACCTGCTGGCCCCTTAATTCTACTTTTAAAATAGACCTCATGACTCTCTATTTCTTTCAATTATATTCCAGGATACTTTCACTCTTGTGCTCAAGACATTGCTCATAAAGCATCCAGAATTATCTTTTAAAAATCTATATTGGGGAAACTAGCAGATGGCGTTATGGTTATGTCACTGGACTCCCATACAGTTGACTGCAATTCAAGACCCGGACCTGGAGACTTAAAACTCACACTGGGCACGTGTGCATGTGTACCCAAAATTCTGAGAGGAGAGTGAAGGTGAAGGGATTGCAGTGTGGCCAGCCCCTCTTGGGGTGTTTTCTTGCTCTCTGTCTCTTTCTGTCTCTCTGGTGAGCGCACCTTATCCTTCTCAAAACAAAAACAAAAACAAAAACAAAAACAAAAACAAAAACAAAAAAAAACACAAAAATCTATCTTGAATCATGTCATTATTGTCCTAAAAGCCCTTCAATGTCTTCTTTGTGCAATTATAGTAAAATACGAACATGTAGCATGACCTCATGGGACCCACATGTCTCTCCCCATTTATCACAAGCCACAATCACCATTGATCCCAGGTGGAATCTTACTGGTTGTTCCTTAGACAGGTCAGATTCTTTCTGCTTCATGGTCTTTTGTTTATGGCTGAATTCTCATTCCTTAGGACTCAGTCTAAAAGACCTTCGATGGTAATCTAATCTAAAGTAGGAGGCCACTGTGTATTCTCTCATGTGACACTCTATTCTCTTCATATAATTATTCCAAAGGTATTTTTATAAATGTATGTTTCAACTTTATTCCCTTCCCTACTCTACTCAATCATAATTTCTATGAGAAGAAAGACTCTCTGGTTTATTCCCTATTCTGTACTTGCTTCTTACCTAGTGCCTAACACATAGAAGACACAAGCATCTACGTTAATGGGATAAAATAAAGTAGAATTTTGCTGTATGAATCTAGGTTTCAAACATCTCTAGTCCCTCATTTTAGGCAGCATAATGTCAAACAAACATAGAGGAAAAATGTCTTTACTTTTTATTTTCAGGGAGTACATGCGCTCACCGAGAGAGAGAAAGCACCATGCACCGAGGCTGCCATACTGCAATCCTTTTTCCTTCATGCCTCCATCTTGAGATTTGGGGCATGCATACATGCCCACACACCTGGCCTGGTTTTTAAGCCCCTGGAGCCAGGATTTAAACTGCAGTCAGCCATGTGGGATCTGGCTTTCTATGCACAGTGACTAACTGGTACACTACAGCCCAGAAGAAGAATTTGTGAAGTTTAAGCCTATAATGAAAATTTTCTTTCAACAGATGCAATTGCAAAGTCAGTCCATTTACTCTTAATCTAGAGAATACCTATATGAGAACTGCATTTTGTCCTTAGAAAACTGAGCTGAGCTCTCTGTGAGTTAGTTAAAAGATTAGGACAAATTACCTCAGGTTGTGCCATTGTAGCACTGTTCTTCAAAGGTCAATTTTAGTGTCAGAAACAGAACCAGAATTAGAAGAAGAAACGGGCAGCCTGCCACTGTTTAAAGACCGAGTAGAAAGGCCTTGTGATACCGAATTTCCTAACCATAACCCAAAGGGCCGTGGGGAAACACAGCCATTGTGAATTTTTGGTAGACTTACGGCACTCCCTAAGGGGTTTCAGTGACATTAAAAAATAATTATGAGGGCATCAGGAGATCCGGAATGAATCCTTTGCCTACACACATTTTCAATTTAGACAAATCTCTAATTTTCCTTGAGAACGTTGTCTCTCAAACTATAGGGACTTCATTCCAAAGACCTAGTAAAATTCCAAGGTTCAGAAGAAGTGAGAGAGACTATAACATTCTACGCAGTGTAGTGTTTTTACCTGGAACACTTTAGGGATGGAGAATATCGTTTTAATTAATCAATAATTACTCTCACTATGATGTTAAAAACAGTGACACTGTAAATTCTTTTTTTAAAAAGATTATATTACTTATTATCATTTCATTATTATTATTTCATTTGCTCTAGGGTATGTGAGCTCCCCAGAGAGAGACAGAGACAGAGACAGAGAATGAGAAATCAAGCTACCAGGCCTGGGACTCAAACCATGGTTGGCCATGTGGGAGTCCAACAATTTAACCACCATACCACCTGCTGGCCCCATCCTCACTGTGAATTCTAAAAGTTGGTTCTAATTGTGCTTTCAATAATTGTACAGAAGTCCCACTCCCTAGGGAAGCAATGAAACATTTAAAAGACAGCTATTACTTTCTTCCAAGCCTTTTGTTTTCCATTCCCTAGTCACTCTCTCTGCTTTTGTGCATGTGTGTGTGTGTGTGTGTGTGTGTGTGTGTGTGTGTGTCTACCTGTACTAAAATCTGCAGGTCATTTGGGCTTTAGTCTTTCTAATATTGTACTTACAATTCTACCCCAGTTCCCTTCATCATTTCTCTACATCCTTTGTGTATTTCTCCTTTGTTCTTTGGTATTTAAAAATACATTGCTTGGCCAAAAATGGTTTCTTATATAAACTTCCTTCTCACTTGTTGAAGAGGATCAATTCTATTTCTTATTGTACATGCCAGAATTGTATCTTTAAACTTCTTCTACTTCTCTTAATCTAATTATTGTCACATCAGTATAGTTTTAGCGTCAATGTATATCTAGTTAGTGTCTTTCAGATATACATACAAGAAGTTTAATTCCTCTTGTATAAGATTGTTTTTCATATATTTTATTTACTTAAAATTTTAGGCACCCTCTATACTATATGTATCTAAGAGACAATAGTGTACAAAAAAATAAAAAATAAAAAAAAAAAGATCCTTGTAAAGCAGGCCAGGAGGACGCCAGGCACTTTGAGATTAAGGAAGGCCTCTAAGGAGAACATTCTAACTCTGTGCTAAGACAGAGGGAGATCTGTTTGAGGAATGATCAGATGAGAAATCAGAAATGGGTATTCGACGTAAAACTGGAAACAGGATGATTACTCTGGGGAAAGCGATCGACTCTGGTTGATTATTGTAGGGAATAATTTGCCATGCTCATATGTCGTACCTATACATACAGAGAACAAGTCGAGCTTTTCGAATCAGGTTGATGGTGCTTGCTAACTGTCTCCCTGTAATGGGTTACAGAATAAATTCCCTTCCCCAGTCTCCGCCTCTCGTTTCATCATCTGCGAGAAGCGGCAGCCACTTAGTTGGCTGGTAACACTTGAAGGATATAAAACAAGAGTCACATTCTAGCAGGGGGAAAAGCAGACAGCAAACAACAAACAGGATGAGTATATTATACCGGAAGTTGACAGACAAGTGTCATTGAAAAGAAACAGCACAGCACAGTACGGGAGTGGTGGAGGGGACAGCCTCAGTAAGAAGGTGATATTCCAGCAAAGTCTTGAAGAATGCGCTTTTGTCTCTCTGGGTCTGTTGTCTTCCCTCGCTTTCATTTGATTACCATTTTCCTCCTACAGATTTACTTAGTGCCTACAGTGTGAGAAGCACCATACTAGGTCTTGGAGACGCGAAGGCCCCCGAGAGGGTCTATTTCCACTACTAGCTGACAGGTTCTAGAGGCAGAACCATGAAACAGACACCCCTATGTGCTAAGTGATAATAATAGTGGTGTGAATACAAATCTCAGAAATCTGCTATATTTGAACTGTTTTGGACTCTAAGAAAATATGATCTACTTCTGTCAAGATGTCTGATATTTGCTCTTTGTCAGTTCTTTGTACTTCAAATGAGTCCAGGAGGTAGTTATCCTAATTATCCTCTCAAAGAGTCTTCTGCAAGTGTACCAATAAGCTTTCTAACCACTCCATTTCACTTCCGTAATAATTTTATGACCTGGTTTTAAGAAACCATCTTATCTTCTTAACTGTTGAATCTGAAAATTACATAAGTGGTTTTTCTTTTCAGTTTCATTTAAATAATTTGTACTTGGGGCTGGCAGGTAACATGGTGGTTGAGGGTGCTGGACTCCCACATGGCAACTAAGGTTCGAGTCCTGGACCAGGGGGCTTGCTTTCTCACATTCCCTTCTCTCTGATCAAATTAAAAAATAATAATCATAAAAGTTAAATGAAATAATTTTTAAAAATGCTTTGTATTTGACTTCCTCGTCAAGTTCATCGAATCTCAGGCCAGTAAATCTTTCTAATTTTTCTTTCCATGAGATCTGTTTATTTTTATTTAAAAAAATTTTTTTTAATGTTTTTGCCAGAGAGGGAAAGCGAGAAATCACTCCTTGGGGGGATGACCATGCTCCAGCTATCTCTTGGGATTAGGGGCACACATGTATACACACATGGCATGATTTTCAAGCTGCTGATTCCAGAATTCAGACCATGGTTGACAATGTGACAGTCCACACCTTAACCACATGTGATACATAGCAAATTTAAAAAGAATAATAATAATAATAATAATAATACATAAAATGAAATAAATAAATTTTAAAAATCCTTATAGTCACCTCCCTGGAGAACTTGTGACAGATGTATGCAAGGACTCTAACTGATGATAGTATATCATATTCTCTGGGATGAAAAGAAGTGGGAGCAGACTCTGAACCTTAGGGTCATGATATTGCAATCAAATATATTACGTGACTTCATCTACATAGTCATTAAGACTATATTAGACTAGATTCAAAAATTCAAAAATTTATTTCATTTTTCATGTCTCTGTTCCTTAGTTTCTTTTCTAAAAGAGTCAGATAACTTCTTTATATTGCCTCTAGATAAACACTCACCTCCCTTCCAGTTTTAATAGTTTGCAGTCTTAAATTTTCTGCTCTCTTCCATATAGCACTAAGAGAGTCCCCAGTCTCCATCCTCGCCTGGTAAGAGACAAGGGTACTTGAAACTATCTGGAAGCCAGGCCTCCTTACTCCTTGGGATATCCTCTGAAGAGTCTGACTGATGCTTCTCTACCCTTACCAGGGAGACAGCATTATGGCACAGTGGCTAATGATGGGAACGCTGTAACCAGACAGGCTTGGGCGTATCTACACCAGCCCTAATACTTCCTGGTCATAACATGTACTTTGGCAATTTTTAAACTCTTGGCAGTTCAGTTTTCTCCTCTGTAAATGGGAGATAATAATAGCTATAACCTTATAGGCTGTTCTGACACTTACCTCATTTAACAGTGAATATGAACCTCTAAGCACAAAGCATGGTGCATACTCACTATTTTTCCATTATTTTAGATGGATAATTTAATGATTTATTCTTCCTAATTTGACTCAATGCAGTATCTTCCATGATAAATATCTACAGGAAAGCAAAGAACTTATTTCCTTTTAATATAGCAAACATATTACTGAACAAAGCCTTGGTCATAGTTTGGGTTTTTTGTTTCTAAAGTTCAGAGGGATAATGATCTATATCAACTGGAATTCAGACCAAGCAAAAATTTGATATCTCTTTCCAACCTTCAGTATAAACTATGACTATGATTTAAAAAAAAAAAGAATAATAAAAATAATTCAATAGCTCTCCTTCATGATTACAAAATAAATTTTGGCTATTAAAGAAACCAGGCAAATCATGATACAGCCTAAAATTTTATTGCTATCATAGAGTAATGAGTCTTTCTTACATATTATAGGATGAGAATGTATGCCTGAGAGTCTTGTGAGGGATTGGTCTTGCTCCGGAGATTTAGATTTAGATATCCAGAAATTGTTTTTGGTAAGGTTTTTGCCACAGGGTGCAGGTGCTTGCTATGGAAAGACAGGTAAGAAAGAAAGTAAGAAATCACTCCCTGGGGGCATGGCCACACCAAAATCCCTTCTCCTTCATTCTCCTTTGGGGATTTTGGGCACACATGCATGTATCCAGTGTGATTTCTAAACCTCTGGGTCCAGGACTCGAACTGTGGTTGACCAAGTGGGAGTCTAGTGCCTTAACCACCACACTACCTGCTGGCCCCCGGAAATGTGTATTTTTACCTATCACCTTAATTGATTCTAGCGCAGATGAACCTAGGAACACACTCTGATAAACACTGGTATAAATGACCCCTGCAAATGATTAATTCTAAGTTAATCATGTAATTATGACAGGAAGGTGAGTATACAATGCACACAGGTATGCACATACACACAAAGGCACTTCAGAAGATTTTCAGTGTTTTAAGTTCTACATGATAGATGCTCACAGCTCATAAAACCTTTTTCTGATAAATAAGCACAATGTGATTCATTTCCTAGGCTATCTCTGGCAAACATTCAAACCAGAACATAATGAAATACTATTTCACATAGTATCAGCTTGTGCTATGAATCTGGAAACAAGAAGTTATATAGCATAGTAAGAGAGAGAAGAGGAAGAGAAGAAATAAATGAGAAAAAACAATAGGATTTACTTCCCTATTTTTAGCCACAGAGCAAATCTTAAAAAACCTTCATGATGCGGGAAAGGCACATTTTTTACATTGCTAACAAGCTTTCTGCATTTTCCCCTCTGTCCCTACATCATTGTACATCCTTGGGTGACTATACCTGAAAGGTGTACTTGGGTTTTCACTTGTACCTTGTCAGGGCTTGATGCCCCAAGACTTCAGAAATTCCCAAATCACTTCTATCCTCCAATTAAAACTTGCACTCCTGAAGTACTGCTACCCTTAGGCTGGTTTTGGAATTAAACTGGTGGAATGGATTAATATTATTATTTTCAAACAATACCCATATCTAATTGGTTAAAAAAATCCCAGGAGCAAAATGGAGAAGTGATTGTGAGAGGCCAACCCCAAGGGGAGTGATTTCTCACTTTCCCTCTCACCATCTCTCTTTGGCTCTCTACCACCAGCACATCCGCATTATGGCAAAAACCTTTTGTAAAAAATGAGTTGAAAACAACAGGCAGGCAACTTGGGGGAGGGGTTGGAGCTGGCAAATGTCCTTGCATACAAACGAGTCTCTTCTAGGATTCTTCTCTGGGCTCACTTCCCCTGAGTTCAAGTTTCATCACAGCCTTTCTCTGTCCTCTGAAAATACAAGGATTTGCTAATAAGGCCAAGTAATGCTTTTTTTTTTTTTTCTTTTAATGAGGAATTCTACAGGTGAAAGTTGAGGTGAATTATTTAAACTGGTATTTAACATTTTATTTTATTTTTCCCCATAGGGCACATGTGCCTGCCAGAGAGAGACACAGAGAGGGAAAGTGAGAAATCATCCCCCAATGCTGCAATCCCTTCTTCTCCTCTTGGGATTTTGGGTATGCACGCATACGCACATACACACCTGGTGTGATTTTTCAAGCCACTGGGTCTGGGACTCAAACTATAATCGTCCATGTGGGAGTTTAGTGCCTTAACCACGACATTACCTGCTGGCCCAAATATCTGATATTTTTAATGAGAACTATCTGTGCATGTTTTTTTTTTAAAATATATTTTAATCTCATTAATATTTTTCATAGAAACTTAATACCAGTTTCTGTGGAATACTCTTCTGAGACAGACAGAGAACACCCCACAAATATTATACATTAAAATAATAGTGTTATGTTAGACAGAGACACTCCCTTTTTTTCCCTTTTAATCATGTGCACCTGCCAAAGTCAGATACAGGCAAAGAGAGGGGGAGAGGGAGAAAGCACCCCTCAATTGGTCATGGTTATGCTGCAATCTCCTCTCCATTTCTTCATCCTGCTGGGATTTGAGGTATGCATACATGTGTACCCAGTGTGTTTTTCAAGCCACCAGGGCCAGAATTGGACCTGTGATCAGCTACATGAGATCCTATTCCCTCACCCACTAGGCCATAGGGCCCACCCCAGACAGATTCTTGATGAAGTAAAACCAAACTTGAGAAAGCAGCTATCTCAAGTTGATTAATTCCACTTTTGAGAGTAAAAGCTTGTCACTTAGTTGGCATTACTTCATGACTGTAATGTAACTACTATGAAGATGATGAAAATATAATATGGATTTAAGAAGTTCTGAATTCACTCCTACACTGTATATATAGATAGGTCTACCACTTAGGATAATGGATACTGCTCTATATTTTAATGTACGTCTGACGTGAATAACTAACTGCTCACAGGTTTATTATTACTATTAGTGCCAGAGGATATATATGTTTGCCAGAGAAAGAAAGGGAGAAAAAGAGAGAGCACTCTCCCACGGGGCGTGGTCATGCCACACTCCCTTCTCCTTCATTTCTCCAACCTTTGAGATTCTGGGAGTGTGCACGCATGTACACACATGTAAACACACACACACACATAGGCTCAGTGTTTTTCAAGCTGCCAGGCCGTGGTTGGTCATGTGAGATCCAGTTACACATGCACAGTACTTACTAACCTGCTGTGTTACCAGACCAAAAGCTTTTAGTTTATTCAAGTGACCAGCTGCGCTCAGAACAAATTTATGCCCTCCACTTATTTTGTTGTGTTTAGCTAGCATTCTCATGTGATTGGGATGGCAGACAGAGTCCTCTGCACTAACTATCTGCCATGCTGATGTGGAGCAACTTTGGAGACTTAGGAACGTCGATCTAAAACATTCAAACTGGCTTCACCTCTTCCCTTATTCCATTGAGAAGTGGCCATTTATATCTATAAGAGACATAAAAGCAAAAACCCTAAGTTTGAATGTTTCAGAAGTGATTTCTAGCAGATCACCTGCTTCAATTATTTCATTCGGTGTAATTAAAATCAAAAGCACAGTGTCTAGCTACGTGAAAAACAACTCTTGTAACACTATGTTGAAAACTTAATTGGTTTTGCATGGTCCTAGGTTGCTCTCTTCACTTAGAGTCCATTTGAACATTTGAATACGTTTCTGTATTTGGGCCAAATGTGAGACACGATGTGATTAATAGTTTAAAAATTTTACTTTTTTAAAAAAGATATTTTGTTATAGGATGCATGCACTCACCAGAGAGACAGAGAGAGACAAAGAGACAGAAAGTGAGAAATCATCCCCCAGGGAGGATGGCCATGCTGCAAACACTTCTCCTCCACTCTCTTTTTGGGATCTTGCGCGTGTATACACACTTGTTCAGTGTGAGCTTTAAGCTGTTGGGTATGGGTCTTGAACTGTGGTTTACTATGTGGGAGTTCAGCATAGTAACCATTACGCTCTCTGCTGGTCCCAAAATTTTACCGTTTTAAACACCTTTACGTATGTTTTCCAGTTTAATTATTTTCCGAATATATTACATAATAAAATTGTGTAGTATTAAAATTTTATATATATATATATATATATTCCTGAAATTTGTTTTTGATACGATAACTTCACATTTATGTAAATTCAATGTGTTACTACTGTGTTTCCTTATTTCTAGGCCATATCATTTTGTACTGGGGGACTGGAAAGAATGACACCATCACAGGTTTGAAAAGGTCTTGACAAAGTACTGGTATCATTTCTGTCTACTAACACAACTTAAGGGAATCTACTACACTTCTAAGTATTTGGGAAAGAGACTTTCCAACATCTAGTACTTCCAGAATAATGGATGTCTTAAAGGGGAGGGACAGGCCTTTACATCTCATTCCATATTTATTCCTAAAAAACTGAAGCAGATGAACTGTGATCCACATCTCTTCCTTTGTGTCACCCTGTGTCACATGTGGTATGGCCTAAACTGTGTTCCTGGTACCTCTAAACCTAACCATATTTGGAGATAAAGTCTTTAAAGAAGCAATTAAGTAAACAGAAGGCTGTTGGGTGGGGCCCCAATCCAGCATGACTGGCATTTTATAAGAGGAAGAGGCAGCAGAGATGAACAGAGGAAAATACTAAGTGACAAGGCAGCAAGAAGGCACCTGAGGAGAGCTCAGGGGAAACCAGCCCCACAGGCCCTTTGATCTTGGACTGCTAGCCTGGAGAACTGTGAAAAAACAAAATCTATGTTGTTTAAGCCACCTAGTCTGTGGTACTTTGGTCAGTCCTAGCAAACTAATACAATACGCTTCATGAAAAAGTAAGGCGTCTTATAATCTTTAGCTTTGAAGTATATTTTTTAAAGCTTTTGCCAGTTTCTTTTCTAAAAGCTTAATTTATTTTGGATTATTTAGACCTAGTCTAAGAATTTTTAAAAACATCTTGCACAAATTTGCTGTCTTAATATACCATGTCTCTTTGTGTAATAAAATTTTGCTATAAAGTGAATTTCTATAAGTCAGAAGGCATTTCCTAATTTTGCCATTTTTAGAAACTGGCAGGTCTACACCAGTGGTGAATATTATGCTTTCGCTTCAAACAAAGGTAAAAAATTTATTTGGTCTCTTACAAATTTTGTCATCATCTTTTTACATAAGACAAAGTTTTGGGGCTGGCTTTGTGGCTAGTGATAAGGTAGCCAGATTCCACATAGCCAACCATGGGGTTCAAGTCTCAGACCTATCAGTTTGAGAAACAAGCCAAGCTTGTGTGTGTGCATCCAAAATCCTGAAGGGAGGGAAAGAAGAAGGAGAAAGGATTGAGGCACAACAATTCACCATAGGTGGGTGCTTTCTCACTTTTCCGTTTCTCTGTCTCTCTCTCTGGAGGGTGCATGTGCCCTTTATAAAAACATAACAAAACTGAACTAAATTTCCTAAAGGCAGAAATTGTATTTTATTGACTATGTTATTTTAATTGCCAGGGCCTATGACAATGACCAAGGCTTAGCTCACTGATTTGCTTCCAAGGAGACTATTTTATCACAATAAATTGTGACACAGGAACTGTTATACCAATAGGCATACCCCCAAATCTTATTTCATTACTCTTTTAAAGAAAATATGCTTGTTTATCTGTGATAGATGTGAATGAGTCATCTGACTACTGTTACTATGGATTGTGGCTTTTGAAATTGCTTTTTTCTCATTCGCAGTCTAAATCATTACAAATTCTATTTTTTGATTTTTAAGAACTTCTATAAAATGCAATTATAACTTATTCAATTCACTGAAGAGAAGAGGTAGCCTGTACCCAGCTTTCATACTTCACTTCCCAGGAAGCAAATCAAAACTGAACGTTACATTTCTCACTTTCATCATCTGAAGTGTTCAGTACTGGAAGAATGGATTTTTTAAGCAGTGAATACATTAAAAATTAACTGTGTCATTTTCAATCTATTTAGTTAAATATAACAGAAGCACAGAATCCTGTCTTTTTATTTTCTTTTTTGGAGAGGTTTTTGCTATAGGGCACGTGAGCTCGCCAGAAAGACAGAGACGGAGAGATAGAAAGTGAGAAATCACCACCCCCCCCCAGGGGGGATGGCCACGCTGCAATCCCTTCTCCTCCATTCTTCTCTCAGGATCTTGGGCATGCATGCACACATGCCTGGCCTAAGTTTAAGCCACCAGGTCCGGGACTCGAACCATAGTCAACTACCTGGGAGTCCAGCGACATAGCCAGTACATCAACTGCTGGTCCTGAATCCTGTCTTTTTAAAATATCTTAATCTAGTATTGTTTAAACCTGTGAGGTTGAATTCTTTCAATCTCTCAGTTGTGCATTAGCTTTTATGACTGTCTCCTCATAGATACTAATGACATATATTAAACTGAAAAACTGAAGTGAGTTAAAGTTTATTTTGAGGCTGTTTTGAGAATTTTGTGATAATTCTGGAAAAACACAGAACTCCTAAGGGAGTTTGGGTAGCTGAATTCTATCCAGCAACTTAAAATTTTCATAAATTTAAATATGAAGGGACTTCAAAATGTTTGTGGAAAAATGGAATTAAGTATAACTTTAGTTTGAGGCACAACTTTTTTGAAATCTATGCATAGTCTTTTCATAATATGCATTTTCTATGAATTTTTTGAAGACTTCATCTTATTAAAATGAAGTTATATATATACCCACACATGCGTATATATACACCCATATATATATACGTATAAAGAATAGGACAAATATATCTAGTTATACTCTTAAATTTATTTATAAGTTAATTCTTTTTTTTTTTGGGGGGGGGAGAGATTTTCACTGTAGTGCGCGTGCGCTCGCCAGACAGACAGAGAGAGACATAGAGACAGAAAGCGAGAAATTACCCCCCAGGGAGGATGGCCATGCCGCAATCCCTTCTCCTCCATTCTCCTCTCGGGATCTTGGGCACGCACGCACACGCGCCCGGCATGAGTTTTAAGCCACCGGGTCCGGGACATGAACCGCAGTCGACTACGTGGGAGTCCAGCGACATAGCCATTACGCTAACTGCTGGTTCCCTATAAGTTAATTCTTAACACTAAGATTAAAGCTTTGTGTCAGTACAATGGGCAGTTCCAAGAAAGAAATAGCCATTGACCGTGGCACCAACTCAGACTAAAACAGACATGTGGTAAAGCATTCCTTCTTTCCAACCTCCAGTCCCTGTATCCTGGCCCTAGCCCTCTTCCATAGACTCTGGAGTCCTTCATGGCCTGCTCACTGGCTTTCTAGCCTCTACCCGCCTGCCTTTCAATCCACCATAGATATCTTTGTCAGGTTTATATTCCCAGAATATGTATTCTTCAATTAAGTCTCTTTCTAAGGAAACAGCAAACTTCCAGTGAATTGACAGAGTAGATATTGCCACGTGCCTCTTACAGAGTGCCTGCCTACATCTTCACTTACTGATAGATTGCCCATGCCTCTAGATACACTGCCCATCCTTTAAGGTTCAGTTTTAATTTCACCTGCTCCCTGAATCCCCTGGACCAGAGTGATGGCTTTCTACTCTGAAATCCCTTTATCTTGCTTGTCTGTTGGATGCTTATCATGAAGTACCTGCTGAAGGAGTTAAAAATATACCACTCTGGTCTTGAACAGCAGGCGCAAAAATCACACTGACCTCCTTGCTGTTTCTCAAAAGCATAAGATGAAATTCCCATGCGAAAGATGCCTTTCTTATACATTTTATCATCAAGGATGGCAGATCAAAACCAAGCAAATTCTGTACAGATCTTGTTCAAATAACTCTTGTCTTTTAAATCTCCCCAGATAGTTTAGATGCTTCGTCACAGTTAACTATTCTTTGTCCAATTCAGTATATAAGTAACTGACTCTAACTGTTCCTTTGGGTCATCGTTTCCTTATGAAAGCTCCTCTGTCATGTAAAACTTGTAAGGAATCAATCTGTTTGTGTTTCTCCCGTTTGTTTATGTCGATTTAATTCTTGGTACCCCAAGAAGATGGAAGTAAAATTTTGCTGCCCAAAACTCCATTATTAAGATTTTCTTAATCAATTGTCTATCAACACATATCTTTCCTGAAAGTTCCTGAAGTCTCAAAATCTTAAAATATCCCCAAATGCCTCATAATCTTTGTCACGCTTGCTCTAAGTTCTGTATTCTCACTCAGCAGGTGATAGCACCATTCATTCCCTCAGACCTCCAAGGCAGAGAACTGGGAGTCCCCTTTGATTTCTCCCTCTTTCTCACACCCCTTTCTGGTTCTAACCAGTGACCAAGACCTAACTCATAAAATCTAAATGTCTGTCAAATGATTCTGCAACATCCCTGGTTCAGGGCCTCACCACCTCTCATTTGTTTTACTAAAAATATTCCTTGCTTGTTGTTCATCTCAAATACTTTTTGCTATCCACCCTTCATGAAACCAGAAGACTTTTAAAAGCAAGCTTTGTCTATGTCACCGCTTTATTTAAAAACTTTTCAGTGATTTCCTTTCACATGGCCCACAAGACACGCATACTATCTGTCTTTATATCCTTCTTCTTGTCTCTTACTTGAAGCTCCAGATTATTAGACATTTCAGTTGCCTCATTGTAGTTCCCATTCTTTCTTTTTTTCTTTTCTTTTTTTTTTTTTTGAAGAGGGTTTTGCCATAGAGTGTGTGCACTCACCACAAAGACAGAGAGACAGAAAGCAAGAAATCACCCCCCAGGGTGGATGGCCACGCCACAATCCCTTCTCCTCCATTCTCCTCTCGGGATCTTGGACACCCTGCATATGCACCCAGTGTGAATTTAAGCTATCCGGTCTGGGACTTGAACCACGGTCGACTACATGGGAGTCCAGTGATGTTACCATTACATCATCTTCTGGTCCTACCCACATTATTTCTTAACTCCCACGTGCCTTTGAAGGAGGATGGTGGTGCCTGGAATGTTCTCCTTGTTCCCTTTCTCTTTACCTAGACATTTTCTACTCATATATAAGTTCAGGTACCTTCTAGGACACAACTCCTCATCCCTCAGGTTGAAGTACATGCCTCTTTTCTGAAGTCCCAGACTATCTGGAGTCTGTCTTTACTAAACAGTATTAAAAACTGTGTTATGGGACCAGCAGTTAGTGTAATGGCTACGTCGCTGAACTCCCATGTAGCTGACCGCGTTTCGAGTCTCAGATCCAGTGGCTTAAACTCACACTGGGCGTGTGTGGATGCATGCCCAAGATCCCGAGAGGAGAATGGAGGAGAAGGGATTGTGGTGTGGCCATCCCCTGTGGGGGGTGATTTCTCGCTTTCTGTCTCTGTCTGTCTTTCTGGCGAGCGCACGCGCCCTATAGCACAAACCTCTCCAAACAAAACAAAACAAAACAAAAAAAATACTGTGTTATAGTTATGTTCACTCATTCATGGATTCATCAGATATTTACTGAACTCCTATTCTGGGTCAGCCACTTTGTTTTGTGTGTGTATGATGTACTGGATGTCCAATAAAGGAGTTTTTTCTGGGGGCTAGACATTGGCACAAGAACAAAATGCTATGATATGTGAGGCCTACTCACATGGGAAGGTTTGGGGTTGACATATGGAGATATCCCTGACTACGCTGGGTACTAGCGTGCCCATGATCCAGGGGTGGCTGGAGCTGGGGGTGGATTGTGCTATCAGGGTCCCATTGAAGGTTTTCTCTCTCTTTCTCTTTCTTTGTTTTTTTTAACTCATGGAAGAAATAAACGTAAAGAAAATGATTTTCGTTAATGAATGAATAAATATATCCTCTTGAACTTAAAGACAAACATTACTATGTTTTATTTATTTGCATTTATTTCCATTCATTTTCATTTCCCCACCTTATGTTTAACTGTATTTAACATGTAGTAGTAGCTGATGAAAACATTTTTTCTTTTATTTATTTTTACATAAGCTCTTGGTTTAAAGATTTTTTTAGGAACAATTATCACTAATTATGAATCACCATGAAGATTTTAAAGTTGTATGATCATATACTATAATAACGCCCAATAATGTGAAATCTGAAATCTTAACTGCTCATAATTTTGGCAAACTATTTGCAGAAAGTTTGTCCTAACATATAAAATTTGGAACTACAAAGTCTGAAGATTACAGAAGAATCGTAGCCAACAAAGATTCAAGTGTAAAGTGGAATATTGAAGCATTTTGGAAATTCAAAAAAGAGAAAACTCTTTTTTTGGAGAGATTTTTGCTATAGGGCACGTGCGCTCGCCAGAAAGACAGAGAGACAGAGAGACAGAAAGATAGAAATCACCCCCCATGGGGGATGGCCACGCTGCAATCCCTTTTCCTCCATTCTCCTCTCGGGATCTTGGGCATGCATGCACATGCGCCCAGCATGAGTTTAAGTTACCGGGTCCGGGACTCAAACCGCGGTCATCTACATGAGAGTCTAGCGACATAGCCATTATGCTAACTGCTGGTCCCAAGAGAAAACTCTTATAATATTGGTATTTGCTATAGAAAAGTACTCTAAGCAGGCTGGAAAATAATGCACCCACTATGAAAAAAATCATTTAAAGATTTTCACAGGCTCCAGGGACTATGCCTACACCTTCTAAGGGGTGAATCTTATTTTGAGGGGTTTAGGATTCTTTCAGATTTTACCCCACCTCACTACCAATGAAAAGCAAGAATTATATTAAAAACTTTCAAGATGATACCAAGGAAAGGAAGATCTTTGAAATACCTCAAATCAAAGAAGGGATTATTAATATAAGAAACTCTCAAAAAAAACCAAAAACATTCAGTAGAAACTCCGACAAAAATGAGCAAAGGTTAGGAAAAGGCAAATTATATAAAAGCAAAGTAAAAGACTGGTAATGAAAAGATTTCCCAAACTCATTAATTATTAGAAAAACAGAAGTTAATACAATGAGATAGCATTCCTTTCACTCATGCTCATCATCATTCACGCTGATATTAAAATACTGATATTAGCATGTTAAAACTTTAAAAATAATGCCAGTTGTCAGTGGGGATGTCGGGATATAGGACCTGTGATGCACTAGTGGTGGGAAAGTAGACTAGAACAGGCAACTGGTAAAGGTGATGGCAGAATTTGGCCTAATTACTTAAACACATACTGAATGCTCAATTTGGTACATCTATTTCTGGGTATATATAATATACGTGAAAAAATTCTCACCCAGGCTCTTAAGGAGAGATGTATGAGGACATTCATCTCAGTGTTATTTGTGGTGGCAGGACTTGGAGTATACCTGGATGTCCAGCATTGGAAGAACAGAAAGGAAAAACATGGTAAATGCATACCATGAAAGACCAGGCACCCGTTAGAAACATAGGACTAAATGTACACACAGGTGATCTACAAACCAGAAAAGTAAAGAGAATCTAAATCAAAAAGGCATACATAAATACATATGTGTGTATATAAAACAATGATGCACATTTTACAAGAGCATGTATACACATTGAAGGTACATCCCCACTGACAACTGGCATTATTTTTAAAGTTTTAACATGCTAATATCAGTATTTTAATATCAGCGTGAATGATGATGAGCATGAGTGAAAGGAATGCTATCTCATTGTATTAACTTCTGTTTTTCTAATAATTAATGAGTTTGGGAAATCTTTTCATTACCAGTCTTTTACTTTGAGGGACACTGGGGATAAAGAA
The DNA here is from genome assembly GCF_000334495.1 of Tupaia belangeri chinensis. Classification (NCBI taxonomy): domain Eukaryota; kingdom Metazoa; phylum Chordata; class Mammalia; order Scandentia; family Tupaiidae; genus Tupaia; species Tupaia belangeri. The sequence goes on from NW_006159625.1 coordinate 2,288,439, forward strand.
TGATTAAATGAGAGAGACAGAGCGAGAGAGATACTGAGAAGAGAGAGAGAAAAGGAGGAGGGAGAGGAATAATGAACTCTCAGTATAAACTGTGTGAAGCCTCTCCATCCTGTTTCTGTTTCCCTATTCTGCTTCCTTCTCACATAATCTCTCCACAGTGTGATTACACATGAAATGTCTCTTCAGCTAGGGTATAAGTCCCATGTTGTAGGTACCATGTAACTTTTTGTTCATGGCGGTATCCTCTGCATCTCATACAGTGCTGGCAAATAGTAGGTACTCAAGAAATATTTGTTGAAGCAATGAATGAATGCACATTTTTATATTGGGCTTATTCACACCAAAAGAAGTAAAATCAAAAGTTGAATGTAAGTTCTTGAAAAAAAATAAAAAACTTACATGCATCTTTTCAGCGTTAAATTTTAGGTTTTACCTCAAGAAGGTAAGTTCTTCCATTCTGTTCAAGTGAAGTAACAGAGCAGCAATTTTGTTTTCAATGATACTCATTTGTGGCACTAGCTGAAACACTTTTGTATTAGTGAACACATTTACAATGGAGAAAATAAAGACTTTCATCTTTTCAAAGTCACAAAGACAGAGACAATACTGCTCAAATAACAAAAAATGTTCTTCTCTTATGAAAATTTAACTTATGAATATTAGAATTTTCCTACCGAAATAGAATTTTAATGTTTTATTACAATGAAATTTCTTAGTCACAAAATTCTATTGTGAATTTCCCTTCAGTTTGTAATGAACATTACAAAATGATTCAGTATACCATTTATCCACCAGTTTCAAAAAATACAAAAAACATTTTTTTTCCTCTCCCAGAGGGCATGTACGTGCCAGAGACAGAGGGAGAGGGAGAGAAAGCACCCTCCATCGGGCCTGGTTATGGACTCTCTTCTTGACCTCCCCTTTTTGGCACGCACACACACATACGCTGCTCATGAGTTTCAACTCACAGGGTCCCGGATATGGGACAGCAGTCGGTGATGCGGAATCTGGCCGCCTTACCTACCAGGCCACAGAATCAGCTCTGCGCTGTCAAAGCCTGGCATGTAACACCAAATAAACTGCTACAGAAATATTACATTGTACTGAACAAAGGGTCCTAACCTTTCGGTGCAGATACTGTTGATAGTGCTTTTCATGTGGTTTTCCTACCAGAACTTATAAATGCCTATTCACTTTTGGCTACAAATGAAAAAAACTTTAATGGATGAATTAACTTGTCCAAAAAAAATCTATTAACCACATCAACACCCTAGCTTCTCTTTTGCAGTAAAACCACACTTTGGGAGCTCATACAAATCACAGTGAAAATTTCTCTTAGGTTAAATTCTTCTGGGAACAGTCATTTTTCTAGGTTACCTCCTCATCTCAAGAAATACATTTCTTTGCTAGAAATTTAGTCATGCAGAATCTGGTTATAGGGCTATGTTGATCAGTTTTAAAGTGAAAAATCTTTACTGTACCATTTGATGACTTATCATTAACGGATTAGAAATAGCTAAATATTATAGGGTTTAAAGACTGGTTAATGCAAGCTGATTTGCACTTCAATAACAGTTTCTTTGAAATTGTTAAAGCTTCTAAATATCTCTTTTGGGTTTGTAATCATATGTTACTTTCAATTCCCTTCCTTTTAATCCTCTTTATCTTTTGGTCTTAAGTGCAATTGTTTCTTGGAGCGCTGAACTCAGTTCATATACATATACCGAGTGCCTCAGTTTACTAAGTCTGATCTGATAAATCAGGGTCCAGAGACCTGTACATATGAAATAGATAATCTTGAAAAAGATTATTTTTACCACAAAAATATACTTAGGCAGAGTTTCTGATTCATAAAATGGAAATTTTAAAATATCTATATTTTGTGCAAAAGTCTATTCATTTCAGAGGCAGAAGTCATGGGAGAATCTAAAAAAAAAAACCTTAAATGATAGGCTTATTCTCACTGCGCTGAGGAATCTATCATAAATTTCCTAGAAATAGAAAATATGTTTCAATTTCCAGATTAAGTTATATTCTTTCTCTTAAGAATATAAAAACTGTGTAATTTAAAAAGCAATATAGGTTTATTGTAGAAAACCTGAAAAATCTAGTGGAATAAATCCCCAGTTCTCACTGCCTCAATTAAGGAAACTGCATTAAATATACTGAAAATGGAATTAGACTCTATAAGTTTGTGTCCTTTTCTAAAACTTTCCATATTGTAAGGCATTTTGCATGCATACATGGCAAATGCTCACTTGGACACCACGTCTTTCCACAATGGCTGCTGCAAGGCTATCTCACACCTCTCATATGACAGTCATATATTCTATCACTTGATAGATTTCCTTCTTTCTTTTCCTTGTGATTTCTGGTTCACAGATAATTATTGTTCATCTTTGTATGGTACAGTATAGTTTTTCAAAGCATGAACACAGAGTGTAATAACTGTCAAGGTTATAGACTTACTCATCTTCGACATTTAATATATTATGTTCTATATACTTGATAATGAATAGCTCTACCAGTTTCTCTCTTTCTTTTTTCTTTCTTCCTTTTTCTTTCTCCCTTTCTTTCTCTTTCTTTCCTCCCTTATTTCCTTTCTATTCTTCTTTCTTTCTTTTTGGAAGTACATATTAAATTGTCAGTGACATTTTTAGTCTGCTATGGCGCAGCATCCATAACCTATTCCACTTGTTCACATGCATTCTTGTGTCTGTTAATCATTTTCTTCTGAACCTCCACCCAGAGCCCCCTCTGCAGCTCTGGTATTTACCTTTACTCTTTCTACTTCCAAACTGATAGATTTTGAAAGTTTCACTCACAGGAGTTGTAGAAATCTTAATTATACTTCGTTATCTAAGACCTTCTATAATGCCTTGCAATTAATAGACAATAGGTACTCATTATTTACTTTTTTGAATTGAATATATGTAGCAATTAAAATTAACCTACTGAGTAAAAGATAAACAATCTTAATCTTTCCTAACAAACGTGGTCCCCACACTGAATTCCCCTTGTGTAACTCTGCAACCAGTAATAAGCATGTTCAATAGAGCAGAGTATAAGGCTACATCCACCCCAGCTCATAAATACTACCATCTGTGATGACTAGATCTGGTGCATCTATATCTGTAGTCTAACCCAACCTCTAAACTCTTGTCTGATGTAACAGCTGCCTCTTAAGTGTCTCCATAAGCCTTTGAAAAATCATTATTCACAAATGGTATTTCTCTCTTGCTGCACTTATTCAAGTCCCTAATTTGATGAATACTTCCACAACTGCTGTGGTCTGAATAATGTCTCCTCCAAATTTATATGTTGAAGCCCAAATCCCAATGTGTATTAGGAAATGGGGCCTTCGGGAAATACTTAGATTTAGGTCAGATTATAAGGTTGGGGCCCTCGTGATGGGAATAGTGCCCTTCTACAAAGAGACAACAGAGTTGGTGTCCCTTCTTTCCCTTAACTGTATGAAGACACAGTAAGAAGGTGGCCTTCTGTAAGCCAGAAAGAGGGTCCCACCAAGAATCAAATTTCCTGGCACCTTGATCTTGGACTTTACAGTTTCTTTCTTTCTTTCTTTCTTTTTTTTTGGACTTTACAGTTTCTTGAACTGTGAAAAGTAAGTTCTATTGTTCACAACAGACCAGGAAGACTAAAACAACCAACTTATTATATAAGTTCAAAAAATTTTTTTTTCTACACTACTCTTCACATTCACTCATCACTTCTAAAGTCTGTACTCTAACTAACATTATTGTACCAATTTAGATTTCTTGGTTTTGTATCAAACGATAGGTATATAAAATGCTACTGCAGGGGATCTGAGTGAAGAACACATGAGACTGTTAATTTTGCACTTTCCTGTGAGTGTATACACTGAACATAATAAAAAACACTAAAAAAACTTTATTAGTAAATTCTCCAAATATTAGAATTTTTGACAAGAAAGTCTGTGTGAAAGTATCAGTATTAAAGAGAAGCATTTTTTTATATCAAGCCTGATATATTTTTATCAAAGTGAGGTCTTAAAAATGTTTGGTGTTCTTACTTCCATAGAATCTCATGATATGCAAACAAACAACATACTGAAAAATGTGATTACGTTTTATTTTCTTAATCAATCATAAAATCACTTAAAATAAGTGAATAAAAATATAAAGATGAGAAAAAACCTTCAGCCAAACAAAATGTATTTCGTGACTTCATGCCTCTAAATGACACTAAGAAATGCACGTGTTCCTCTTAATGTTGAAAGCAAGAGATTTAATTTCCAAGTAGGTACAGCTCTAATAAAAAAGTTATATTTCTATGCTAAATATGAACATACTGATAGAATAAGATTTCCACTTGGAAATAGTTCAATTTCACCTGCAGACTTATTTCCTAAGGCTATTTTAACTCTGCTTTGGTATTTCACTAGCAACGGGCAACTATTTGCTTGTCATATCATTACGTTCCTTGAGATTGATTCTCAGATATGCTGTAGATGATCATTGTTATATGGTTCACGTGATAATCACCAAATCGAATGTCTTACAGTGAAGAGAAACTAACCCTAAACGACAAAGTGAAGGACTAAGTGCTTTCAGTTCTGGAATTTACAAGAACATACATTTTCCATATTTATATTTCTGCAAACAGTTTGCCTCATGAAACTTAAGAAGGAAAAGGCAAGGTCGTACAATGACTTTTGGATAGATTACCTTTTTCCAAAGCAACCACTGCCTTTCTCTAAAAGAAAGTACATTATAATAAACCCACCTAACTTAAGGCTTAGACAAGTACTATGGCTTTGTTCTACTTCTCAGTCTGCAGTACTATTTTTTTCCCATACTTTCTTGCCCTAGACCTGTCTGTGGAAATAGGTTCTTTCATCTGTTTTCCTTTTCTTTCAAGATATACTTTTATTTGATCACTAACTTTTCCTTTTCCTGCACTTTGGGAAATTTAGCGGAATGCTGAAATCATGCTAAGGGCAGCGCCTGTGCAGGCCACCAGGAAATTTTTGGATCCTGACTTGGTCCTGGAATAGGTAAAAGGCCAAGAAAATGGAACATCAAACACTCTCTAATGTAGATAAAGAACGCTAAGGCCTTTTGTGAGAAGAAACTTTCTGGACTGAAACTCATCAATCTATGAGAGTTAAGGCATAAAAGACAAAATAGCTCATGGAAGGCATTAACACAGAAGTCACAGGCTCAGATATTAAGATACAGAGAGCTCATGGAATTCTGAGAATGGGATAACTTCGTAGTCAACTCTATAGATAAAGAAAGTTACTAAGTCTCCCCAACTATTACTCCCCAACCTGGCAATGTTAGATGTCAGATCCCTGGGAATAATGAGCAGTAGAAATACTATAACTAAGGGGATAGTTAGTGAGAGAGAAAAAAATCCATTTAAAACTTTAGATGTTTATTGCATTATCTGGAGTTTAATAACAAATATCTTACACTCCATCTCCCTAGACTAAGGCCCTCTTTTAGTAAAATGTTTACTGATTGCATTAGTGCCTTTTTTCCAGAACTTTGGGCTAAAGACATCATTGATCTAGGTAAACCTAGAAATGATGAATGGCCTTTGGCCCTGTGGGTATGTTGAATGGCTTCATTCTCTGATAGCTTTGAAAGATTACAGAGATCTGAGACAGTTAAAAATTTATACGTAATCCACTATTCGCTAGGAAAAAAAAGTTTAATGAATCATTTTTTGTTTACCATGAAATGTAATTAATTGCTGGCTTAAGCAAGATTTTATGCTTCATTCTTTGGGGTTATTGAGTTAAAATTGGGTTCCTGGTGTGAAATGAAAATGCAACTGTAGTAAATTTAAACACATTTTCATTTATTCATGTGCATAAAAGGATATTATTAAAGCAATTGGTTCACACAAGTCGGAGTTAAAAATCAAATATTTTGTAACAAACCAGTCAGAACAGACGCCAGCTAGTACTATGAGCTCACTCAAAATAATATAGGTAAAACAAAAAAGTATCCCATACAGCATGCATTTTCTTTTTTTGTGTGTTTATCATGAAATTTTGCTAGAATCTGAGTTCTTACCATGTTATATACGTGCATAAATGTTAAAAGTCTTCCTAACGCTGTACTTTTCAAAGGGGGCAGGTGAGTCCCAATTGACTTGCTCTTATTACTTCTAAAAATCAATCTTTGGTTTGCTAAAGATTTCATAGAAGTACATCATATTATCTTAATTTTTTAAACTGATTCCTAGTATTGAAATAAAACAAAGTAAAATAAAGAGTCACAGTCTATTTTGAAATAGTTCCAAACCTTGCTTTAGAAGAGAAATCTAGGGCCAGCATGTGGCATGGTGGTTAAGGATGCTGGACTCCCACATAGCCGACTGCTGTTCAAGTCCTGGACCTGGCGGCTTGCTTTCTCACGTTCTTTCTTTTTTCACTCTGTCCCTCTCTGCTCAAATAAAAATAAACAAAGTTAAATAAAATAATTCTTAAAAAAAAAGAGAAATGTTAGACACCCAGGCCTACTGTCAGTGAAAGCTTTCATCCTGATACTATCAGAAAGAGTATTTATGATAAGTCGATCAAGAAATATCTCTGATGCTATTCAATCAGAACACTATTTTAAATATCATGAAAAAGGTAAAAGTTATAATTACTGATGTTTGCTCTAGTAGTTTTCAATCTAGCTGTTTAAGAAGTAATCCAAATTACATAAAAGCTGTTTACACATGAATTTGAATATATAAGCTTTAAGAATAACAGTACTTTACTCAGAAGAGAAAGTCTTTGCTCTTTAGAAGCCAAATGATATATAGTGATTGAATCTTAAAAAAATAATAATCAAAAAAAAAGCTCTTTGATGATGTGGGTAGTAATATCTTTGTCTTGACTGATATGCATGGTAATCGTGCTGAAAAAAATGTTAAACACTGTAGAAATATATGTGATTAAATTTAATATAAAAAAATTTAAAAAAAGAAGTATGTAACCCAATTCAGGATAAGCAAGCTAAGTTTAGACAAGACTTTGAGAAAACATAGGGCCCCAGTCATATTGTATGCCTAAATTTTGTGTCATAGCATTATTACTGTTTGTCTCTGGCCACATAGATAAACTGTTTAAAACACAAATTGCTTTATATAGATTTTCTACAGAACTGCAGTGAGTGCAAGTTATACTGTAGGTAGATAGCACACCGTTTTGGTTCTTGTTTTTTGGATACCATCCTTAATCCTTATAGATCATGCCCGTTTTGCATTACCTAAGACTGGATGGTTTATAAAGATAGTAGAGGTTTACTAACAAAATTCATGATTCTGGTGGCTGGAAAGTCCAGAGGTGTCACAGGATGGCAGGAGGCAGAACTCTGAGTTGAGCAAAGCCAAATTGTTTAAAATAAAGGTCATAGTAACAGATTTTAAGGATGCTCAAGGTGTTTTGCTTTCTGGAAGGTCAAAGAACAGTAACATCTGTTTATTATGAGAGTGTTTTGAAAAAATTAGTCAAAGCTATAGCAGAAAAAAACAGGCAAAAAAAAACTCACCACAACAGTGAGCTGTTCATTTCTCTCATCAAAAAAGGGCAATTTTGTAAGGGTTCACTGGGAAACCTTAGGCATCTGTCTTGTAGTCCTGATTTGGCTCCTTCTGACTTCTTTTTGTTTTGTTATCATTTAAAAATTTTTTTTTAATTGCCAGAAGACATCTGCACTCACCAGAGTAAAAGATCACTCCTCAATGGGATGTGGTCATGTCACAATCCTTTTAGCTCCATTTTTCCATTCCATCAGGATTTTGGGTTACTGGGACATGATTCAAACTGTAGTTGGCCATGTGGGATCTGGGTTCCTACACAAAGGGTTTAACTGCTCTGCTAAGAAGTGGCCTTTGTTTACTGATTTTTTTTCCTCCTGAAACTTTATTTTTTGGAGAGGTTTTCGCTATAGGGAGCTTGCGCTCGCCAGCCAGACAGAGAGAGACATAGAGACAGAAAGCGAGAAATCAGCCACCAGGGGTATGGTCACGCCGCAATCCCTTCTCCTCCATTCTCCTCTCAGGATCTTGGAATGTATGCACACACGCCCGGTGTGAGTTCTAAGCCACCGGGTCCGGAACGTGAACCACGGTTGGGAGTCCAGCAACATAGCCTAACTGCTGTTTCCCCCTGAAACTTTTTAAAAATTAATTAATTTATATTCATCCCCTAATCATCATCACAGCATATAAAAAGTGGTTTCCCATCCAGAATACACTGCATAGTGGCTTAATCATGATGTACGTCATCAATAATTTTCCATTTCTAGTTTCACACACACACACACACACACACACAATATTTATTTATATATATTTACCCCTATATTTATATATATTTACCCCTATGTCTGACCCTCTGCCCTTTCCCACCCTGTTCTCACACTATCTCTGGTGTCTACAGTTGTCTTCCATTCCTTTTCCTCCACATTTTATTGATCCCACAATTTCTTACATAAGTTAATTACTTTCAATAGCAAGTTCAGCTGGTAATTTCAAGAAAAGCAGTTTTGAATTGGTAAGGAAATTTGCTTAAAACTTAAAGCCTAGAAACAGGTTAGTATTCTGTTCAAATAGTAGGTCCATGAACCTATTGACAGACTGGACAAAAACATTTGAGATACTTGAATATGATCATAATATTCATACTACATTTCGTCATCACGGTGTATTTTGAGTCTATAAATCCCATCAACACCATAGCTACTACTTTAGTTTAGACCAAGCCATCTGTGGTTAGATCATCGCACCTTTATTCCTTTAGCTTATCTGATTCCTCTCTACTACTGCATTTTTTTTCTACCACATTACTGATTGACCACATTTGCTACTACTGAGCAAGTTTTGGATGATGTATTCACTACCAGTTAAAGAATGGAGCAAAGATATATAAAACAGCTAAGAAGCCTAATTCAGTTCCCTGGCCAATTCATCTAATGACAAATGCAACCACAAAAATACTAAGATTTTTGTTTTCTTTTCTGTGTATATAAATACATGCAAGTAAATAGTAAATACTGTTGCATTAAGCTGCCAAGAGATGATCAATCTGAGTTAATGTAGCAAGCATTATTATTACCTTCAAATATTTAGCAGAAATCTTATATCCAAATATGGTAACATAAAAAATAACTTTATTAATCTACAACTGCCAATGATATATGAAGAGAGATACCTGTATTTTTTTGAATGCTTAAGATCTCTTTGAATCCTTCCAATCCCCCCAAAATAAACAGACAATACTTCTACCTTTATAGTAGAAGTGCAGAACTCTTAAGAACATATTTTGAGCATTTGACACATACAATAGAAATATAATGAACAAAATCACATTTTGCTTCACTTACTTTTTCCTAATTATCTTTTAAAGGCCATGCTAGACTTGTCTTAAATGGTCTAGCAACTCATCTTTTATTAGTTTATGATTTTAAAAGGCAAGGTTATAAGCAAGAAACAGGGTATTCTAATGTGGAAGTAAAAAATAAAGATCACTTACGATCACCTAATTGTTTCAAGTTTGCTAACTTGTTGATGCAAAACAGTAAGTTTAATTTAATGCCCTAAAAAAACATAATGATTAACTTTGTGTTCTAAATTAGGTTTAGAGCAACTATCCAAAGGATAGTTTTATACTTACTCTTAATACTGACAGCTTTAAAAATACAAAGTGAAAAAAAACTCAGTGAATTAAAGCCGCAATTTTGATTAAGAAATGCAAAATTGATTAATCCCAAACTGATGAGCTCTAGCAAAATGAATATGTGATATAATTATATATTATCCTGATAGACTCCCATAATGACAGCATGAGACACTATGCTGACCTGCTCCAATAAAACAGGCAAAAATTCTAAAAAGACAATTATTCTAGAAATACTTATGAGTTATTTAACAAAATTGCAAAATCTGTTCTCCAAAAACTAGAAAACATTGTTGAAAGAAATGAAAGATTTAAATAAATGAAAAACATCCCATATTCATGGGCTGGAATACATAATATTATTAAAATGGTATTCCTCCCCAAACCAATTTACATATTCAGTGTAATATCTTTCAGAACTCCTGTTAACTTCTTCGTAGAAAATGACGAGCTGATTCTAAAATGTATATGAAATTGCAAGGGCCTAGAATAGTCCAACTAATCCTGAGAAAGGAGAACCAAATAGGAAGATTCACACTTCCTGGTTTTAAAACTGATTACATGGGATGAGCAGATGGCATCATGGTTATGTTTCTAGACTGCTACATAGTTGACTGCAGTTCGAGTCCCAGACCCAGTGGCTTAAAATTCACGCCAGGCACGTGTGTGTGCATGCCCAAACTCCTGAGAGGAGAATGGAGGAGAAGGGATTGTGGTGTGGCTGTACACTGTGGAGGGTGATTTCTTACTTTCTGTCTCTCTAGCTAGCACACATGCCATACAGCAAAAATCTCAAAATACACACACACACACACACACACACACACACACAAACCAATTTATTCCAAAGCTACATTAATAATAACTGGTATGGGTATAGAGACAGACAACTAAATCAATGGAATTAAAAAGAATTGAAATTCAATCTATGGTCAATTGATTCTTTACATGAGTGCCAAAACCATTCAACAGGGAAATAGTTCTTTTCAACAAATGGTGCTGATATAATTGGATAACCACATACAAAAAAAAAAAATGAAATCCATTCCTTAATGCATACCATATATAAAAATTAACTCAAAATGGATCAAATGAAGCTCTAATGTGAAACTATACAAGTCTTAGAAGAAAACCTACAGGCGTATAATTATGACCTTGAATTTGGCAAAAGATTCTTCACTATGTTAACAAAAGCACAAGTAGCAACGACAATATGCATAGATAAATTTGACTTTGTCAAGATTAAAACCTTTTTTCTTCAGAGGACTACCATCAAGAAAATGGAACAACCCTCAGGTCAGAAGAAAATATTTCCAAATCATATATCTCATAAGGGATGTATAAACAGAATATATAAAGAAATCTTGAAGCTCAATAATAAAAAGACTTATCACTTAATTAAAAAGTGGGCAAAGGAAATAAACAGGTGTTTTTCCAAGAGAAGTATACAAATGACTAACAGGCACAAGAAAAGATGCTTAACATTGTTATCAGGGAAATGCAGATCAAAACCACAATGAGATACCACTTTACAATCACTACAATGAATCAAAAGTACTAGAAATACTAGAATCAAAGTCAGGTAACCATTGTTGGAGATGATGTGAAGAAATCTGGACCCTCATATGCCACTGGTGGAAATGCAGAATGCAGCCACATTGCAAACAGTGAGGCAGTTCCTCAAATGAATGAACATGCCTACCACATCATTCGGTAATCCCATTCCCATTCATAGGTATATAGCCAAGAGAAATGAAGATATACACATGCACACAAACACTGTACATGAATATTTATATCAGCATTATTCCAAATAGCCATTGAAGGTATAATTAAAAACCCAAAGTGTTCATTGATGAAAAAATAGATAAATAAAATATAACATAACTATACAACAGAATAATATTTGGTCTTAAAAAGAAATGAAGTACTGAAACATCCAATGACATAGATAAATCTTAAAAACATTATGCTAAGTGAAAGAAGCAAGTCACAAAGTACTTTATGTCTCCATTTGAATGAAAGCCCAGAATAGGGAAATCTATAGAGACAGAAAGTAGATTAGTGGTCTCAAAGCTAGGTAAAGAGATACAGGTAGGACAGCAAGGTGACAGGTAAAGGGTAAGGGGTATCTTTTGGAGGTGATGGACATGTGATAAAATTGTGTAGATGGTTGCAGATGTAGCACACTTTGAATGCATGAATTATGTGGAATACAAATCATATTTCAATACATTTGTTAAAAGATATATTTTTATAAATACTATAACTTTAAAAAAACAACTGCTATTTAAACTACATATATTTATATGACAGAATTTTTTTTACAGCAAAAATGCTTGTGACAGCATAAGGATATGTTTGTGTCATAATATGTGGAATGTATATAGAATAGTGTCAATCACATAAAAACATGCAAATAGGTGAGAAGAAAAGAGTCTTAAAATACTATTTAGGATTGGTGAGACTTAAAGTTTCTTCAGTAATAATATTTTTCTTTCGGAGTAAACATGATAACTTTGAAACACAACATTCTCCAAATTATGTAGAAAATTTTCATGAGGGAAAACATCTTTAATGACTCTAGCATAAAAGCAAAAAATCTACCGGTTAAGACTAGTTTTAAGAAAAGGACTTTCTATCACCCTCACATTACATGTAACATTTGCCTTAAGGTAGGTATCAATTTTCAGTTGCATAAAACCCATCATTAACTTATAAGGATAAATAAGATGCTATGTAAACAAGTGAACATTTGTTTATATAATTTTTCCCCTTATGGTTCAAAACCAGTAATAATAATTTTCTCTAAAATAAAATTGGCTTTAAGAAAAAAAAATGATATTGAGGATTACAATAACATTTTTGGAATTTTTCTGTTTAGTTTACACATCATTTTTCCCTAGAAAAACTACCTCAATAATAGCACTTTTAATGAATTCAAGACTAGAATTGATTAAATTTGAAATATGTCATGAAATTACAGCCTACTGAAGTCATTTGATTATGACATTCTTTTTTTTATGTTTATTTATTTACTTATTTATTTATCTTGAGACCCATGAAGACTCATACCAGGGTCTTCATGCTGCTATCCTTCCCTGAGCCCTATAGTCAGCCAAGATTGCAGGTGCATCCACGAGTGCCCCCTGTGTTGAGGTAGCCCAAGGATATGAACTCGGAGCCTTCCCAGTTGCCTCTAGCATGACACAGCAGCACCTGTACTGCCTGCATCACCACAGCTGGGCTGGCCACAGCATTTGTACTTGTGAAAAGTCTAATTCTCTCTATGACCCTATAATGACAACAAGTAATGTCTTAGAATGCCGAATTAAACAGAGCAAAGTTGTGTGTCTACTTCTAACTGTATATTTTCTTAAAAACATACACTGCAATCTAAATTTGAGAATGGTTAGATGCTTTCCAAAGTACTTTAAGGAATATTAAGTTCCAGATAGGTTTCATAGATAAAAGGTTACTTGTTCAAAATGAGTAAGTAAAAAGCTACCTGTTTTGTCTTTGTTTTGGAAAGTCACAAAGCATACAAACATCCAAAGGAATGTATGAAGTCTTAAACTTAAGAAAACACAGATTGAAACTGTTGAAACCACATTTTCCTCCTATACTTATTTGACCATGAAACCCCATTTTTCTGCTTAATGCTTGTTGGTATCCAAAGACTTCTTGTTTTGTAAAATACACTCTGGGAAATACTGTTTTAGGTTAAAAAAAAAAACTGTTTTCTATTTCCACGATGCTTCCTATTGCCCGTTTTTAATCAGTCGCACATTTAAATGAGAAGAATTAGAATTCCCAGACATAAAAGTCCTTAATAAATATTGCTTCCGATTACATTTGTCCTTGTTTTTGTCACTTTGTTAATACATTTAAAAATTTTATTTTCTTATCCCTTTGAAAATATTGATAGCTAGAAATAGATCTTAGATTGGCAAAAAACCCAATGTCACGTAAATACATTAAATAGTGCAATGACCTTAAAAAGCAATGAATCATAGATTAAAGTTTATGCTTCAAAGAACTACAAAGGATGCAGTACAAAATGAAAGCTAAAGTTTGCTTCCTTACTTAATAGCATCACTTACATAATGCAGATTTGGAGCTGGGAAGAACAAAATATTGCTGCTTCTCCTCTTTTTAAAAAAGCAGCCAGAGTCATATTGACCCATTTTCTGGAGTAGCAGGGAAGAAATGCAATAACATTTCTGAATGTATCTCAAGTCATTACTCCAATTAATCAGTGATAAAACCTGAGAAGATGCACCTAAAGAGAACACTTGGAGTTAAAGAGAACATTATTATTTTTGGATGCTGTGTTTAGAAAAATCAAAGGAAAGCTCAGTAGAATTAATGAGGAAACAAAAGTATTAGAATCAATCAGAGTTCATTAACGTGCCTTGGCCCAGCCAGAGGTACAGGCAGCAGGTGCTGCTGTGGAAGGCTGTACGGCAAGGCTCCCGGTTTGCAGCCCAAGCCTTCCCGGGCACACCGGCGATACTGGCTAGATGTTAAGGCTGGTAGGGACTGTGGCATGAAGGCCCTGTCAGGAGTTCCTGTCTTTCTCTCTCACACATAAAAGAAATAATACTTAAGTTAAAAAAAAATAAAGTATGTTGATGTAGTATTTGAAATAATATTAAAATGAACAGTTTCTTAAAATGATCAGAATACGTAATAGGAAAAATAGTATCTACAAAATTAATAAAAGTTGCAACATATTTAGAAATAAAATCAACAAGTATGTCTAGAAGATACATGATGAAAATTATAAAAGGTAAATGAAGGACATGAAAGAAGGCTTGAATCTGTGTAAAGACATACTATAATTCTTAATAGGAAGAATCAGTATTACAAAGATGCCAATTATCCTCAAATTGTCTAAATTTTAATGCAACAACTACAGTTTACCAAGTAAAAAGATATGAGAGATTAGTCAAGAAAGTTTTGAGGATGAATAATGAAGATAGCACTGCCCTACCAATCAGGAAAATGAATTACAAAGCTAAAATAGCATTTAAAACATTGTGATACTCTTAACTCCTAAAACTGGTGGAACAGAAAATCCAGAAATAGCAAAAATTTTTATCTAGTGCTCTAGAATATCATCCTTAGTATGTATAAATTTTGTGTTGTCAAATCAACTACTTAAGTCCAACTAACCATCTAGGTGGAAAAAGTAAATTTAGATCTCTACTTTTCACCATTTACAAAAGAAATCCCAGATGCATCAAAGATACAAACCCATAAAAACTTTACATATGTATGAGAACAAAATATACTTTTTGTAGTATTACACAGGAAAAAGCTTTGCTAAAGATGACACAGAGCCAGGAGAATGGGTGTATTTCACATACTTCACCAAAAAAATAAAAATCTTTAATAACTGACAAACACGTGGAAGTATTTTTAACTTTGCAAATGATCAAAGGACACATTCAATAAGTGGTTGCTGAATAAAATAAAATGAGTGAAAATCTGTACCAGATTAACAAAGAGGGGGAAAAATTAACACCAGCATGACCAAGAGTGGGCCAAAAATAAATTGAAATATTCTCTCAGAGAGAATGTAAATAGACAATACTTTTAGAGTATAATCAGTATCTGTCGAATTTAAAAATGATGCTCCCTCAGTCATTCTACTTGCAGAAGTAATCCCACAGATAAATCATATGTACACCAGGATCAATATAAGGAGGCTCATGGTAGCACTTTATAGAAAAAGGCCAAATGCCCTTTAAGTTATATCTACGCAATAGGAAAGTATTCAACAGAATTCCCTGTAAAATGAGATAGATCTATGGCACCAATATGCAAAGGTTTCAAATATATATATAGAAAGTGAGAAACCAAGCCTCTAGGTCCAGGACTCGAGCTGTGGTCAGCCATGTAAGAGTCCAGCGCTTTAACCACCATGCCACCTGCTGGTCCCTCAAATATTTTTTCTTTTTCTATTAATTAATTTATTTTTTAATATACATTCAATCACATTGTTTAGCTTACAATGTGAGTATTTCAATATGTGAACATTTCTCCCCAGTCCCATTGATCAAAATATCTTCAACCGATAACACCACACCTCCCCATCCCATCAATGCTCTACCTCTGTATCCCTTCTCCAAATGTCCTTCGTTAGGCACCACTCCCCACACACCCTTCATCTGACATTCACACCCATCTCTTGTGTTTATACAACCATTAGTCAATCAATTTCAGTCATAGAGTGCAGACATTCAGTATATGTTAAGTGGGGACATACAATGTCTCTCCTTCGTATCCTGGCTTGCCTCATTCAGCAGTAAATCTTCCATAATATTTTAAACAGAAAAATGAAAAGCAGATTGCAATGGAACTTGAGGAGAGTATATATTGGAATATGCATAGATAAAGTTTGGCTGATTATGCAAGAAAACAAGGGTAGACATTATCTGAGAGATGAGATTGGAGCGGTAGAGGTATGAATATGAGGAGCCAACCTTTCTTTCTATTATCGGTGTTTGTATTATTTTGATTTTTAAAAAAATAAAAGCATATATTGGCTTTGTAAGTTAAAACACAGAAAAGGACAATTTTTTATGCACCTTTTCCTGGGAAAACAAGATAATCTTTACAATTAAATGATAGGTATATATTCATAAGAGATTTATAATTTGAAAATAATTTGTTATTATTTTACTACATTTTCCTAGACTAGCCTCTTAACTTCAGTGGCTCAGTTTACCAAGCAACAAAATAGGAATTACACAAATTCTTCTTTTGGGAGAGAGTTTTGGTATAGGGTGCATGCGCTCACCAGAGAGACAGACAGAGACAGAGAGTGAGAAATCACCCCCACAGGGGAGATGACTACACTGCAATCCCTTCTCCATTCCCCCTTGAGATTTTGGGTATGCATGTAACACGCATCCAGCATGAGTTTTAAGCTGCCAGGTCCCAGGCTTGAACCACAGTCAACTACGTGGGAGTCCAGCGATATAACTGCTACACCATCTGCTGGTCCCAGGAATTACACAAATTCCACAGGAGAAAGTTTTGTGCAGTATGTAATTGATTGTTACACAAAATTATGCATAAACATCTCATATTTTATTCTGTCAAGTGAAAATTTACTGTCCTATGCAGTTTTTAAGAGCAAAGGAGACATATTTTCAGTGTAAATGCAGAAAATTTTTTTACAACCCACTTTAATAAAATAATAAATATGCCCATGAAGAACTAATTACCAGATGCTTATAGGTATAGAAAACCATCACATTGTACTGATATTTCATGCACAGACACCATTACCAATCTATTAAAATGCCCATTTTGTTGTCCTAAAATAAGAACATAACCAAAAAGATTCTAGTCCTTAATTAGTAGGAGACATTTATTTATTTACTTATTTTATAGATTATTCGTTTGAGTTGTTCTGTTATTATACCCAGGCTTCCTGTGTCCAAGGGCATAGAGGAAAAAAACTAAAAGCCATTGTCTCTGATCATATTAGGATGATAGTTCAACCCCAACCCAGTAAGTTCAGGTAAATGTCCAAGAATTACTCCTTATCTTCATATTATTTAACAACTCCAAAGTTACTCTCATTCTCCTTAATAAAATAGAATCTAAAATTTCCCAAATGAACAATGTTGTGAGAATTTCTACCCAAAGGGGCACATTGTGAGCCTAGTTTCTCTGACTATCTAGGAACTTCGTTCTTGATTTTTCTGGTAACTGCTGTTGTTTTCACCTTGGTGGCGCACTCCTCTTATAACTCTGTTGCAAGAATGTGTAGTTGCTCTGTTGGAAAAGCATTTGCACATTCATATTTATTGCAGTGTTATTCAAAATTGCTGAGACACAGAATTAACCCAAATGTCCAAAAACAAATGGGCAGATTGAAACAATGTGGCACATGTACTCTATGGAATACTACTCAACCATAAAAACAATGAGACCCTGACTTTTTATTCTTATTCAATTTGACCTGAGAGAGACAGAGATAAGATAGAGAGACTGAGAGTGAGAAAGCAAGCTGTCAGGTCTGGAATATGGACCATGGTTGGCCATATGGGAGTCCAGTGCCTTAATGTCCATGCCACCTGCTGGCTCCAAGAGACCTTGACATTTGATACAAAGTTAATGAATAGAGATTTAATATTAAGCAAAGCAAGGCAGACTATGAAAGACAGGCACTGTATGTGCCTACTCAGTATATACTGAAAGTGTATACTTTATAGAAGTAACTGAAAGATTGGAAGGTATAATAGCAGGGAGGGTAATAGTAGACAGTAGAGACAGTATGGGGAAGGTTATAAGGGACAGGTAACACTGGAGTGAAGAAGGGGATCGGGAGAAAATAACACATTTAATAAATGCAAAAATAAAAAATTATCTGCTGATGATAATGTATATGGTGATGTCTTTTCTTGACTAATAGGCACTGTATTCATGCTAGAAAAAACATATTGTACAGTGCAAAGATGTACAGTGACTAAATGTAAATAAAAAAACAAACAAAAAACTAATAAAACATTAAAAAAGGAAAGGAAAAGATGTGACAACTTAAATGTCAAGAATGGTTACATGAATGATAATAATTCTATAAAATAGCATACTTTATACACTAATAAAATTATAATCCTAGGACCAACAGATAGCGTAATGGCTATGTTGTTGGACTCCCATGTAGTAGACTGCAGTTCGAGTCCTGGACCTGGTGGCTTGAACTCACACTGGGTGTATGTGTGTGCATGCCCAAGATCCCAAAAGGAGAATGGAGAAAAGTTCATGGCGTGGCCATCCCCCCTGGGGGGGTGATTTCTTGCTTTCTGTCTCTCTGGAGAGCTCATGAACCCTATAGCAAATAAAAAATAAAAAAAATAATAAAAAAAAAAACCTCTCAAAAAAATTTCTAATCCCCAAAGGGTTACTTATAAGTAACAAAGAAGTCATGATAAAATACTAAGTGAAGGGGCCAGCAAGTGGCGTGGTGGTTAAGACACTGGATTCCCACATGGCTGACCATGGTTTGAGTCCTAAACCTGGCGGCTTGCTTTCTCACTTTTCCGTCTCTCTCTCTTTCAAGTCAAATTAATAATAATAATAATGATAAACAAATAAATAATTCTTTTAAAATGTTAAGTGCAAAAATAGAATATAACTATGTTTGAATTCAAATACTCATTTTGTACAGCAGTATGTATGAAAAGAACACTATATACTAAAATACAAAAGGATATTTATCTGGAAAAGAAAAAGAATATATGGTTGTATGAATAATCTTTTACTTAATTCCCTGTGGCATAGTAGAGATTTATTGAAACAGTTAAGTACAATCTTCAATCTTCATAAGGCTTGTAAAATCCAAATTTTAATATGAAATTAAACAATCTATATCATTAAATATGGCCTACTATTTCTGGGTTTCTGTGGTAAACATAATTCTAAAGATAGTCCCCTAAGAATCCATTCTGTAGTTTTTCAATCAAACAGTAATCCAGGTACTGATGTTTAAATCAGGAGACGCCCCTGGATTATCCCCATAGGCCTACGCATTATAACTGAGTCCTTCTGGGCAGCAGAGGCTCATTCATGCCAACAAATGCACAGGGAAGGATGAATGCCAGAGCCACTAACACTTTGATTTTGGCCTATGAGACTCTAAGCAGAGAAGTAGCTGAGCCAGGCTGGACTTCCGTCATCCAGGAAGTACAAGATAATCAACGGGGCATTTTGAGTCTCTAGTTTGTGGTAATTTGTTACAGCACAGTAGAAAACTCAAATGGCCTCCCAGACTCTAGCCCAACCTAGTTTCTCTCTTGCTTCCATGTGGGAGACACCATCATTAGAGTTCCTTATCTATAGTTTCGAAATCTTCCTTCAAGTTTAGAAGCAGGCCCAAACAGAAGTTATGGAGACACTGTTATCAATATCAGTCTGTTACAGTTACACAATTAGCAAATGTTGATTTAGTGATGGACAATGAGCCAACATTTTATTGCACAAAGATAAATGCAGTCATTTTCCTCAAATAGTTTCAGTCCAGCAATAACAGCCAATGCAGCTACTTATATTCTGTGCCTATATAGTCAGCAGTGTAGAACAATATGTGTATGCGTGTGTTTCTCTTACATAATTATTTCAAAGTAGAAGACTATCAGGGCAGGCAGGTGGCTTGGTCGGTTAAGGGCACTGGACTCCCACATGGCCGACTGCAGTTCAAGTCCCAGACCTGGTGGCTTTCTCTCTCTCTCTCTCTCTCTCTGTCCCTATCTGGTCAAATTAAAATGAAAACTAAATGAATAAATAAATAAAGTTAAATAAAATCATTCTTTAAAAAAAAGTAGAAGACTATCTTATATCTAGGCATCTAAGGTATGATTTTTCCTTCTTTGTCTGTGTAACTAACTTGAAGAGTTCCCTTTAAACATTTAACTTTATGTTTAAAAAGAAGTTGAGAGAGAGATAAAGAGCCAGAGGTACCCTTGACAGGTCTTATCACACCACAGTCCTCCCCACGCTGACCCATAGCTCCACAGTTTTCCAGTAGTCAGGGATATGGGTATGACACCTGCTGTGTTTTAGATCGACCTGAAATCTGAACTGCAGTCCTCTCTGAGCCTCCAGCATGCCATACTACCACCTACTCCACTGCAGCAAGGCCTAAATTTATTTTACCTTTGTAATTATTTGTTATGAAAAATTTCTGATAGCATTTCATATTGCCTGACAATGTAAAAGCTAAATATTGGGTATAAACTTGTGAGATCTTTCTTCTTTCTGAAGAAAGTGAAGACATCACATAAAAGTTATATAAATTTGCCATCCATCCTAATGAAATGAAGAAAACAGCACTATATGGAACATTGCTATGAATTTAAAAAGAAACATCCTTATTACAGAGAAAGCATCACCACTTTATTAGACAGAATAAATGTTATCTTTGTTTTATTATTAACAATACTATGAAACCTTGAGAAAATCACTGGGCATTTTTAGCTGAAGCTTCAAATCCATGAAACATTGTTAACATTGGTCTTATCTCACTGAGAAAAGTATTTCAAGTTTTAAAATATGTAGTCATTTCTTTAAGATATAGACAAAATTTGATATAATTCATAGCTATAGTGAATTTTTTTAGAAGAGAGTTTTTTTTCTATAGGGTATGTGTACTTGCTGGAGACACACAGAGAGAAAAGTGAGAAATCACTCCCTAAGGAGGGATGGCTGTGCTGCAATCCCTTCTCCTCCATTCTCCTCTAGGGATTTTAGGCATATGAGCACATGTACCCAGTGTGTTCCAAGCCGTCAAGTCTGGACTTGAACCGCAGTCAGCCACGTGGGAGTCCAGCACCACAACCACTTCACCACCCGTTGGCCCCTTAGAGTAATTATATTTAAACCTATTACCGATTATTAGAAATGACTTCTGTATATGTATCTATCAGCCTTTTTATTTCAATTCAAATTTCCTTGTTGAATTTGTCACTTCCTTACATATGTCAAATACCATACTGCTTTCATTAGTAAACATTTTTAAGACTGTTATCAACAAAATAGAACCATTACAGAAGAC
Organism: Tupaia belangeri chinensis; assembly: GCF_000334495.1. NCBI lineage: Eukaryota > Metazoa > Chordata > Mammalia > Scandentia > Tupaiidae > Tupaia > Tupaia belangeri. Next base: position 2,309,675 of record NW_006159625.1, read on the forward strand.
CGTGGGCTGTTACTGCCCTTCGCATAAGTTTCTAGAGTATATAATACGACTTTCGCAGAGTACAGAAATACTGACAAAGCCTGGTAGAAATAACATGGCTGTCATTGTATTATTTATGTTTCAGTTTTTTTTTCAAAAAGAAAACTATTACATCATGTTTTCTTTGGATATCTTTTCTTCGTTATGGAAAGGCTTACCTTGCCTCTCCATAGCTATGGAGATACAATTGCTGTTGCTATGGAAACAGTTACTGTAATTTCACAGGGAGGAGAGAATGAATAGCCAACAGCTTAAGCACCATGAGGAAAGCCTGAGAGAAGGAACTAGGCCCCCTGTGGAGCCAGGTCAGTACCGGCGTGCAGGAATAGATCAGGGGGTATGATGGTGTTGATGGTGATAGCAATGCTGATGCAGGTGATCAAGGTTATAATCCAACCAGAGAAGGTTTCTAGACTGCTTCTGATTCAGCATGATATTGCTACCAGCAGATTAATGTTTAGGACATCTACCCATTATCCTAGTTCTTCCTACTGTCCCTTAGTGACTTTTACCATAATGACAGATAGTAACTGTACACATCTGTGGGGTACGATGCGATTTTTCAATACAAAAATACAACATTCATTGATTAAAGCAATGTAATTAGTACATTCATAATCTCAGTCATTTGCCATTAATTTGTGTTAGGAACACTCAAGTCCTCTGTTTTTAGTTATTCTGGGATATACAGTATATTATTGTTAAATAGATTCATCCTGCCGTATTTTATAACACTGGAAATTATTCCCTTACGTATCTGTAATTTTGTTTCCATTAATCAACATCCTCTATACTTCTCTCTCCTCACCATCCTTCCCAGTCTCTAGGAGTCACTCTTCAATTCTCTACCTCTATGAGGTCATTTTTTTCAATTTCCACATATGCGGCAAACAAGTGAGATGTCTCTTTCTGTGCCTGGCTTGTTTCCCTTAGCATAATGTCCTCCACCTTACCATTTTGCCACAAATGTCAGAATTATCTTAGTTCTTTTGATGAGTTTAAAAATAGAAGACAGGAAAATAAGCCAGAGCTGGAGAGCTACACACATAGGCAAAGCTGTATCAGCACAGGCAAGAAATCCAGTGGGCTAGCAGGTTGTTTGGTAGTTAAGGCACTGGAACCACAAGGCCAACTCCACAGGTTTGAGTCCTGAACCAGGTTGAAAAATACGCCAGGTGTATGCGGTACATGCCCAAAATCTTGAGAGGAGAATGGAGGAGAAGGGATTGCAGCGTGGCCATCCACTCTTAGTAGTGATTTCTCACTTTCTATTTCTCCCTCTCTCTGGCAAGTGCATGTATTCTATGGCAAAAAAAAAAAAAAAAAAAGAAAAAGAAAAGAAAAGAAATCCAAAGTAATACAACAATACTACCAGGACTCAATGCAAGGTAGAATGATGGAAGCAAGTTAGAATTACAGATAAGAAGCAAGGCCCAGAGAAGCTCTTAAGACTGAAATAATTCCTGCCTAGCAGACTAGCAGGAGTGAGAGGGGTGAGAAAGAATGTGCCACCCTGAGACGTTGGATTAGTCCTGGCATAAAGAGGAGTATATATCTTGGTTCCTTTTTTGTTCTTTGAGAAAAAGAAATGAAAGAAGAGAATATGCATCAGTGACTGGACATCTCTGGACCCTGCCATAACCTGTGAGATTCCTGGGCCCGCTCAGGGGTGCTTCTTCAAACTTTACAGAAAGCTCTATATGACTAATAATGATATATTCCCTCTACTTGGTATTTCTCTTTCTATCTCTGTTTTTTCTATATTCATCTTGATGAATAAGTTTCAGTGTGGTTTGTGGATTTAATTTTCAATAATGTAAGCAGATAAGTTGTTACTGCAACTTAAAAGTTATTAAAAAGTCATCATGTACAGTATTTGTATTTTATCCGGTAACATAGCTTTTGGCTTCACAGAAATGGCAGCCCTTCAAAAGTGCACTTGATGTTTTGGGAGTAAAGAAAAATATACAATGGGGTGATTTGGGAGATACAGAAAGACCTTCTGCTTTTTAAAACTTTTTTCTCCACCTGTTCATGCCTAAAATCTCACTATTACAGATTCATCACTATTTTGGCTTAAGACTTTCTAATTCTTAAGTTATAGTACAGATGGGTATAAATGGTATTTAAGCATTTCCAACTACTCTATATCTTTTATCTTTTTTTTGTAAGTTTGTTATAGGGACGTGCACTCACCAAGAGCTGCAGAGAGAGAGAGAGAGAGAGAGAGAGAGAGAAAGAGAGAGAGAGAATGAGGAAATCCTCCCCACCATGGGGATGGCCATGCCATAATCCTTTATCCTTTTTCCTCCATTCTCCTCTTTAGATTTTAGGCATTTATGCACATGTTCCTGGCATGCTTTTCAAGCCACAGGGTGTAGGACTTGAATTTTGCAGTTGGCTACATGAGACCCAGCCTCCTTAACCACCACTCTACCTAGGTGACCTAATATCTTAATGTAATGAGTTAGTAAATTATTTCCTGAGAAAAGAAAAGGGTGAAGGAATCTTAAGACACTTCAGGGAGATCAAGTAGAGAGAGGAAGGGAGCCCCTTCAAAGAGAACAGAAAGTGGCCAGAGAAATGTCATCTGGCTTCACAATTTTGAGTAGGACTTGCTCAAAATCATTTACTGTTTTCTTTTCTTCCTCCTTTCTCCATTCACCTTTCTTTGTACTGCTTCTTTCAATTTATTCATATAAGAAATGAAAAATTAGAGATTATAATCCTTACATCAAAGCGCAAATAGGGGATTTAAAAGATTAATAAATGGAAAGTGCTTTGCAAAGTACCCAGAGCATGGACCAGCAGTTGGCGTAATGGCTATGTTGCTGGATTCCCATGTAGTCGGCCATGGTTCAAGTCCTGGACCCGGTGGCTTAAAATCATGGTGGGCATATGTGCGTGAGGAGAATGGAGGAGAAGGGATTGCAGCGTGGTCATCCACACTGGGGGGATGATTTCTCGCTTCCTGTCTCTCTGTCTCTCTCTGTCTTTCTGGTGAGTGCATACGCCCTGTAGCAAAGTACTCAGAGCATAGCTGGAGTTCCAACAAACATTTGTTTCTCCTGTTTCTTCTGTCTTTCCAATCTCTCTGTGACCTTTGGCCACTATATTTCCCTTGGAAAAGAGGGTTTGGCTGAAGAGTGTTGAAGTAAAAATGCCTCATACCTCAGTTATGAGCACGTGCCTCTGGAGGTTGTCTGTGGAATTTGGTAGTTATTTCCCCATCTCTACACCTTTCTATTATTTCAATACCACTATATTATGTGTTGCCTTTCCATCAATTTCCTCATCAGAATATTTTTTCACCTCAATTCATCCTTCTCTATTAGCACATCCCTCTATCAGTTTTAAAGCAATCACAAAGTTTCAGATAAAAAGTCATAAATGCTTCGCATAGTGGAGCAAAACAGAAACAACCATTCTTTGGACTGAAAGTTACAGAAGTTACGTTCTTACGTTAGTGTCAAATATTTAATGCTTTAGAGAGTCCACTCTCCCAATATTTCAATCCCAAGCACATTACTAGGTTAGAATTGGATCTATTGCCTCTCTCCCTTCACAGTGCAAATGCTACATAAATTCAGATCCTACGTAGTTGAATGTAAATCAGAGGGTCATGTGGCTTTGTAGATACAAAGATGAGCCAGTCTAGTTTAGTATCCTTATGAGATATTCTCATATCATTGCTGCTTTTCTGTCGAGGCAAGCTTTTTAATTTTGACTAATTATTACTTTATTTGTTAAGGCCTGTCTATCCCACTAGAACATAAATACCCTATGAGGAGGAACCCACTTAGCCCATACCGTGGTGCTTGTCACATAGCGGAAGTTCAACAAATAATTACTAAATACTAATGTAATGGTGTGTGGAAACACACGGTAGAGAATAACAGTATCAGTTAAAAACAACAACAAAACACTTATTAGAATAGGACGTTAGGAGGATTTATCTATCTGAAGGCGCACCAGAGAAGAAAGATGGATTCTGCCTTAGTGTTTTTCAGCTTAGGAAATCTGCAATAGCAAAATAGCTTTTGAAGCCCAAGGGGACAATAATCCAACAGTCCTACCTTTTTCCATACATTGGAAGAATGAGCTATCATTACTCCTGGCAATGTTACTCTTAGTTACACTGCTTAGCTGGAGCTTTATTAAATTTCCAACAAGTAACTGCAACTGTCTCTTTGGAAATCTTCCTAGAAAGTAACAGGAATAGGATTCAATGGGATAAAAAGCATCTAGCACTCCATATGCTTATTCAGAGTGTATGAAAATTTCACTTAAAGTAACTTCAATCTTAACATAGAATTCCTGTTTATACTCTGATGCTCAAAAACCTTAATGCTTTTAATTTTAATGAAATTAAGACCTCTTTTTGTTGTATGTATGTCTCAGCTAAGAATTAAACTATATATATTTACAGTGACTAGGCCTTTCTTAATTACTAGCATGAACTACGCCTCTTGGCTATTTATATCTTAAAATTATGTCCAATTAAATTACATAAAACCCATACTAAATTAAAAGTACTTCCCTGAGGAATTTTTTATTTGAAGAAAAAGGATTTATTTTGCCTTTTTTTTCCCCTTACTGATGACATGAAAAGAACTAATTATAAGAACACACTGAGCCCAGCCTAAGTGGCACAGTCTGTAGCATACTGGATTGTACTGCTGAAAGGCAAATGGTCAGCCCCAAGTTTGATCCCTGGGTTGGGCCAAAAACATGGCAGGAACACCCATGGGTGCCCAGAGTCCTGAGGAGCTGGATGGCTGGGGAAGGAACTGCATGTGACAAGATCCTGGAAAGGTGCTTGCTTTCTCCTGCTCTCTTTTTTCTTCATGCACACTTATGCACTCTTTACCATAAACGAAGAAACAAACAAGCAGCCCCCAGCCCCCAAAACGCTTAGCAATAGAGGACTCACATTAAGGAGTAAGCAGCTTTGGAATGCTGTCTGCCATGAAAATTCTGAGTCTGTTTCATGATGTGTGAAATGGGGATGATAATGGATATATCTCAAGTTGTGAAAATTTAAACAAAAAATTTATCGTATGGCTAATGCTTTTTAAATGATCAGAGCTTTCTTTGGAATTTTATTTTAGAAACAAGTTTTTTTTTAATAACTAAGAATGCATTCTCTGGTCAGATCATGTAAATTGTGAAAAATAACTTTATTTTCCATCTGCATTGACTTCCACAAAGTAATTAAGGTGCAGATAATGACGTAAACACATGTCTGCAGTATTCCTTGAGTCTCCCCACTTTTCCTTTTCCATCCACTATTATCATTTGTGTTAAGTGGAACAGTCGCCCAAAGATAATATACACTATCTTCTGACCCTGTAAATGCGTTAGATAACTTGACAAATGTCCCTTTTAAGATGTAATTAAAGTTATGAACCTTAAAACAGGAAGATTATCTTGAATCATTCTTGTGGACCCAAGCTTATTATATGAGCTTGTAAAAGCAGAGAACTTTCCCTGGCTGGAGGGCAGAAGAGATGTAGTAGACTGTGTAGTCAGAGAGATTCCAAGCACATGAAGTATTTAATGTGCCGTTGTTAGTCTGAAGATGAAAGGGGGCATGTGTCAAGCAGAACGGGAACCTCAGTCCCACAGCTGCAAGGAACCTAATTCTGCTACCATCTGTGTGACTTGGAAACAGCTTTCCCATGATCCTTCAGATAAAAGTCCAATTGCTGACACTTTGACTTTGGTCTTCTGAGACACAACGCAGAGAAGCCAGTCGAACTCACTCACACATAAGACAAAATGTTGAATTTTCATTGTTTTCATTTGCCTAGTTCATGGTAATTTGTTATGGCCTCAATAGAAAACAAATACAACAGAGATCAGGCCCTTATCATTTCTACTTTAAAGTAACAAAACTGTCTCTCTTTTCTTTTTAAAGAATTATTTGTGTTTAATTTTATTTATCATTACTAATTTTTTAAATTTGGCAAGAGAGAGAGAGAATCATGGTTGGCCATGTGGGAGTCCAGCACCTTAACTACCACACCACCTGCTGACCCCAGAATACAATTGCCTCTTAATCTTTATCTCTAGTTTATCTTACTGACAAAATCTTTCAACTAATGTAGTCACACGCTGCTCTAAATCCTGTAGTGGCCCCTTACTGCCAATGCTCTGGTTCTAACGCCTTCACTTGACATATTTGTAATCTGGCCCCAGTCTTTACTGTTAGTCTCACTGCTTACTATGCATCAAATACTCTCTGTCTGCTCAAACCTAAGCTACATTTTCACATCTCCAAGTCTAATGTTTCCCTGTCCAAAACGTCCATGTCTATTCTCAACACTTTCCATTTAAACACAGTCCACATGCAGAGCTGAGATTAACTGCTATGTGGCAATGATGTTGGACTTGATTATTTCCACTGCTATACTAATGATAATATAATAATAATATTAACAGTAACAGCCAAACTAATGTATTTTTTTTTTTTTTTTGAGAGGTTTCTGCTATAGGGTGCGTGCGCTCGCCAGACACAGAGAGAGACAGAGAAACAGAAAGCAAGCAATCTCCCCCCCAGGGAGGATGGCCATGCCACAATCTCTTCTCCTCCATTCTCTTCTCGGGATCTTGGGCACGCACGGACACGCGCCCGACGTGAGTTTAAGCCACCGGGTCCGGGACTTGAACCACGGTCGACCACGTGGGAGTCCAGCAACATAGCCATTACGCTAGCTGCTGGTCCCGGCCAAACTAATGTTAATACTAATATTAACAACAGCAACTGCCATTTATTAAGAACTTAGAATATGTTTAGTAATATTTTAAGTGCTTTGCATGAGATCTTACAAAAATCTCATAAAATAGGGAGACAGATTTGATGATATTCATAGCAGAGGAAATAGAGGTTTAGACAGGTTAAGTAACTTGCCCATGTGGCAAAACGGATTGGAACCCAGGTCTGTTTGTTTCACTCCCAAATCTGTTTTCTTTGTTCTGCTATAAGTCCTTACAGAGCATAGTCTGTACCTCTTGCTTGTCCTGATCATGTTTCATGTTGTTTTATTTGCTTAAGTGAGTAACACATTTCCTATCACAGATTTTAAGGTTCTTGAGTATGGAGGGTAGGAGAGAGTGGGGACTCTGTTTTGATTCCTTATATGTAGTGTATTTAAGTAAAATGTTTACTTGTTGAATAAATGCATGAATACTATTTGTGATTAAAGAAAATGATGAAAATAATAAAAATTCACTCAGCAGTAAATATGCCATATATATCCACTTTCTGTATCAACTGGACTTGGGAGAAATGTACACATGTTGGAATATTCACTTGTGATTGAATATATAGGAGAACTTGAAATAAAATAAAATTAAAATTTTTTAAAGTAAAAATTCATTACTCATTAGCAAATTATTAAAAATTTATTATGAGGTAACTTTTATGTTTGAGAAGGGATAATGCAAGATAATTTGCATTTGTAAACTTAAACAGATAGTTCCTTAACAATACCATTCTTGACTTGAATTTGTTCTTCCTATAAAAAATAACAACAAAACACTAGAATATAAGATGATAACAGAAATATTGGACATACATTTAAATTATCATCTGAGGATTTTAAAACTTCAATGTACCAGTTTAAAAACTCTAGGAGCATCATTTTAAATTACTGTCTCTGTGGGCCCAGCAAGTGGTGTGGTGGTTAAGGTGCTGGACTCCCACATGGCTGACCATGGTTCAAGTCCTGGACCACATGACGGGCAGGGGGAGGCGAATGGAGAATTGCTTTTGTGTTTTCTCTCTCTCTCTCTCTCTCACTCTCTCTCTCTCTCTCTCTCTCTCTCCCCATCTCTCTCAGTCCCTCTTTGGTCAAATTTAAATAAAATAAATAAAGTTAAATAAAATAATTCTTTAAAAACAATTACTGTCTCTGTAACAGAGAGGAATTGAATTGCTGTTTATTCATTTGTTCACTCATTCATTCACTCTAACAAATATTATCTAGTTGACATCTTAGGTACAAGAGATATTAAAAAATGAAATATAATTGTTTTCTCAAGGCCTTTTTAATAAGTTATAATACAACATGATATTGGTATGTAGGTGGTTCTTAAGAGTCTAAAAAATAGGCTTGTATTTTTCTTTTTTTCTTAAGAGAGATTTTTGCTATAGGGCATATGCACTCACCAGAGAGACAGAGAGAGAACAGAAAGACAGAAAGTGCAAAATCATTCCCCTGGAGGATGCCATGCCGCAATCCCTTCTCCTCCATTCTCCTCTCAGGATCTTTGGCATACACAGACACGCGCCCTGCATGTGTTTTAAGCTACCGGGTTTGGAACTCAAACTACAGTTGATTACACAGGATTCTAGCAACATAACCATTATGCCATCTGCTGATTCCTATATTTTTCTATTTTAAAAAAAGTTTCTTTTTTCAATTCAACAACAAAAATGAAAATCTGGCAAAGGTCTCAAACAGACATTTCTTTAAAGAAGATATCCAGATAACCAATAAGCATGTGAAAAGATAATCAATACTACTAACCATGAAGGAAGTGCGAAACAGAACAACGATAAGATACCCTCACACCTAATATTAAAAACAATAAAGAACAAAAAATAACAAGTGTTGGCAAAGAAATGAAGAAATAGTAACGTTAGTAGCAATGCAAACTTGTACAACTGCTACAGAAAATAATATGCCAGTTCCTCAAAAAATTAAAAATAGAACTACATCATCCGGCAATACTAATTCTGGGTATATCCACAGAATAACTGAAAAGAGAGCCTAGAGGAGACACTTGTACATCCATGTTAATAGCAGCTTTATTCCTAACAGCCACAAGGTGAAGCGACCCAAGTGCCTATTGATGGACAAATAGGTAAACAACACACACTCACACAAATATTATGCAGCCTGAAAAAGAAAGCAAATTTGGACACACACTATACTGCATGGATGAGGTACCTGGAGTAGTCAAATTGATAGAGATATAAAGTAGAATGGTGGTTGCTAAAAGTTGGGGGGTAGGGAGGAGGATGGAAAGTTATTGTTTAGTAAGTATATAGTTTCAGTTTTGTAAGACAAGAATTACAGAAATGGATGATGGGATGGTTGTACAACATAATGAATGTATTTAACAACACTGAACTCTATATTTAAAAATGGCTAGGAGGCAAATTTTATGTGCATTTTCCCACAGTTAATAATATAAACAATTAACTTTTTAAGAGAAAATGATATAAAATCCAATTTAAATTTAGGAAACGCTAAATGGATTTCCATTAACCATAAAATTGCTATCTTTCTCGGCTACATGCTGATCCTAGCTTGCTACAGAAATACTTTAACATAATCCATGACATAGTTATAGCAGCTTTCACTTCTAGGACATTTTTTATCTCACTTAGAATACTTGAACCACTTGAATTAGGTGAATGAAAAATGGCGGTGGCCTGGTGCTCAATACTTTTAATTAAAAGTAGGTGATAATATTTTAAGTATTAAGACATTAGTATAATTTCAAAGGCAAGAAATATGCCTAAATTTAGTGTTAAATGCATATGGTTTATTAGAATCTTTAATATGTTATAACCTGTAATGTTAGTCCAAGATTTCTGATGATGTGAAAAGGTAATACCTTAACATTGCGATGATTCTTTATTGTTACTATGTTCTGTCTATGTGCATTATGGTATTTAATGTATACTTGCACATGTATAAGGCTTTATGACCAAGTCATTTCCTCCAAGCCCCATCTAAATGGTGTCCAAAGAATAAGCCTTAGGAAGGATGGATTCAGTATTACAGAGTTGGCCAAAAATTCATTTTTCTGTTAACTGACCTGTGAATTCAGCAACATTCACTTAGAACTATTAGATTCTAGGTCAGTGATTTTCAATGTTGAGAATTTCACTTTTGTTTCAGTAAAAATTTATTTATAAATAGTACATATAGCCTACCATGCTTTATAATATGTAAAATAGATATACATATTTTAAAAGATCAAAATTCAGTAAATATTTGTAAATAGATATTTTTAATGGTAAAATGAGATTGTATGCTGTCAGATAAAAATGTGTGAAGTATAATGCTTCATAATTTTTTAAAATATTGGTTTAATGCTATATGGCCATATGAGACTGTTGTGTGCTTGTCAAGTTAATCATTCCTTTTCCGGGGTACTCTCTAGACTACCTTTCCTGTTTCCCATTTTCAGCATCAGTCCTCTGACTGAACCATAGGTGATGGAATATAAGCAGAAATGACTTTAACATTTCCAGCTCTTGCGTATTAGAACTGAATGGAGAGGGCTCTGAAGTCCTGAAAGAAGGTAAGGGCATAAGATGGAAAGAGTCTCAAACTCTGGATGACCTGCCTATTGGGATATCTGCAGTGGAATAATATTTGATCAGTAATAAGTTTCTTTTGTAGTAAGATTTCAAGGTTTGTATGCACTATGAAAGCTGGCACTATCTTAAGTAGTTAATAGAACAATTTGAAGTCCTGCTTCCAAATTCGATTTTCTCATACTTAGCTTTAGTGAGGCCATAGTGAAAAAGTAACTTCACAAAGACACACACCGCATACCATATAACCTATAAATTCAGAGTAAGGTCTGTTGTTAATAATGTAGACATAAAACCATATTTGATTGATCTTCTTGATAACTTAGAACTTGTTAGTAACTTTTTGTCAGATCGTAGTGTGTCACTGTATTTTCTTTATCAAGGACTGATGAAGAGCCTGCCTAGCAGCAAAAATTGCAATCTTGGTATTATACTCAATCTGCAGTTTCATTGCAGGAATCTTTTTAAGCCACTTGCCTATTTTTGATTGTTGGTTTAGTTAAAATTAACTAACATGTCCAGAAAGTCTGAGATAAATAACTATCTAACCTCTAGACCAGGGTGAAGTCATATAATATTAAATACTAGCAAAGTTTAATTTCTTTCTTTTCTTAAATTAAAAAAAAAATAGTTATACCATCTCTTTCCATTCCCCAGAGAACTATACCATGTAACCAATGAGGCATATAGACCTGTCATTGAAGACCACTGTACTTGATAATGTCTATATTAGACACTGAGAAAGATAGATTAAATAAGAACGATGGCCTAGCCAGGAGATACACAAGTAAATGATTATAGTTACTAAATGTTATTACAGTAAATTTAAAATACTGTGTGAACTTACAAATTACAAGATGTAAAGTGCATAGATCTTTGAGTGATCCTAGGTTTCAACAGATGATTTTCACTTAAGCTCTGGATCCAAAGCTCCCTTATATACTCATTTTTTTCCACCACTACTGCCTCTTAAACAAGGAAACAAACAGACCTCTTCTTTGACTCCATGTCCCCAACTTACAGCTCTATTTTTAAAATTTCCGTTTTTGCTTAAAAAAAAAAAATCATAGAGAGTTGTTTTTGCCTGTATGGTCTAACACAGCAGTCACTAGTCACATGTGTTTATTTAAATTTAATTAAATTAGCCACATGTGACTAGTACTACCACATCGTACTGGGCAGTGAAGACACAGACACTGGCATCATTGTCAAAAGTTCTACTGAGGGCTGGCAGGTGGCCTCGTGGTTAAAGGCACTGGATTCCCACATGGCCGAGTGCAGTTCGAGTCTTGGACCTGGTGGCTTGCTTTCTCACTTTCTTTTCTCTTCTCTTCTCTTCTCTTCTCTTCTCTTCTCTTCTCTTCTCTTCTCTCCCCTCCCCCTCTCTCTCTTTCTCTCTCTCTCTCTTAATCTGTCCCTCTCTGATCAAACTGAAATAAACAGATGAATAAATAAATAAAGTTAAATAAAATAATTCTTAAAAAAAAGTTCTACTGGACAGTGCTTGCCTATTCTACAGCAGAAAAGAGTGAAATCTACACAGCCAGACTGGATTCCATGCCAGCCTCTACAATCTGACTCTAACTGAATCAATTTGGGGAAGTTATTACCTCTTCTTGTACTTTGGTTTTCTTACCTGTACATTTAGAATAATAGTAACTAATTCTTGCTTCATAACATTGATGCAAGGTTTAAATAATTTACTTGTACAGTGGTTAAAATAGTGTACAGTGTATACTAAATGCTCAACACATGTTGGGTGTTCTTATTCTTATTTTGACCGACTTTACCTCACCTCTCCATTTTCTTTAACTCATTCCCATCAGACTTTGTCTACCATTGCAAGATTTGTTGAAATTTACCAAATCCTTCTTGCCAAATCCAGTGGTAAATTCTGTCTTCCTCTTACTGGACCCATCAGAAGCCCTTGATACAGTAGGTCATGTTTTAAAATATTTTCTTAATATGTTTTCTAAGACAACATATTGTTATTTTCTCTCAAATGGTTGATCTTTCTTAAGTTTGTTTTCATGGATTCTCTTCCTTTCCTCACCTTGAAATCTACAGTGGTACAATTATATTTATTTTTATAATGATAAATGCCATCTTAATAGACAGTATGATACATAACTCATTAAGTGATAATTCTTTCACTTAACTACAAGCTGTTCTCTGTATAGAGGTCAAGAAAATCAGAGAATATTAAAAGTATCTTTGAAAATGCAAACATGCTACATGCAAATATATGTGGTATTTCTTGGTTTTCAGTAAGTTACTCAATACATCTTATATGTTTATGTCTAAACAAGGAACTACTGTAAGATATAACATTATAAAACTAACACAGTACTTTAGATAATTTAATATCCAAATGGTTTGATCATATGATAGAATAGTTAAATTTGAAGATTTCAGTTTTATATACTGTTGGAGCTTGTGACTACATTTTTTAGAAGAAAACAAAATATAAAAACTTGAAACATGCACACAAACACGCACACACAAATACAGAAATTAGAAATATATTGAAAGTTTAGAGTCCAGTAATATATGAAAAGCAAATCACTATTATTATAGATAAAATCTCAATGAATGGTCAACAGATCTTAATTTTATAACAAAAATATTAGCAAAGAAGGACATATGAGATATTTATGCCCAAACTGTAAAGACATAAAATTGATCACTGAGAAATATTGAACATTTGCTTATTGAAGTCTACTACACTTTCAGCCTCTGTGACACTGTCTTCTCATAGTTTCTGTCCTTTCTTCACGATCATTCTTTCTCAATTTTCTTGCTAGGTTCTTCTTTGTCCAGTTCTAAAATGTTAATCTTCCAGAGAATTGCCTTGGCCTACTATTCTTTTAGCTGTAGTGTTCTTCTTGGGCAATTTCAAGTTTGTCTATAGTTTCAAGTACCACCTAAACTTTATAACTCAGATTTTTGTCCTTGCTTATTTTTATTTACTTATTTTTGCTGTTATTGTTGTCCCTTGCTTTTTTGGATACTTGCTTTAAAAGTATTTACCAAATATGTTCTAGACGTTTCTACAGACATCACAAATTCAAAATGTCCTAAATCCAAGAATCAAGACTTTCTTTCTTTCCCCAACCTACTTCCTCTTTTGTTCTTCCATATTCAGCAATGGTACTACCATCCGTAGAGCAGTGCAAGTCAGAAATATGGGAATCACCTTGGAATCCTGTTTCATACATCTCATTATATGTAGGAAAGTCAGTCACTAAGTTGAGTGACGGATTACACATTTTGCTCTTTAAAAATTTCTCGACTCTACTGCCCCCTCTTTACCTTATAAAAAGACCTTATAAAGGCAGAGAAGGGGTAATAGATTCAATATTTTATCTCATGTCTGAATTGTATGCCTTTGCTAATTCATCATAAAACGTTCTTTGACAGATGCAGACTTAACTTTACCTCTTTATTGTATCCCCATCAGAATATAAACTCTGAAAGATGTCTTATTTATTTATTTTTTTTTTAGGATAACCCCTTGCATATGGTCATGCTCAAAAATATTTGTTACATAAATAAAAGGCAGCCTAATGGCCTATAAAGTATAATTTATATAAAAATGGTCCTATAAATCCTCCAGCAAAAACTTTGCAGCATTTCTTGTAATCTATAAATGTGATTTATAGGAATCTCTATAACTTGGTCTTTAGGTATTTATCAGCTTTCTCTGTAGCCACTTAGTCCAATATTTTATGTTAAAATTACATGTGATTGCTTATCATTATTGTACATATCATACCTCTGCCTTGTTTATTACGGAAAACTTATCTGATTGTCCTTTACCTAGTTAGCAGTCACTTTCCTCAACGATGTTACCTCATATCAGGTGTCATATCTAGGAATTTATTCCTGGAATTCCAGGTTGGATCAAGTGGTCATCTTCTGAGCAGCCAGTATACCTTTCACATAATTCTAGTTTTACCACTAACTGATGACTTTGAAGCAATCAGTTTAAGTAAATAGCTTCTGCTAGACTATAAGCAAGTTGGATTATAAATAGTTTATTAGTTTTATCCATGTGTCTGTCATACAGTAAATGCTCTATATTTATCAAAAGATGTAAACAAATGGAATTATTTGGTTAATTCTACATATCTTTTAACTTAACTGCTATTATTAATGTCCATTTTGGGTTCCTATTTTTTTTTTAATTAATAGACTTTATTTTTAGAGCAGTTTTAGATGTACAAATATTTGTATGGGTTTTTTTTCCTTTTAATTTATGAGAGGGTGCATGTGCTCACCAGAGAGAGACAGAGAGAAAGAGGGAAAATAAAGTATTCCTCATGGGGAGTGGTCATATCATGATCTTTTCTTCCCCATTTCTCCCTATTTTTGCAATTTGGGGCATACACGCATATGTGCCCAGTGTGTTTCTCAAGCTGCAGGGTCCATAACTCAAACTGTTCAGTCAGTGATATGGGATCCAGCTGCCTTAACCACCACGTGGGCCACAGACTGGCCCATTTATTAAGTCTTAAAGAGAAAGTGCAATAATGTTTTAACTACTAAACAAGCATCAGAAAAACTAAATTTCAAAAGGCCAGTGTTTCCCATATTAGCAAAACATAACAGTTACATATAAATGTTGGCGATGTTAAAAATTATGTAAGTATGATATTTATGTGCATTATCCATAAATTAAACTTGTATTTTACATTAAAATGCAAAATAACATTTTAAAACACCAAATGGCAAATTCCTATAACAAAACTGACATTGACCATAGTGAGTTACAACCAGAATATGAGGAACATCATCAGATAGCTATTTTTAATGTAATATATAAGAGCTTATAATGTAAGGCTGAATTTCCAGAATCTCTGTTGTCGTTTATAAAATTAAGAGTAGCCGGGTCCATAAATTAGTGTAATCTTATATTCTTTTGTTTGTAGATTCACATATTGACTTCTGAGTACAAGAACCCTAGTATTCAGGCATAAATTAGATGGAATCCAGTTGCCTATAATTTATTTTGCTGTAAAAGAAACACCATATTACATGCTTTTGTTTGTTAAGTAGAAGATATGCTATTATTTCCAAGATACCAAGAATTTAATGTTTAATTATCAACTCTCATTTGAAAAAAGACATTGCTTTGACTCACAAATTTCTTAATTGCTAACAGTGGCTTTTCTGAGTGGGAGTGTTGTATCTAATTTATTTCTGCAGATGTGATTTAGAAACTGAATTTTAAAGCAGCAGAGCTTTGAATATCTTCACTGTCAGCAGAAAATTCCTCCATCCCTGCTGCTGGAGAATATTGCTGCTTGAGGTTTTCACAGGGAAATAAAAGCTGCAGTGAGAGAATTGATACTACTGGTAAATGTTGCTTACAAACTGCAAAGGAAGTTAGGCTGTCAGCAATAAAAGAACTCCATTATTCACACATAATATGTGGTGTCATCTTCATGACACCTCGCTGGGAATGAAAACTGAATTGGCTGATTTGAGCTTGAGGGACCTAAAGGAAGGAAATACCCTACAGATCAGAGTACCTTTACAAATGCTCAGCAACTGGCGTCCAGGGGTACCCCTGCTTAAGTCCTCCCTAAGGAGGAAAGACCATGATGCACATTTCAAGAACAGTGGCCAAAGTTCATTTCCAAGCCGGGCTCAGGGATCACTGAAAAAAAGGTCATTGTTATGTTTCCAGAAAAGATAAGTAATTTAAAATGTCCCTTTCCTGCTGGAACTGTCCTCACCCACACAATACTGTAATAAAGTGAGTAAGAGAAAAGACTATGTATGGTAATGACAACTCCAATATGAAGTCAAAAGTAACAAAAGAAAATTCCTACCCGTTTGGCTGAGCTGGGAAGCGCTGCGACTCTTCCGTGAGAGACCCACAATAGCTACCATTTTGGCCCCAATGCTAGAGCGCCGCTTCTTGCCACCGGTGCCCAAGGCGCCCACTGCCGTGTCAGACTGGCTGCCGTCGTTCTTCTCCAGCGAGCACATGTCTCCACTGATGCTGGTGCTCTTGGTCATGTTCTTCCCTGACACGCCCATTTGTCTGCTTTGCATTTTGGAGGTAAAGACACTGTCAGCCGATGGATCATTAAAAGTGAGGACAAGAGTAAAAAGGAAAAGACAGAAGAGGCATTTTAGATGAAACATCTGGAGTATAATGAAATTAAAGCATGCACGGAACATACTTTTAGGATTTAAAAATTTCCAAATACCACAGACTTGAATGTGCTTTACTATTCGGGGCCAACCTTAATGCAACTACATAAAACCAGACTTATGATTTCATTTCTGCTGTCAGTGATGGCACTAGTTTGCATGGTGACATGAAAGAAAAGAATGCATGAAAAATCAGTGGACTCACTTAAGAGATTATGCTGTCTTGAAAGTACAAATACGCTTTTGGGTAGCCACACAACGTAAAGAAGATTCCAAAAACATTCTTCTCCAATTTACTCGCGTTGCTATTGCCTTCACAGATAAGTGAGGGCAGTTCACAAAAAAAGGGCAAAAATTATAGTAAATATTGTTAAGAGGGGCCCCATAAACCAAGTGTTCTCATTTTATGAAAAACCTAATAAGGTTTACCCAGTAATGACTACTTTTACTGATATAAACATATATTCCAAAAATAAAGATTTATTCATTCAAAGCATATGTTTGGAGGTAAGAAAAATCATTTTTCTAGATATGGTCAGAAAACAATCAATGAATCACTGAAGCATGTAGCTGATTGACACTCTCCTGCAGGACTAATAACGCGAAGGGGGCTAACTGAAGGAAGAAGCCTGGATTCTTAGGGATTAGCGGGGTGTGGTAGAAGGTGGAGTAGGGGTGAAAAATCTAAAAGCAGTCTATTTGACTAACTCCCTTGAGCCTGAGAGGTGGTGAAGGAAGCAGCTGCTTTTGTAAGGATAGGAAGACTTATTTCCTACATCGCCGAATTTTGCCTCAGTATTAGAAAGTTATAGTTTCAGCTTTAATTTGGTCCTGAGAGTATGACTGTTTAACACATAAATTATGTAATAATAAGAAATAGAAGTCAAGAAATAGAGAGACCTTCATATATCATCTAAGGGATGAAAATCCAAAAGCTAACATATTTAAGTGAATTCTCATCTCTAATCTAATATCTTGGTCTTTCAGGAAAAAAACAAAAAACAAAAAACAGTATGTTTTCTTTCCTAAAGTAAAATCTGCTTAGATGCTAGAACCACATGGTGATTTTATTAACTTATATACACTTCCTCCATGTAACTAAGCATAGAAAGGCTCAGTGTGAAATTGAAAATAAAATAAAAACAAACCCCACCAAACTAGTCAAGTATACTATTTGATCTCCTGCATTAGAGAGAGAGAGAGAGAGAGAGAGATATTTTTGCTATAGGGTGCGTGCGCTTGCCAGAAAGACAGAGAGAGACAGAGAGACAGAAAGCGAGAAATCACCCCCCAGGGGTATGACCACACCACAATTCCTTCTCCTCCATTTTCCTCTCGGGATCTTGGGCACGCAGGCATACTCACCCGGCGTGAGTTTAAGTAACCGGGTCCGGGACTAAAACCGTTGTCGGCTACATGGGAGTTCAGCGACATAGCCATTATGCTATCTGCTGGTCCCTTGCATTAGTTTTAAGAAGAAATGAGGCATACACAGAGAGAGAGAAAGAGAGAGAGAGAGAATGGGAGAGAGAGAGAGAGAAAAGTGTGTGTATGTATGTGGGGGAGGAAGAGAGAAAGAAGTGTGTGTATACACACACACACACACACACACACACACACACACTTACATATTATACCAAACTAGTCATTTTCAAATTTGTTTGAGTTTGCTCTTCTTTAACAATCAACAGAATAAAATAGTTTTGGAGGCAAATGGGCTTGGATCCCAGTTTTGCTGCTACTTAATTGACTTACTTTAGCATAGTCATTTGCTCTACTCTGAGCCTTGTGTTCCTCATTTATAAAATCAGAATACATTTTTTAAAATTTTAGAGATTAGAAATAATGTGTCTAAAGAAAAACTTTAATAAGTGGAAATTATAATAATTATCATTAGGGAAAATGGAGAATAAATAAATTTAAAGTCAATGTATATCATGTAGATCCTTAGTATCGATAGAAATAATAATCATAATTATAAATTTAACAACTTTTGAGATAAAATATCTAAAATGCTCTACTAGAGCCACTATTCCACATTGAATAGTAGACTGTAGAGTTGAGACATCTGGGTTTGATCTTTGACTTTACTGACTAAACATCTGGTCTTGGGAATGTTGTTTTACCTTTCTGGAATTCAGTTTCCTCATTTAATAAATGAGAAAACATAAAGTACTAAGCAGAATGCCAGACACATGATAAAAGCTCCCAAAATTCTCTTCTTCCTTCCCATTGTTATCACCATCACCATCATAATCGATTAAGCATCCATTAAACATATTGAACTGGAATATATGTAAGGTCCCCTTTAACTACAAACAGCTCTGTCCCCCAGATATCTCTTGTTCCACGGACTCTGGGCAGATAAGGCCAGACATGTAACATATGGTTTTCATAGTATGCTGCCATTAGAAAAGGCATGACATACTGTAGCTTAGAAATGCCATAATTCAGTTGAGACTAAATCTTTGAAAATAATATTTATGTTCCAGGGTCAGAGCAACCTAGTGGTCCTGTTATATAAAAAATTTCACCCCAAATACATACTTTTCTAAAGAGCTACCAAGGAAGTCAAAAGTATAATCCAAATATATTGCTTATTGTACCTTGTGATAGTTGCATTCAGTTTACACGGTTGGATAAAAGACCATAAAGAACATAAAAAGTGTTGCCAATAAGAAGAAAAATAAAATAAATAGACAAATAAAAAGAGCAATCAGAGACCAACATCCCTTTTTCTTTTACATAAATCAAGTTACTCAACCCAAGTAGTTCATCCCAAGGGTGCAGAATGGATTTCTAGCTGATCCTAACAGATGACCACTTAGTAATATCAGGTGTTGATATAAATGCTCAGTTCCAGAAAGAAACAGTGTTTCTACATTTATAGAAATTGCTTCGCGGATGGGGCCGGCAGGTGGCATGGTGGTTAAGGGTGCTAGAGTCCCACATGGCCGACTGTGGTTCAAGTCTCAGACCTGGCGGCTTGCTTTCTCACTTTCCCTCTCTCTTTCTCACTCTGTCCCTCTCTGGTCAAATGAAAATAAATAAAATAAATAAAGTTAAATAAAATAATTCTTAAAAAAGAAAAAGAAATCGCTTCATGCATGGTTTTTAATTTTTTGGCTTTAAAAACAATAAAAACTTTACTTAGTAAGATTTATTTAGTATTATCAAAATAAAATATGTTAAATTGCTGATGTGATTAAATTATTGTTGTTGAAAATTCCTGAAAGATTTTTTAAAAGGCAAATCTAGTATTGTCGATCATTAGGAGAAAGACAATAAATAATTAAAAGGCAAGAGAAATATTGTAAATATTTCCCAAAGAAATATATAGCATACTAGGGTTTATTTTAATGTGTGATCAAAATAAATGAAGTTTACAGGGTAGAGAAGAACCAAAAATATTAATTGATAGATTTGAATGAACAGAGCTAAATAGTTTGGCTCTTAAGATAATAAATTGCTAACATGGGACAAAAACAAATTTTGAGTTTGGGAGACTATGGGCATAAGAGTAGCATGCCAAAAGAAATATTTTATTGCAGGAGCTGGGAAGGCAGTTAGGAAAGAAAGTACCTAGCAATTAGAGAACAGCGATTAAATTTGAATTTGGTGGGTAGAGAAACAAGGGGCCCAGCAGCTATACAATGGAGTATGAGAACACCTTGGGGTAAGAAGTAGTACTAGAAAAGAAGTGTAGGCGTTGGCGTAATGGCTATGTCGCTGGACTCCCATGTAGCTGAACGCAGTTCAAATTCCGGACCTGGTGGCTTAAACTCATGCCGGAAGATCCGGAGAGGAGAATGGAGGAGAAGGGATTGCGGCGTGGCCACTCCCCCTGGGGGGTGATTTCTCACTTTCTATCTCTCTGTCTCTGTCTTTCTGGCGAGCGCACGTGCCCTGTAGCAAAAACCTCTCCAAAAAATAAAGGACACATAAGTACTTAAAAGTTAGAAGAGAATAATAATGATGGTAGAGTAGAAACAACCCGTGGGACTGGTCAAGCTCCCTAATGTATATACCTTGAGAGGCGAATTTCCTTTCCTTCCCACTGCTGAATTCCTGGAAGCAGCTGTCAGGAGATAATCAAATACCTATTACTACAGAAGCTCATACTTGACTGCACCAGCTGGCAATCACTGGGCAGATGTCAGGATTTAAAGGGCCACTTCTTAAATTCTGGTGTCTTCCTCACAGGGGAAAAAAAATTCTGTTGCTGTCCAAAGTTCTCCTTATTAAATAATTCTCTATATTAAATGTTATTCCTGAGTTTAAATGTCAAATTTGAAATTAGTATCCTAATTCATTATTTAATAAGATTTATTTCACTCTATCTCAAAAGATCACCTATAATTTTAAGCTAATAAAACAGTAATAATTTATTCAACAAAGATTTATTGATTATCTATTAAAATAAATATGGGGATAAAAAAATGACATAATATAGTCTCTGATTAATTTACTGGCAAATAACAACATGTAAAATGCAAGTAAGTTTGCATTAGAACTTAGTCCTATATATATAGAGAGAGATAAATAGATAGATAATTGATAGATAACACAGATAAAATTCACATTACATTAAGTTCATCATTTTAACTACTGCAAATTGTGTAATCACATATTTTTAGTACATTCAAAATGTTGTATGATATCATCACCATGTAACTCCAAAACATTTGTATCACCCCAAAACAGGTTAACCAAAACCTCCCTATCTCCCTCTGCCTTAGCCTTCCCTACTTCTAGTAACCATTATTCTACTCTCTCCTTCTAGGAGGTCAGTTGGTTTTGGTTTATAATTGAAATTCTAAGGACCAGCTGTAAAGTCAAGAAATCCTGATTAAGTTAAACGTTCAAGAAAATGCTTCTTTCTCCAAAGAATATGTAAAAACTGAATTTTGCATACTAATTCCTTGATTTCTAGAGATAACAGAAATTTAAAGTTCAGTATTATTTATACTAATAATACTGATAGACAATAGTGTGTTAACATAGTATCTAAATATATTGGAGGGTATGTGTGTGTATCTATGCCACACTACTAGTGTCTGGAATTCAGAAGGAATATTTAGCTAATTAAAGTATTTTTAGTCAAAAATGTCTGTGTTGGGACCAGCAGTTGGTGTAATGGCTATGTCTCTGGACTCCCAAGTAGTCGACCGCTGTTCAAGTCCCAGACCTGGTGGCTTAAACTCACGCCGGGCGCATGTGCATGCATGCCCAAGATTCCGAGAGGAGAATGGAGGAGAACGGTTTGCCGTGAGGCCATTCCCCCCTGGGGGGGTGATTTCTCGCTTTCTGTCTCTCTGTCTCTCTTTCTGGTGAGCACACGCGCCCTATAGCAAAAACCTCTCCAAAAAAAAAAGTCTGTGTTAATTATAGCCACAAATAATGAAGATGCTTTGTTTCTTTGTTTGTTTGTTTAAGAGAGATTTTTGCTATAGGGCATGAGTGATCATCAGAGAGAGAGAAAGAGAGAGAGAGAGAGTGAAAAATCACCCCCTAGAGGGATGCCACATTGCAATTCCTTCTCCTACAGTCTCCTCTCGGATTTTAGGCATGCATGTATACATGCCTGGTGTTGAGTTTGAAGCCGGCAAGTCCGGAACTTGAACAGCAGTTGACCATGTTGGAGTCCAGCAATGCAACCATATGCCATCTGCTGGTACCAAGATTCTTAAGTGTTGGGTCTAATGGCAGGAAGAATTGCCTCAGTGGTGACAGGGTAGGTCACTGCTTAAGTAGGATAGTTCAAGGAGCACCCTGAGAGACATGTAATTTCCAAAATTCCTTTCCTAACAACTTATAAGTGCCTGAAATTCCAATATATTAAATATTTCTTTTTTTTAAGAATTATTTCTTAGTTTGAAGTCTCCTTTTTAACATGTCACCATCCCCAGGATTTGGTCATTCATTTAAAAGACATTTGCTTTGTACCTACTACCTGGCAGGCACTAGTGTCAGAATCAGATGTACAGCAGAGGAGAGGACAGAGACTGGCCCTGTCTTCATTCATGGTGTCATGCGGAAAGGCAATAAACAAGTAAATGAAGGATAATCTCTGAGAGTGATATATGACCTGCAGAAAATAAAATACAATAAAATGGCAACAAGGGTCCAGAGAGTTTGGGGTGGTCAGAAAGTCTTCTCTGAAGCAGAGATAATTGACCTAAGGCCTGAATAATGAAGCCAGTAATGTGGAGGAAGAGGTAAGAGCCTTAAAGGAGAGCAAGGACAAATACCTCAAGCAGGAATAAATGTGATTGGTAGAGGAAATGTATAAGTCCAAGTGTAAAAGGAATGAGAAAGTGAGGGTTTTAGGACAAAATGAGGACAGAGAAAGGATAAGGCCTAGATGAATTGAGATAAATAAATGTCCTGCAAGGCTTACTCTTATCTCACTGCCTACTCAAATATGACATCAGAACTGTGAGGACAGAGACTGTGAGGACAGAGATTACATGGAGCTGTACCATGAGACCTGGGGTACAGTATTTCATCTCTACATATAAGACCAAAGGGGGGACCAGCAGTTAGCGTAATGGCTATGTTGCTGGACTCCCATGTAGTCGACCACGGTTCAAGTCCCAGACCCGGTGGCTTAAACTCATGCTGGGCATGTGTGCGTGCATGCCCAAGATCCCGAGAGGAGAATGGAGGAGAAGGGATTGAGGCATGGCCAACCCTCCAGGGATGATTTCTTGCTTTCTGTCTCTCTGTTTCTGTCTTTCTGGCGAGCATACGTGCCCTATAGCAAAAACCTCTACA
The DNA here is from genome assembly GCF_000334495.1 of Tupaia belangeri chinensis. Lineage (NCBI taxonomy): Eukaryota > Metazoa > Chordata > Mammalia > Scandentia > Tupaiidae > Tupaia > Tupaia belangeri. The sequence goes on from NW_006159625.1 coordinate 2,332,995, forward strand.
AAAAAAAAAAAAAAAAAAAAGATAAAGGGCATTTTACAGAGCTCATGGCTGTCTTCCTTATAAAGTGATAAACTTATGAAGGCTAAGTCATTAAAGGAATTAGAAATATATCTTTATCAACTAAACATTAAAAAATGTATTTAACTCTTAAATTTGCCTATATATTAATTCTTTACTCTTACATTTTTAAGTTTTCCACCATATTACTTAATAACAGTCCCCACCTTCTACCATGAGTTTGAAGAAAGATACTTGAAGGAAAAATGTGAAACTTACTACTTCATAAATCACAAGTATATATTTCATTATTTATTACACAGTGCTTATTAAAAATTTACACAAGACTTAAAATCTTAATTTTTTTCATTATAAGGCCAGCTGGTAGCACGGTGGTTGAAGTGGCTGGATTTTCACATGGCCAACCATGGTTCAAGTCCTGGACACAGCGGCTTGAAATTCATGCTTGGCACATGTACATGTGTGTGCAAAGTCCCAAGAGGAGAAGAGTTTGTAGCATGCCCCCCTCCCTGGAAGCCCGAGGGTGATTTCTCACTTTTCTTCTCCCCGTTTCTCTCTGTCTCTTTCCTCTCTGGTGAGCACACACACCCTATAGCAAAAACCTAAAAATAAATAAATAAATAAATAAGCCTTCATTATAATATCTTATGAAAACTGCCTTTCTTCTTTGATTTTAGCTATTTCTTTATCATCCTCAGAGATTTGCCCTGATTACTATTCATGTTTCCCCTTGAAATTTTAGGCCTTCAAATAGTTCTAGACGAAGCTAATTTAAATTATAGTAAACATCTTGACACTAATGAACTGATTCCTTTAGCAAACATCTATTGTGCATCTGCTTGGTGTTGTGTCCCAAGGGAGCCAGAGGAGGCTGAAATGGTGCCAAGCCCCCTGTTCTGGGCATGTGGGACTGACACTTACATGGAGAAAGAATGCATTTTTTTCTTTGCATAAATAGGGAATTGTCCGTAATTGTTGCCTTAGTATCTACCCAGAATAACTACCCAAAGAAACACCTTTTTTCTACCCAGAAAAAAATCTTTTTCTAATTTGTGCAAAGGCTCCATTTAAGGAGAGTGGTAGTTTTGTCTTGTGGTGAATAAAAACAATAAATGAGATAGAGTCATTATTTAAGATGTACATAGATTAGGAATGCTAATAAGAGTGAAAATACTTCTATAGATTTAAAAAATTAAATATTTTAAAAATATATTTTAAAAACATATATCAGGGAAAATGAACACACAGCCTTGTCAGATTTCTCTGGAGGAAAAGAATATTGAAAATCAAAAGATCATGAAACTTTATAGACATGGACTTTGAATGATGAGTTAAAAGTAACATGTAGAAAAAATATTAAAGGGAAGAGAATATTATAAATAAAAATGCAGAAGTACAATAGCACATGCCACAGTTTTAAGATGAGTATAGTGAGGACCAGCAGTTAGTGTAATGGCCATGTCACTGGACTCCCATGTAGTCAACCGTGGTTTGCGTCCAGGACCCGGTGGCTTAAAACTCATGCCAGGCGCGAGTGCATGCATGCCCAAGATCCTGAGAGGAGAATGGAGGAGAAGGGATTGCGGCTTGGCCATCCCCCCCGGGGGGTGATTTCTCGCTTTCTGTCTCAATGTCTCTCTCTGTCTGTCTGGCGAGTGCACGCACCCTATAGCAAAAACCTCTTCAAAAAAAAAGATGAGTATGGTGTAGTTTGGCCAAATTATAGTGTGATAGGCTAAGAGTAGTAGAGACAAATACAGAAAACTAGATTACAGTCACATTATTATGGGTGTTGTCACATTATTATGGGTGTTGTAGACAAAGGAGTTGCTAAAGCTGAGAAAGCTGGAGAACAATATAAAAATGGTAAATAAGGAAGTTTATGAATAACGATGGGGAAGTCACTAAGGCTGTTTCCATTACTCTGTTCTTGTAGATGCATGGTAGGATTACACTTCCTCACCCCCTTGAAGTTAGAAGTGGCCTTTAGACTTGTTTGACTAATGAAATGCTACTGGAAATTAGTCTCATAACTTCTGGGTAGAAATACTATATACTGGTGGTGTTCATCTATAGGGACTATGGAAAAGCACCTGTCAGACTGAGCCCCTGATTATCTCTCATGGACAGAGTTCCTCGCCCACCTGCACTATTCATGTAGCATGGACATAAAGTGAACATTGTTGGTTTTGCCACTAGGAATTGGGGGTTATCACAGTAGGACAATGAAGTCTGTTCTCACTAACAAACAAGAATTGGAACAGGAAAGACTGGCTATAGAAATACCAGTTACGGGACCAGCAGTTGGCATAACGACTATGTTGCTGGATTCCCAAGTGGTCAACCACGGTTTGAGTCCTGGACTCAGTGGCTTAAACTCATGCTGGTCACATGTGTGTGTGTGCCCAAGATCCTGAGAGGAGAATGGAGGAGAAGGGATTGTAATATGGCCATTCCTCTTGGGTTTTTTTCCTCACTTTCTGTCTGTCTCCGTCTTCCTGACGAGCACACATACCCTATAGCAAAAACCTTTCAAAACAAAAAAACACAAAAAAACAAAAAACAAAAGCAAAAACAAACTAGTTTGGTGTTTAGATCAATAATCTTGGGGGGAAAATAATAGCTTAGGCTAGTGAACTACTATTACTAATAGAAAGCAAGACTAATGTAAAAGTTATTTGGAGGAAACCATCTAAACTTAGTATCTGGATCTGGACATAAGACATAAAAATAGCTCAAATTAGTAAGCATCATATGCCAGGTACTATTTTAAGTGCTTTATATGATTTATGAAATGCTTAAAATCTTTATAGAAGAAGAAAGAGGAAACTGAGGCTCTTAGTGAGCAAAGTGTGTGTCCAAGGAGTGATGGTTTAGGAAATGAGAAACACTAGAGTCAGCAGAATTTCTCGGAGAGGTTCAGTAGAAAGCTGTATACCTAGGCCAAGTAGTAAGAGGAATCATTGGAGCTAAAAAGCTGGTCAATTAATACTTGAACAGGAGAGAACAGGTGAATTTAGGAGGACAGCTGAAGTAGGTGAAGCCAAGAGCTTAAAGGGAGAGGAATGAAGATTTCAGTAGTTACCTTGAGAAATACCAATATTTAAAGGTTAGGAAGAAGAGAAACGACCAAGGGCAAAAAGAGAGAGATGGTCTCAGAATAAGAAAAACTGGCGATTTTAAATTCCATAGAATGGAATAGACAAGAGAATGACATCTATGAAAGCTGGGTTGGTCATAAGATGCAAGGAGGTTAATTAGCGTAAGCATTTAAAAAGGGTTATAGATTGGAGACTTGGAGGATACAATTAACCTTTAAAACAACTACTGAACTAGGAAGATGTATCAGTTTCCAAGAAGTTAACCAAGGAATTAGATGGGAAGAATGATCATAGATAACTTTCTGGAGAGAGACAATGTCGAAGAGAAAGAATGAGATGGTAAACCCAAAATGTCAAAATGGAGAGAATGGTTACTAAAAATAAGGATAATAGGCATATTATTTATTTTTAGGGAAAACTGAAATACCTTAACAAAAAGGATAAACTAAAAAGAAAGGTAAAAATTAGGACCAGCAATTAACGTAATGGCGATGTCGCTGGACTCCCGCGTAGTTGACCACGGTTCACGTCCCGGACCCGGTGGCTTAAACTCACGCCAGGCGCATGTGCATGTGCACCCAGAATCCTAGAGGAGACTGGAGGAGAAGGGATTGCAGCATGGCCATCCCCCCTGGGGGGTGATTTCTCGCTTTCTGTTTCTCTGTCTCTCTCTGTCTTTCTGGCGAGTGCACATGCCCTATAGCAAAAACCTATCAAAAAAAAAAAAAAGGTAAAAATTGATTTAAAAAAATTACTTCAAGATGGAGAGATAGGCAACTCAGAATCCAAGTGAAAGAACTAGTCTAGGAATTTTCAATAACTTTATCCTTGGGTGAGGGGATAATGTAAAAATGAATTGTTTCTAAAATGTTCTTTCTTTTCTCTCTTGCTTCTATTTTCTTTTTTCTCTTTCTTTTTTTTTTTTTTTTTTAAGTTAGGCCCTTGTTAGAAAAGAAAGCTTACTTTTTTCCAAATACCACATTATGCTACTTTTACAATTTACTCTTTTTAGGCCATAATGGCTAGCAAGTTATTTGATTCAAGAGGTTTTTCTGTCATCTAGATTTTAATTCTTTATCAATATTTAGCTCTGAAGAACACATACTTTAAATGATTCAGCTACTATCTGAAGTATTTTTCGTATTAGAATTGCTATCTATTATCTCTGATGTCGCTAGGGGAAAAAAATTAAGTCTCCCAACTTTATGTTAAAGATATGTCTCCAAGATATTACTTTTTAAAAAAGTAATGTGTCAGTTTATGAGATGAACCAAAGTATCTCATCTTGAGGTGATTATAACTATAGCAGTGCTCATTTTAAAAGCATATAATTATCATGTGTCAGATATTATTCTAAACTCTTTACATTCATGAGCTCTTTTAAGCCCTTTTTTAAGCTAGGGGCACAGTGTGTGTATAAGAATGTGGGGGGAGAAGGTACCCCCCCAAAAGTGCCTGGTTATGCATTTTCCCTCCAGTTCTCCATCCTGTCAGGATCATGGGTACAACCGCACTCATACCGCTCATACGGCTTTTCAGGCGGTAGGGGTGGGGACTTAACCCTGCTCCACCACTGAGAGCAGCCTTCCTCTGTAAAGTGCTTTGCTCTTGCACTCACGGGTTGGCACTAATCCTAATGAATTTGACTCACTAACTCATTAGCTTAGAACAAAGGTTGGCAAATTTTCATATAAAAAGACAGATGGCAAATATTTTAGGCTGTGTGGGCCATATGGTCTCTGTCGCAACTACTCAGCTCTGTTACTGAGCACGTAAGCAGCTTAGGTAATATGTAAACACATGAGAACTGATGCGTACCAATACAACTTGTAGATGCTGCAATTTGAATTTCATGAAACTTTTAAATGGTATGGAATATCATTCTTATTTGAATTGGTTCCACCCATTTAAAAAACATGCAAAAAACATTTTCATCTTCTAGGTCATATAAAAATAAGCAATGGGGCTCATGGACCATAGTTTGTTGACCCTTGGTTTAGAACGTTAAACTTTTATGCTGTGAATGACTGCATATTAAGGATATTATCCCAGGCTATGAAGTTTGAAGTAAGAGTAGTCTTGTATGTTGAAAAATAGTATATATTGTGATTTTCCATGAAAACTTGATTACTAATAAAATCCAAATTAAAAATATCTATTTGTGTAATCATACTGCATTATTTCAGAGATAAAGAATATACTTTAAAGTTACATGTCTTGGACAAAATCTGATTGTTTATCTATACAATCTCCATATCTATTTTTTAAGAATTATGTTATTTAACTTTGTATTTATTTATTTATTTGCTTGACCAGAGAGGGACAGAGCACGAGAGAGAGAGAGACAGAAAAAGAGAGAGAAAGTGAGAAAGCAAGCCACAGGTCTGGAACTTGAACAAGATCAGCACCCTTAACCACCATGTCACCTGCTGGCCCTCCATATCTATTTTTAATCAATCTTTCAAACTCACATAGAAGACTCTACTAGAAGTTGGAGAGTCCAATGTAATGGAAAGAAAAAAACAAAAACTCATTCTAGAATTTTTTTCAAGGCCAAATATACACCATATTTGGAAACAGAAATGCTTTTATCGGCGTTGTCTTATCTTTTCCTTGTATTAGCCTGACAATAACTGAACAAAGAGAAGTGATCTCATGCCCTTCTATGCTTTCTTAGCATCTGTTACAGTCCCGTAAAATGATTTTCAGGGCATCAGAATTATCTCCCAATACTCCCTCAGGTTTCTGAAATTTGTGACATTATGTCATCATATATTCACATTATTATTCTTCATGAGTTTCACATTATTGCTCTCGTTAAGGTTTTCTTATCAGAAAAGATAGACATTATTGTCACCTATCCTCTTTAACAGAGTACAGTTCAGGAGATTGGGTGATAGGAGTTGGAAAAGTTGGTGGAGGAGTAGATCTCATTGTGCTTTCACAGAAAGCGATGTTTCCAGGTGTGTGGCCTGCACGAAGCAAATGGGGGATATGGGCTCAAGAGAAAAAGGGGGAAAAACAAAAACAAATAAACAAAATAAACCAAGAAGAGGCAGCATAGACCAGCAGGCCAATGATTACATATATTTAAAAGTATCTAAACAAAATAATTCCAAGTGAGGATTCCTAATCTTTTCTAATTCAACTTTAGTAGACATTAAAAAATTATATCTAAGCAATACATTTGTGCATGTGTGTGCATGTGTGTGTATGCATTTACTCGTGCACTTTTATGTGTATACATAAAATGACTTCACATCTTGTCAAAGACCATGGTTTACAACTCTAGTCCATAAATTAGAAAAACACAATAATAAATTAGAGAGAAACTGAAGCACAATTCCCAAGGAGCTTAAATGTAAATTACATGCCAAGTATAGCATGGTATCTAGGTTAAGACTCACATATTTAGACATGAATTCAGGCATCTCATGTGGAAAATAAAATACACACTTTTAAAATAACACTAGTCCCTTATTTTTTGCTAAAATATTACTTTCTTGGGACCAGCAGTTAGCATAATGGCTATGTCGTTGGACTCCCACGTAGTTGACTGTGGTTCAAGTCCCAGACCTGGTGGCTTATGTGCATGTGTGTTCATGCCCAGGATCCCAAGAGGAGAATGGAGGAGAAGGACTTGCAGCGTGGCCATCCCCCCTGGGTGGTGATTTCTCGCTTTCTCTCTCTCTGTCCTTCTGGGCACCCATGCCCAATAGTAAAAAAAAAAAAAAAAAAAAAAACCATCCAAAAATTAAAAAAAAAAAACAAAAAATATTACTTTCTTTGCCTCATTGGGTGAATGGTGGTAATCTCTCTTTGATTAAATTCAGTGTATTAAAATTCCCAGGATTATCGATTTATTTTTTTAAAAGTTATCATTTTTTTAATTAAAAACATACAAATACATAAATTAATTTAGAATATTTGCTTAGCTTGTATTTCTGCATTTAGACAATATTCCAGTCATAATTTCCCAAGTATAAAGTTTGTTTTATATGTCACTCAATAATCACCATTAACAGAAAGACTCACACAACCCCCTTTAGTGATTATGACAGTATTGTTCTGACAAGATGTGTTGGTTATATACATGAACCCTCCATGGAACCATGTTAAAGAAGACCTTTAGCTCATTAGGAATTTAAAACTTTAATTTTTTTCTTCTTGGATTACAAGTCAATCAGCCCTGAAGAGATTGTGAATTCCTGCTCTGGAATGATGCATCAGCTCTCATAATGCTAGTCTTTCTCAGGGTTAGGAAGTCTACTGAAATTAGAGCTGACCTAGAGAAATTAGGTGAATCATTTTTTTAATTTGGCGCAGGGTTTTAGAATTTACCTATTGTTATTATTATAAGTCTGAAAGGTTAAAAAAATAAAAATAACATGATAAAACCACCCAGTAAACAAAAAAAGAAGCACTGCTAGAGTTCCCTAGAGCTTTCCCCAAAACCAGGATTTCTTTTTTATCTTTTGTTTTGCTATGTTTTGAGGTTTTTGCCTTAGGGCACATGTGCTCACCTGGGGGATAGAGAGAGAGAGACAGAGACAGAGACAGAGACAGAGAGAGGAAATATGAGAAAACATCACCCCTGGGGGGGTGGCCACTCTGCAATCCCTTCTCCTCCACTCTCCTCCTGGGACCTTGGCATGCATGCCATGATTATGAAGTCATCAGGTCCAGGACTTTAATCCTGCTCAGCCATGTGGGACTCCAGCTAAGAAATCACTACATCTGCTGGTCCTCAAACCAAAAAAAAAATTTTTTTTTTGAGAGGTTTTTGCTATAGGGCACATGTGCTTGCCAGAAAGACAGACAGAGAGACAGAAAGCAAGAAATCAGCCCCTAGGGGGGAGGGCCACGCCACAATCTCTTCTCCTCCATTCACCTCGGGATCTTGGGCACGCACGCACACGTGCCCGGCGTGGGTTTAAGCTACCCGGTCCGGGACTCAAACAGCGGTGGACTACATGGGAGTTCAGCAACAAAGCCATTACGCTGACTGCTGGTCCCCTCAAACCAAAATTTCTAATGCAAATGTGAAGCATTAAATGTCACATCTGTGGCCTCATTAAAAACAAAACAAGAGAACCAATAAACAAAGCAATAGATTCAGCAAGGAAGTCAAGAATAAAGCTATGCTTCTACTCTAAGTCTATCATTTATTTTTTGATATATCTTTCCACTATTTACTATATAACTTTGAAAATTATATACTTAATGTAAGCTACATGGGGAAGGACTTTTCTGCTTTTGTTCATTGCTAAATACTGGGTTTTGTTTCATTTTATTTCTTTTAAAAATTTTTGCCAGAGGGCATGTGTGCTGGCCAGAAAGAGACAGGGAAATTAGAAAGCATCCCCTAGAAGGAATGCCTATGCCACCATCCCTTCTCCATTTCTCCTTCCTTCTGGGATTTTGGTGAAGTATGCACACACGGCTGGCATGTTTTTTTGTTTTTGTTTTGGAGAGGTTTTCGTTATAGGGCACATGCGCGCTCGCCAGACAAACAGAGAGAGACCTAGAGGCAGAAAGCAAGAAATCCCCCCAGGGGGGATGGTCACGCCACAATCCCTTCTCCTCCATTCTCCTCTCGGGATCTTGGGCATGCACGCACACGCGCCCGGTGTGAGTTTTAAGCCACCAGGTCTGGGATGCAAACTGTGGTCGACTACGTGGGAGTCCAGCAACATAGCCATTATGCTAACTGCTAGTTCCCATGGCTGGTATGCTTTTTAAGCCATGTATCTGGGACTCCATCATGCAGTTGGCCATCTGGGATCCAGCTGCCTTAACTAGCACACCACGAGCTGGTTCAATTCTAGGGTTTAAAATAATGCCTGCCACACATAAGCATTTGGTAAATATTTGTTGGATAAATGAATCAATCTTTAAGACACACAGAAGTCCCTCGAAATGTTGTGATGAAGATTAAATGAAGTAATACATACAGCATTTAGTACAGTGCTAAAAATGTGGTTAAGATATATTAGCTCTAATTATTATATACCTTTAAAATTCCACCATTGTAAATGTCCTTATTTATAGGTATGTCGTTCATTTTAAATGCATGTAATAATCAGAGCTAATAGAGTTTACATGGAAACATGTATTTACATTTACAATGGGGACATTGAGCCTTTACTGCAAATAGAAACTTAGGCTTGCTGGATTTGAAGAACTACTTAATATAGTTAGAGATGTTCTGTAGTCTCAAAGAAATGGTCCCTCGGACTTCCTATAAACAAATCATCGCTATGTCTTTATTGGTTGTTTCAAACTTGAAAAGTAGTGATTAACAAAAAGGATTTCTAAACTGAAATGATCTTGTTACATAGATGTTTGATAATAAATATGAGTAAGTTCAATTCAACAGACACTTGTTACCTATAAAACATTATATACTGTAGATGGCGCTGAGGGAAAAGCTATATACATTTTGGCACTAAAAGAAATGCTATATATAATCCATACGAAGAAATGTATTCGTCAGTTTTGTTGGGAAAAAATAATTAAAATTTTAAACACGCCAAAACTCACCCTTTTCCAGGAAAGAAAGACAATTTAAGTGCTGTGTTATGACTTTCAGCTAAATGTTACTAAGGGAAGATAAAAACGCTTAGTAAAATTAGGGACAGAAGATAAGCGACAAAGAGGTCATCAAAAAGGAGTCACCACCACATCCTGGACATCCTAATAGCAAAAGTGATAAAGAATATAATTGACATATCTACTCTACTAAGAAGTGTAATTACCTACTGAGAAGCCAACTAAGTTTAATTAAGAGACTCATATTCAAGGCATAGCTGGACTATTCTTGTTATAACTGAGTAATCAAAGTAGTCCTTGTGCCTTAGTCGCCTTATTGTGGAAAAAGGGGATAAATATATCCCACCTTTATCCAGAAGACTGCCACAAGGCTTTCTACTTTCTCCTTCTAGTTCATTTAATCTGGTAACTTTACTGTCAAAACTATGAGAACTTTGATCCCTCCAGCTTTTCTCCAGTTATCAACCCTGTCATCTGTACTTATATTTTACCTGCATAAATTCCATAGCTCTTCATTCCAGTCACTCTATTGTAAATACCCAACTTTTGCAGTATCTCTCATCTGACACCTAGCTGACTGAACTACTTCATAAATCCTACCATGTGGGCTCCAGTGTGTACATGGTGACATCTGAGCATTTTTCCAACAATGGAACACACTTGTTCCACAGTAATTCACTACCATCAGCCTCAAGAGACACTCTACATTTGCTCTTCCCTTTCACCAGAATAACCTTGACACATCTTCGTCATGAGTCAAACCTCCCACCCTTTTCTTCTCAGCAGATAACTTTTCCTTATATTCATAGAGAGAATGAAAGCTATCAGAAAAATTCTCTATCAACAATATATATCATGTAATTATATACTGTGTGTACATATATATGTATATGTGTGTGTGTTTCTGTCCAGGCACACATCATATCTGAGCACAATCTCTTTCATTTCATTTATTTATTTATTTATTTTAGATTTTTCTATTGGGCATGTGCATTCACTAGAGAGAGCAAGAAAGATAGGAAGAGAGAAGGAAAGTGAGACATCAACCCTGCAAGGGGATGGCCACACAGCAATCCCCTTCTCTTCCATTCTTCTCTTGGGATTTTGGGAACGTACACAAACACACTCAGTGTGCTTTTCAAGCTGCTGGGTCCGGGACTCAAACTGTGGAGTCAACCATGTGAGATCCAGGACCTTAACCACCACACTGCCTATTGCCCTATATAATCTCTAAATTTAATTAGAAGACAAAACCTCTTTTCTGAACTTCAAAACTATCTACCAGTTGCCTGCTTGTAACAAGCACCCTGATATCCTATAGGCTATTAGAAGCTTGATGTGTCCCAAATGTAATTTAATCTTAACTTTCAAATATATTCCTTCTTCAGAACTTCCTATCAGTAAACAGAATAGCTATTCACTTAGTTGCTGACGATGAAAATCCAAGAGGCTTCTCAATTTCTCCATTTCCTTCATGTCCACACCTAATCTATCACTAAGTCTTACAAAATCTACCTCTAAGATACAGTGCATATGCTTCCATTCCTCCCCATTCTGACTTTCACCATTTAAGTCATGCCACTCTCGTCTACTGTGGTGCAACAGCAACCATAACTGCTCATGCTCTGACTCTAATTCACTCTTCACATTGTAGCCAGAATAATTTTTCTAATACGTAAATTGGGCTATGCTACTCTGATGCTAAAATTCTTCAATGTCTTATTATATTTGGGAAAAGCCCCAAATCCATAGAATAAAGCTATCAGAAGGAATTCCCTGATCTTCCAACTATCAATAAATCTACTTCTACATCCTATGCTCTTTCTTCTCCCTGTAACAATGTCCATCCTCCTTGCTAATACCGATTCCTCCACAGAAGCTTAGGGTCCTATCCTCTTCTCCAAGGCCCTACAAAACTTTGCAGATTTGGCTCTCATCATTCTCTTTTATTGTGGTCTCTTTTAGATTGATTGATTGATTAACTGAAGGCATGTGCATTTGCTGGAAAGAGAGACAGAAAGAGAAAAAGCACTCCCCATACACACCCACCCCAATGAGGCATGACAACACCACAATTCTTTCTCCATTTCTCATCCTGTTGAGATTTGGGGCATGCACACACATGCACCAGAAGTGTTTTTCAAGCTGCAAGGCCAGGATTTGAACCACGGTGGCCATGTGGAACCCACCTCCCTTAACCACAAAGCTATACGGTCAGCCCCATGGTGACCTCTTTTAAACGGTTCAAAAATGTCAAGCTCTTTTCAACTCAGGACTTTCACATATATGTACTCCACTTCAAATACTCCTCAGAACAATCTTATGAAGTAGGAATTACCATAAGCACAGCTGAGGAATCCAAAGGGAGGAAAGGTAATGAAGTTTGCCCAGGGCCTAATGACATATCCAAGGTGAGTCATGAAGCTAGTACTTGAACCTAGAAGTTTAACACTAGAACTCATGCTTTCAGCTACCAACTTTACTATTGACATGAAAAGATGAATACAAAATTCTCTTAGCTTAAAGCAAAACCTTAGCCTACATCAGAATCACCTACAGGTGATTGTCAGGTTACTTCAGCAGCCCCATTACCTGATACTTAAAAAAAGCTCTTAATAAATAATTTACTGAAGGGACGAACAGATGGCGTACTGGCTAAGTTGCTGGACTTCCATGTAGTCAACCATGACTTGAGTCCCACACTCGGCAGGTTAAAACTCATGGTGTGTGTGTGTGTGTGTGTGTGTGTGTGTGTGTCTGAGATCCCAGGAGAAGAAGAGACTGCGGCGTGGCTATCCCTTTTGGGGTTTGATTTCTCGCTTGCTGTCTCTCTCTGTCTCTCTGGAGAGCACATGTGCCATATAGTAAAAATCTCTTTAAGAAATAAACAAAATAAGATACTGAATAAATAAATTCAATGAATTAATTATTTGAATGAAAACTTTTAGTGATAAGGGATAATTAGAGACTAAAGTTTAAGCCTCATTTAATAAGTTTTGTAAATCATTTTGGCATTCAACAAATATTTGCTGATAATAAAGCAAACAAAACTTTCTAATGCATATTTTGGAAATACATAGCTATCAATCAACTGACAGATATTTATTTGTACCTCTACCATGTACAAGGCACTGGAGTCAATGCTGTACCAATTAAAAAGAAATGTAAGGCATGGCATTTATTCTAAAACTACTTATAAACTAATTGGCTAGATAAAACATAAAGACAAAACAATCCAAGGTGAAATAGTAAATGCCAAGTAGAAGGTAAAGACATCAAATAATAATGAATTCAGGCAAGAAATGAAGAGATTTCTAATTTCTTTTCTCTTATTTCCTTCTTTTCCTTTTTTTCTTTTTCCTTGAGAGATTTTTGCTATAGATCACATGGGCTCACTGGAAAGACGAAGAGCAAGAAATCACTCTCCGCCCCACCCCCCGGGAGGACAGCCACACCGCAATCCTGTCTCCTCTTGGGATTTTGGACATACACACACACGCTCAGTGTGAGTTTCAAGCTGCTGGGTCCAGAACTCGAATCGCAGTGGACCATGTGGGAGTTCAGTACCTTAACTGCTGGCCCTGAGATTTCTAATTTCTAATAACTAAGCTTCCCATTTGCATCCTTCACCACAGGACTCCATTCCATGTACTCGGTGCTGTTTTCTGGTAACTCATCGTGGCTTCTACACCAATACAGAAAGCAGTGCGTTTCTTTCTTCTACTTAAACTAATCTTTCCTTCTTCCAGGAACCACACATTATAGATTATTCTCAACAATATGTAATTGAAGTATACAATAGGATGTCAGCAAACATTTTCATTGATCTGTTATAAAGTCTTATTAAGCCACAATTCTGTCCCTACATAAAAACGATCCAGTCTAGAATGTACCACCTTGCTGTTGAGTCATTTGAAAAAAGGGATGAAAAGCATAGCTTTCAGAAGAAATTATATTTGATCCTAATCTAGAGTAATGTTTAAGAACTGCAAATCAGATCACATCTTAGCTCACTGAGCCCAAGAATCTATGAACAAAAATACATTTCTTCTTTATGTATTAAGGAGATATTTAACCACTCTATTTAACAGTGAAACTACATTTATTTAAATTCAGTTTCGCAAATCAACAAAATCAAAATTTTAATGAAGTAGGTTACAGCTGAATGTTAAGCAAATAATAGTGATTATTCTGTTATATGAGATGAATTATTTTTAATATCTTAATTCCTCAAAGACTAGAACATAAAACTCCTTACTTGAGTATTAAAATTGTAATCTTTTGGTAACATGTAAAAAGTCATTACTCTTGCAAATGCCTGTGAAATTGTTTGATTAAATACCCAACTCACCAGCAAGAATTTCTAAATATCCTCCTCTACTCTATCTGAAAATTGAATATACATCTTTTTGCCCACCTTAGCTATATGACCCTGCTGATCAGGACATAGCAGTTTAATAAGTTTAGTGTTAGATTGATCCCCCTCCTGGTAATTGGTAATTTAGGGATCTACCCCAGTCCAACCATTTCATTAGTCTCAGAAAAATCTCATTCACGTTTTAAATAGATAGCTCAATAACTTTCTAACTAAAAAGATGAAAAAATGTATTTGTTGTTTATAGAGTCTTAGACTATATGAGTTAAGATGTGGTTTTTATGTAGCATCTGCTGAACGTTATTCCAGATGAGATCCAAAAGCCCTGCTTCTTTTTCCCAAGTCACTAATTCGTTAGAGAAAGGCCTGTATATGGGAGAAAGATGCTGCTTTAGGACAGAGTCAATGTCAATTGGCCACTGTTGGATTACCAAGCCAGTATTTACTCCTAGTACTTTCTTCATTTCTTCTTAGAGAGGAGAGAGAGAGAGAAAGAGCATGTGTATCCCCATCAGGGTCTTGATGCAGTGATCCATCTCAGCCCTCAGCCAGTCCCAGATCATGGGTAAGCCAGTGAGGATCTGGAATACTATGGGAGGTCTCCAGACTTCAATTGGATACCATCCCACGTGAGATGGCCTCACAGAGTATCATGTTTAACTGCTGCACCACTGTCCAGGCCTCTTAGACATTTTAAAATACTATCGACATATTTTAAAGCCATAATAATATATGTTAAATGCCAATGTGTCAATGGAAGTTTTGTCTTTGAGCACACAATATCTGTTTCTTTTTATTGTTATTAGTGTAAATATTTACCAGTGCTTACTATGTGCCACTATTATAAATGCTTTGTTAGTTTTATTACTCAAATAATCCAGCGAGCAAAGTATTATAATCATCACGATTTTGTAGATGGAAAAGTAGGTACAAAAAGGCTAAACAACTTATTCAAGTTCACATATGCACACAAGATAGTGAATAGGAAAGTCAGGATTTAAACCCAGCTGTCTGAGTCCAGAGCCTGTACTGTTTAACAACGCCATATTGTACACGTGTTGTGCATTTATTCTTTTATTCACTCTTTCATTCATTCTTTCTAACATATAATGAATCATTACTAGGTATGAGCTCCGGGCTGAACACTGGCAATCAGCACAGAAGAAGAGCAAGTAAGAGATCTTTGCTGAATTAATAATTCACTTCAACTTTATTTTTTGTGAACACTTAGGTCACTTCTGAAATATTGGGTTGTTGGAAAAGTCCATGACACATTTTTGTATAGAAAAACATAGAAAAATATATTATGACTTTTCTGATGACCTTATACTTATAATTCAAATTAAAAATAAATTATAATTAAGTAGCCAATGTATTATTTTATTTTAGAATAAATATTTTAGCATAGCCAAGAGCAGACAGACTAATAGAAAAAAAATATCCTGAAATAAGTGGCTATTCTAGAGTTACTACTTAACTAAATTTATATACATGTGTGTGTGTGTGTGTGTGTGTGTGTGTGTATATATATATATAGTTATTCATTTTCCTGCCTTTTACAAAAGCTACTGAAACTTTTTCTTAATTATTAGGGTAATGATTGTAAATAGTTATTATTATGAGTTTGAGATAAATTGGAACTTTGGACTGAATCAACACTCACTAGCTTCAGAATGAAAACTGACTTTAAAACTTTCACTTCCTCTTTGATCCCTTATCTCTTGAGGAAAGTGTAGTTGCATGAATTTCCTGTCTTGAAAGTTATAAGAAAATCAAAGTAGCTTAATGAAAGCATATTTCTTGCCTCTAAGAAAAAAACATGATTTTTACTAATGCCAGCAATGTGCCTTAAGTTTCCAGTTTTGATCAAAAGTTACTGACCACACTACATCAAAACAAATAACTTCTAACTTTGTCTAAGAATATTGAATGCCCACCTCAAGCTAGGCATTGTTTTAAGCAATACACACACACACACATTTTTATATAAGCATATATATATGCTTTTAAAATCTAACTTTACATTCATAACAATCTTTAATGTAGATTATTATTTCTATTTTGCAGATGAAGACAGAACATTTGTGAAGGTCATAAGCTGATGTGTGGTTTTGATTACACCTGAGTTTACCTGGTTCTAGAGACCATTTTTCTTGAGCACAAGACTGTGTTGCAGAACGGATGACCCCATCCAGCAAAGCCACAACACCCTCCATTGCCTTACAGGTCATTTTTGGAATCAGTTGGCACCCATCCATCACTTGATCTCATTAGCACTATTTGTTATCTAGTCTGAAGAGTTTTGATATCCTCAAGTGATTTTGGAAATTATGTTTCACTGAAGCTACAAAAAAGGCAGAAGCCAGTAAAAAAACAAGTTTTCACATACGCATTAGCTTGCAGTTTTCTCATTGTTCAACCTTTTGTTTTACATTTTGACAATAAGCTCTTGGTTTCCATAACTTTTCAATAAGCTAATAAAGTTAAAGTAGACTTTTTTTTTTCAGCTATAGCAAGACATAAGGAGAAGAATAAAAAATTGGCCAAAATTCTAATTTCTCCCTACCATATAGAAAGGAGCCTCTGAATCTTGGATATTAGGAGTACCTAGAAGCTGGCTTTAATGGGAGTCAAAGTACTGAGATAAATCTCATTGCCAGTTAGCCACTGCTGAGTTTCAAGGGCAGGATTCCTAAATTAATCAATTCAAACCTTGCTTCTGAAGGGAGGAAACTGTAAACTCAAAGAAGGTCAGCAAAGATGAGCCTCTTAATACAATTTCACTTCTTATAAAGATGGAAGAGATCTTCAAGGAATCAATAGCTATTGATTTATTCATCAAATACTTTGGAGCTCTGAATGCCTTTCCCTATAAATATAAGCATTAGATTTAGCTTGCATTATTTTTTTTTAAGAGAAATTTTTGCTATAAGGTCCATGCACTCGCCAGAGAGACAGTAAATGAGAAATCACTCCCTAGGGGGATGGCCATGCTACAATACCTTCTCCTCCATTCTCCTCTTGGGATTTTGGGGATGTATACACACCTGGAGTGAGTTTAAGCCACCAGGTCTGGGGCTCAAACTGTGGTTGACTACATGTGAGTCCAGCAACATAACCATTACACCATGTGCTGGTCCCTAGCTTGCAATTTTTTTTTTTAAGAATTATTTATTTAGGGGCCAGCAGTTAGCGTAATGGCTATGTCACTGGACTCCCATGTAGTTGACCGCAGTTCAAGTACCAGACCCGGTGGCTTAAAACTCACGCAGGGCACGTGTGCTTGTGTGCCCAAGATCCCAAAAGGAGAATGGAGGAGAAGGGATTGCAGCGTGGCCAACCCCCCTTGGGGGTGGGGGGGTGATTTCTCATTGTCTCTCTGTATCTCTCTGTCTGGTGAGTGTACACGCCCTATAACAAAAACCTCTCCAAAAAAATAATAATAATTTATTTAACCATGGCTAGCAATATGGGAGTGTCCAGCACCTTAACCACCATGCCACCTGCTGGTCCCCCTAGTTTGCATTTTTAAAGTCATTAAATACATACATATGACTCTTTGTAAGGTCTAGGATTATAATCTTCTATCACCAAAATTAGCATACATTAAGAATAGGTAGTTCAGTTCTCAATTATTTTCAAACTAGAGACATCTGATTTTCAACACAAACTGTTCTGCAAACTGGCCATCAATATAATAATTTTTTATTAGTTCTCTTGACATTATTCAGGAAATTTCCTTTGGTAGTAGATGCAATGCCACACCATCTTTACGAAACTTTATGGTGTACAGCCATTTTACTTAAGTTCTTTAATTTTGTCTCTTGAAGTTTGAAGAATAACAACAATAATCACTTATTATGTGCTAGGCACTATTCTAAATGGTTTACATATATTAACTAATTTAAACCTCATAAAGAATCTATGACATAAGTCCTATCATTATTCAAATTATAGATGAGAAAACTGGACAGGCGGTGGCTCAAAGGTAACACAACTCTTTTCACATGGGAAAGGTCCTGGGTTTGCATCCTGGGATGTCAATAAATGTTTTATCATTAAATATGAGCTTACCAACGACCTAGGCTGGCGGAGACTGGGGTAGATGGAGGCATGAAGATCCTGTTGGGGGTCTCTCTCTCTCTTTCTCTCTCTCCTTCTCTCTCTTTCTCATAGACCAAATAGATTTTAAAAAATGAGAAACTTGAGAAATAATAAAATGAGAAATGAATTGGAATCAGAGCTCAAACAAAAGCAATATGGCTCCAGAGTTTATATTACCTCTGTCAAAGCAAGGAAACTCACCATCTTCAAATACACATTGTTCAGTGGATCGGCACATAAAAGTGTCTAGATGTGTAACTTTACCAGAAACAAACACTTTGTCTGCAGAGACAATGACTCCGAAAAAAACATGGTCTCGATGTTCTGATTTCTATGTGAGCTTAGCATGGTTCTTTACACATGGCACTTACTGTATTGTTTGGATTTCAGTCTCCCCTGCGGCTGACTCTCATTTCTGGGGAAGGGTCTGCAGCTTCCCCTCTGCTCTGCTGCTGTAGCTACTCACCACTTTCTTTTGATTCAATCTCTTTTGCCTTCATGTCTTATTTTTCATATTTAATGATAAAACATTTATTGACATGACTGGCAAATCAAAGTGCTTCTTGTTCTCTGTGGGAAGGAAACTGACTAATCACAGAATACTGATTGCTTCCTTTGACTTTCAGCTTCTTTTACTGCAGGCTGGGGGACAGGTTTGCTTCTCTTCTGGTAAAGCTTTTGGGGATAAATCCAAAAACTTGAAGATTCCCCGAGGCAGCTGGACAGAAACCCAAGCACTAAATTTTGCCCCTGAATTATAAATATTGTGCAGTTGGAAGGGTATATGATGGACACGATTTCCAGATGAATTAGAACGCAGTTCTCAAATTTTTGTATTCATCAGAACCACTTGGAAAGCTTTTAAAGAATACAGTCTGTGGTCTTAGCCTCAGGGATTCTAATATGCTACTTCTGGCATGAGAGCCAGAAATTTACATCTTTAAGTTTCTCTGGGTGATTCTTTTGCAAGTGACACAAAAACCCACTTAAGAAATTGTGGAACAGGCTAACGTAAAGGGACCGTAATAAAACATCTCACTTGGTTAAGTTCACCTTTTCTTAGTTTATATAAAATTTGGAGGTTAAATTACTATCTAACTCTATAAGAAAGCAGGAAGTAGTACTAGATTTCTTCACCCTCTGTTAACATAACATTTTTGGAGCCTTTTGGCTAAAAGATAGTCCATGCTAACTTTAATTACTTATTAGCACATCTCAAACCATACTAGCTTCTCCATGTTATTCTGTTTAGCATACACTTAAGAACAATTTTGGGAGAAATACATTTATTTTCCTCTCATATATGGGTATAAATGTGTATCTTTAAATATTTATTATTTTATTTATTGCACAGGCTGCTTCTAAATTTTAAGTAAAATAAAATGTTATTTCAGTATAGCAGATGATATAATTGTACAGGCCCACTTTGATTTTGATTCCACATATAAGAAAATCAACTGTAGCATTAGGGGTTAAACCTTAGGAGCTAAATTATACATAGTCTATTGTGGTTTGAATCCCAGCCCTGGTAAGTTGAAAAATATGCCAGGCGCATGTACGTGCATGCTCCATCTCCTGACAGGATGGAGAAAAGGAGATGAAAGGATTGTGACTCCATTGTGGGGTGCTTTCCCCGTTCCTCTCTCTCTCTGGCAAAAGCACCATCCTTTGTTTGCAGAGACAATGACTCAGAAAAAACATGGTCTCGATGTTCTGGTTTTTATGTGAACCCAGTATGGCCCTTTACACATCGGACTTGCATGTATTGTTTGGACTTCAGTCTTCCCTCACAGCTGACTCTCATTTAAAAAAGAAAATCAACTTTGGAATTTATAAAAGTGTTTATATATGGAAATTTCATTTAGAAATTGGTTAATTTTACTTTATTCTACGTATTATTAAGTTTTGACTTTACCACTCCCTTATTTTCTTGTAATACTAGAAACAATTCTTACTAGATTTTAGATATTTAATCATCTGCATTTTGAGCTTTGAAAATAAATTAGTTATACCTTTCTATTAAAATGGGTTAAAATACAGATTAATAATAATTTACATTTTATTTGTAATCCACCCATGTATTACAATTTGTCCATGCCCTAGTCTCATGTATTTCAGACATAACAGAAAGATGTGCCTTCTCTATCAAATGCTATTATTTATTTATTTGTTTAGAGTTTTTTGCCTTAGGATGCATGTACTTGCTGGAGAGAGAGAGAGACAGTGAGAGTGAAAGTGAGAAATTACCCTCCAAGGGGATGGCCATGCTGCAGCCCCTTCTCCATTCTTCTCCTGGGATCTTGGGCATGCATGCACATGCACCTGGTGTGATGTTCAAGCCACTGGGTCTGGGACCTGATCCATGGTCGGTCACGTGGGAGTCAAGTGACGTAACTGCCACACCATCTCATGACCTCTCAAATTTTATTTTTAAAAAACCATCTATTGTTGTCCTGAATCTACTGTCCCCCAGATGGACATAATCCAAATTTAGTGTAAAAATGCTTATCACTTAATCTTAAGCACTATTTTGCTACTGTAAAATTTCACACTAATTTCTTGGGCATTATTGGGAAATTATGTTATACAAAAATAGTGTGACAATAATATAATGACCATAGCAATTTGACAATTAAGATGCAAAAGTAATAGTGTCATTTGGTAAACCATACATTCTTTATTTTTTTAGCTGAACAAGAAAATTTTCTTACAAATTATGTTTCTTGAGATTCTGAAAATGAAGAACAATTTGTTGTCAACTACTCTATTCAAAAATTATATAGGATAATAGGAAATTTAAATGTCTGCAAAGTAGATTAATCTCAATGTGGTATAATTAATGCCTTATTTGTATTACCATACTTTTAAAGGCTAAAGTTAAACATGAAGTTAATATCTTTTGTAGTGATAAGAACATGAAATATTCTTATTCCATTTTTTCTTTTTTAATCACCAGAGAGCATGTATGCTCAGAGAGAGACAAAGATACAGAGAAAGACAGAGAGGATGATAGCACCCCTATTGGGCTATGGACATGCCACAGTCTCTTCTACATTTCTCTATCCTGTTGGGATTTTGGGCATGCATACACATGTTTCCAGCATGGTTTTCAAGCCACCAGGGCTGAATTTCCAACTGTGGTTGGCCATGTGAGATCCAGCTCCATAACCATTAAGTGACTGGGTCAGCCTGTTATGTCCTTTCAATATATTAAGTATGACTCTAAGTAAAAATATATCTTCTGTCCAATTAGCTTCAGGCCAATTTCAGGCCTGAAATTTACAAAATTCAAAATTTCTAAAATCTTTATCCTTCATCTGCTCAAAACATCGAGCTCTTTCAGCCCTCCACATCCCCAACCATTTTTCCCCAATGGTCATCGTTACCATTTCTATGAAGTCATTTCTACTTCTTTTGTTCCCTTTGCTTCCTATGTTCAGGTGTGTTCAGATGCTTTGTGTAAGATCACCCATCTACCACCATATGCCTGAAGGAAATGGAGCCCTAGAACTTTGGGTGCTCCATGTAAGAACTAACCCTTACCCTATGCCCACCATTTACAGCCTTACCTCCAGTATTGCTTGCAGAGTAACAGGACTAATCTCATTATAATATATTTTTTTATCTCTGCTAGTTTCAATCACTGTGTAATATGTAGAACTCTTGAATCTCCACTTGCTTCTTGGACTTAAATCCTCATTCTGTTTTCTGGGCAGCCATCTCCTCTGACTCTGGCACATGCTTTCATTCTTCTCTAATACTACTATCTTGTACTTGATATATTTTAGTTGTCAGTCCCCTCCAACACGATGATGGTAGAAACTTTGTTCATTCATTGCTGTATTCAAAGCACTTAATCAGCACTCAATAGATAATTATTGCATGATATAATTCAATCAACCACTGAATCCTATTCATTCATTCTTTGTAATAGTCTCAGATTCCCCCCCCCCCATTTTTTTAAAATCCTTTTCTTGCTATCAATCTAATCCAATACCTTAATAAAACTTAATGTTTAGATGAATAGTTAATAGCCTTAGGTCATGTACCATATGCTGGGCTTTGACAGAATCAGGATTTCTGCTTTATGGTATTTAAAACATTTTGTTCCATTGGGGCTTAACTGATATCGCCCAAGACTCTTCCCTATTTACACTATATTTACCTTCTTACTCAAGGAGAATGTGGAATTATTGGTTACTTAATATGTTTTATAAAATGTTCGGTTGTTGAATATACCTTTACAATAGCCGCTATTACAATTGCAATGACATTATAACTATTTAAATGTTCATGTCCTTTACTAGCGTAGGCCTCTTAATGGCAAGAACTATTTTTCAGACTTGTCCTTATCTCCTGGGAAACTACCACAACAGCCAACATGTAACAGCTAGAAAATGGATGGAGAAGGAAAGGGAAGGAATGATGGAGAGAGGGAAGGCTGTGAGAAGGCAAGGAGGAAGAAAGTTAATTAGTTCATTTACCTATCACACACTGCTCAGGAACGAGTGTACTTAGCTAATCTCTATGCTCATTTCTTTCTATATTTTGGCGATCACTAAAGGGAAAGAACTGAATATTGGTTTATATAGTACTATCAACCCCCACAGGTAATAGAATTGATTAAGTTTGTCTTGATATAGAAAAGTATAATTTTTAGGTCTTTTTCTCCCCCCCTTTTTTAATATTTATTGGCATGTAAAAATAAGTCATGACTTTTCTTACAGCCCAATATTTTATAATATTCCAAACTGCTGTCTATTGCAAGATACTTTTTTCCTAGAAAATTTGTTTAAGAAGTTTAAATAAAATCACTGCTTAATTGTATCATACACTATACATTATAAAATGAGCCAAAACAGTGATAAGAATAGCATTTAACTTCTTTCAGGTAACTGGTTATTTATTTATTCTAGGATCATATAGAATTCTAATGAGAATGAGTTACTATTTTTGGTTGATAGATACTGAAATTACTAGCACAGTCCCAAAGGTATCAGTCTAGAAATACAACTAAAAAATATCCAACAGAGAAAGAAAATGTAGAGGGCAAGGTTACTAGGTAATTTTCAGGAAATTGCCAATCCCTAACTTTAGGAATTAAGTGGTTCATTCAAATAATAGTATAAGTGTGCTTTATATTATGGAGCAAAGAGCAAAATGCATTAAGCATTCACTTTTCAAAGTTACAAATTATGATCTAGTTCATATTCTTTGGAGTTTGGATTAAACATTACATGTGTGCATTAAATGTTAATTGAATATTAAAATTATGATAATCTAAATCTGAATGATATAAATGAAAGGCTTGAGGATCATCTTGTTAGCTCTTTATATTAGTGAGAAAACTGAAGCCCAAAGACATGAAAATACTTGCCCTAAGTCTCACATAGTGCTAAGAGCCAGACGTAATTAGAATTGATGCAATTCAGTGCCTTTTCTACTACAGGTTACCGAGGGTGCTAAAGAAATTATTAGGCACAGTTTTTTCACAAGTGCTCTACCTCTGTCTAAACATAGAAGAGCTTTACTATCTTGAAGGACAAGCGGAATTCTAAAATAATCTTTGATTAAACATGGCAGAATAAATATCTATCAGTTTTTGTGTATACATCATTTGCTTTTGCTGCCCGTGCAACAAATAAGGAGTGTGTCCCTTTTGAAGGCTCTCTGTAATTTTCAGTCACACGAAATGTGTTTTATTTTGACTGATACTGCAGCAATAGGACAGGTGAGAACAGTTAAGTTGCCCTCACCCCCCGGGAGGAACTGATTCATAGTCATTGTCAGGTAGAAGTAGACAGTACACTACTAAAACAGACATGCTTTACTTGCATTGTAAATGTTGCTTCAGAGAGAACACAGAAGCCAAATTTAGATGCAAACAAAAATGAATAACATACTATAATTTTTAAACTTATAAACATTCTTTTTAACATTTACACAATATTACTCTTCTCTAACAAATAAGTGAACACTAGGACGTTTTGAGCTTATTTGAAATATTACTCTTAAAACTTATGGGAAATGTGCATTTTGCTAAGCATTCTTCTTTAATATATAAATTAAAACAAATATAGATTTATAGCATGTCTAAAGTATAATAAGTACAATAAATTCTAGTTCTATACAATAATTAAAAAGAATATGCAGTATGCCCAGTAACCATATGGTATGGACTGAATGCTTGTGTCCCCCCCAAAACTTGTACGTTGATATGCTATAACCCCCAATGTGATAATATTTGGAGATGGAGGCATTGGGAGGTAATTAGGTTGAGGGTGGAGCCCAATGATGGGATTAGTGCCATCAAGAGACAGGAAAGATCCTGCTTTTTCCCTCTCTCCTTTCCTCCATGTAAAGATATAGCAAGACAGTCATCTGTAAGCTATTAATACAAACAGGGCCTTTACCAGAACCAAACAATGATGGCATCCCAGATACGAATGATTTCCAACTTCTTAATCTTTAGAACTATAAGAAATACATTTCCAGGGACCAGCAGATTGTGTAGTGTTTACATTCCTGGATTTCCACATAGTTGACCACAGTTCAAGTCCTGGACCTGGTGGCTTAAAACTCATGCTGGGCTTGTAAGCATGCATGCCCAAAATTCCGAAGAGAGTGGAGGAGAAAGGATTGTGGCATGGTTATTCCCCCCCCCGGGGGGGGCGGTTTCTCGCTTTCTGTCTCTCTCTGTCTCTCCCGTGAATGCACACGCCCTATAGCAAAACAACAAAAAAAGGTCTCTCTCTAAAAATAAGAGAAATACATCTCTGTTATTCAAACCACCAATTTATGGTAATTTGTTATAGAAACTTCAAGGACTAAAACACCATGAAAACATTAACATAATTATCAACTGTAAGCTGACAATCTTTCTGAGTTTTTTCCTAAGAAATTATTATATAATTGGCTTTTTAAAAAATAATTATTTTATTTAACTTCATTTATTCATTTATTTTATTTTCATTTGACCTGAGAGGGATAGAGTAAGAGAGAGATAAAGAAAACGAGAAAGCAAACCACCAGGTCGAGGACTCGAACCGTTGTCGGTCAGGTGGGAATCCAGCACCTTTAACCACCAGGCCACCTGGCGGCCCCCACCTAAGAAATTATTAGATACATATTTCTAAGTTATTTGCTTATATCATTAAGAACCTCTCACAATACTAATATATTCTAAAATGTTCATATTATTATCTATCACAATAAACAAATAAAGTAGGATTAAAAACTAGGTATCACTGTGAGAGAGTTCTTAGTTACCAAGTTCTTTTTACTTCATCCCCATAATTTATTTCATATGCTGAAATTTCCAGTAGCCAATGAAATGGAAGTTCATAGCATATTCTGGCCATAACTGCCCTCCAGTTTTACGTACTCTTTTCTTGATATGATTCAGGACAATCTCTAAGTTATCACACAAATTTCACTAGTAAGAAATCAATTCCATGACTGAAGAATTCCATTAAAGTATACATTTTAGTGCTTAATGTATATAAGTACTGGGCAGCACAAAGGCAACCAAAAATGTGATAATGCTATATCAAATATATCAAAATTCAGTACTAGAAGAGAAAAGACAGAATTTTTCAAATATGTATTTTAAGATGTTGGGTTTTGTTGATACAATAAAGCAGAACAATATTCCATATAACCAATCAATAGAAAATGCAAAGAGTTTTGTGCTCACAATTACACTCTCTGGAAATTACCAAAGAGAAACTTTCTTTCAAAGGGATATATTCTTACACAAGGGGATATATTCTTATACAAAGTTTAAAGTCCCATTACCCTAAAACTATATAATTTTGTGTGAATGTATTAGATTATAAAATACCCATAAAATACAGAAATGCATGCTAAGATGCATGTTGTATACTCAATTGTATAATTCATATCATTTAAAGTATTACTACATTCAGTGGGATGAATTTTGGACAAAACTGAATTAGTCTTACACAAATATATTATGAGTTACTAGATCAGAAAATAGCCACAAAGCTATTAGCAGATTTTCCACACATAGTTACTGATGTTACTCAGTATATACAGAATTACTCCAAATTCACATTTAAAAATTTATTAGATGAGATTAAAATAGTCTATCATTAAAAAGAAATCTGAGGGGTCCAGCAGGTGGCATAGTGGTTAAGGTGCTGGACTCTCACATGGCCAACTCTGATTCGAGTCCCACACCTGGCAGCTTAAAATTCATGCCAGGCATGTGTTCATGTGTACCCAAAATCCCAAGAGAAGAATGGAGGAGAACAAATTGCAATGGAGCCATTGCCCAGGGAGCTGATTTCTCACTTACTCTCTCTCTGTCTCTCTGTCTCTCCAGTGAGCACATGTGCCCATCGTAAAAATCTCTCCCAACCCCCCCCCAAAAACCTGAGAAGTATAACTACCATTTACACTTAAAACTGATAAAGGTGTCTCTTATAGAGAAATCTCAACTATCTTTCCAAATAAACTATTTTTATTATAAATATAACAAAATTGGAATAATCCTTTAATAGTAATAATAAATTATATGGTAGTCTAAAATAGTAAAACTATTATCTAAAAGTATAAAATTTAGTTTTATCCACTGTATATCAATGTAGGCCCTAAACCAATCAAAAATAGTTACTTAATTTTGCATTTTAAAAGCTGCTTTTATTAAAAATCATTTTCTGGACAGATTTAACTGTTTTCTGTTTACTAGCGATCTCAATAAAGCTTAATTGAATTTCCCTTTAATCTATGTAGTCATAATGTAAAAATGGAAAACATAGTTTTCCACATGGGCAATGACATTTATTTACATGTACTTAGCATTTCTGTAATTAGTTTTAATCTGGATACTTAAAATCCAATACAACGCTTTTTTCATATCTGTTAAGGGCTTTATAATATTCTATATAACAATTCTAAATAACATTCTATTATTTTTCTTGTTATCTGAGAAAAATGAGGCATAGCCAAAGCTTAATTTGCTTTGAACACACACTCACATGCACACACACCTGATTATACTAAAATTATTATGGCAAAACCTTCATTAACAGGAATGTTTAGAAATACAATATTCTGGTTAATCTGTTTGTACTCACATTATTTTATTTTCAATTGCCAGAGCACATGTGCACTCTCCAGAGACAGACAGACAGAGAGCGAAAGGAAGAAAGTGCCCTGCAATGGGGCTTGGTCATGCCACAATTCCTTCTCTTCCATTTCTCCATCCTACTGGGATTTGCGACATGCATACACGTGTGCCTGGCATGGTTTTCAAGCCACCCAGTTCGGGACTTGGACCTGGTGATTGGTCATGTGGGATTTGGCTCCCTTAACTACCACATCACAGGGCTGAGTCGTACTCATATTATTAATACTAAAGACTACTCTAAAACACTTGAGCAGTTTTCTGACTTAGAATGATAGGAAGAATACAATTTATAATTTTTGATTGTCTGGAGATTTTAGTAACTCAAGTTCATTATTACAACAATAATTCATACTACAGCTGTAAACTTGGGGCCCACTCATCAAATCAGGCTGAAATTCCTTTGGCCAGAAGAGTCATTTGCACAGTGAACATAAGAATGAGGGTTTCTGACCTCCTGAAGCATCGGACACAGTATTCCGCTGCATGCTTCAGTGGCAACAACCAGCTGAAGCAGAGCAGTTTCTCCTTTCAACAGCAGCGGATGCTCTTCGTGGTCTCCATGCCTACACTGCCTAATATTTCAGCTCTCTCGTGTCTTCTTTCTTATCTTTTTGCATTTTAAATTATATTTTATGATTGCTTACTTACATTTAATCACTGTACATCTTTATAGCATACATTATAGCTTTCCTTTTTTCTTTTTTTTTTCCCCTTGATTTCCTCATGTTACCTCTTTGGCCCCTTCAGGACTGAGATTCAGGAGTTTGAGATTCTTGGACCACTATTATGACACTGTATCTTGGAATCACAGAAAAATAAATGAAATATAGAATGAAGAACATTCTGTGAAAGATGTCTTTAGAAGATACCTCAGTTAATTTGGTGTAGGCAATTTTTATGATCACTTTTCCATTTCTGGTAAAAATGGGGATAAAACATGGTTAATAAGAAGTTCTTGTTTACTTCTAGATGGTCAATATCAGGTTCACTGAACAATCATTTCTATATGGTTAGGAGGAATCATTAAAATTTTTGTTTATAATAAAGTTAAAGATCCTTGCTTCCTTTTCACTAAATCATAAAACATTATTTTTTTTGCCATGTGATTCTCATTATAAATATGTAAATAATAAAATCAGAAACATTTAATGACTCAGTAGTGACATCAACTATGCTATTGTCAATTGTATGCTATTGTCAGTTTAGTACTAAAGACACTTAACGCTTGACTTAATGCGTAAAACATCATCTTGAAGAGACAACTATTTCTGAAATAAAATGAGATAAAGGGCAGATGTTATTTGTATGTCATCTATTTTCTAAAAGATTAAGAATTTAATTTCCATTATATTTTAGAGTTTGTAATAAATCTATGCAAATTTAAATACATTTATAGTCTTAGCTGTAGATCAGTACTATTACATTTATTATTGCAGAATAATTATTATAAACTATTATGTAGTAGTATTCTGAGACAATGCCTCTATTTATTTTGGTTCTTAAGGAAATACTGACTTGCAGGTGTTCACATTGAAGTTTAAAATTTTGCAATCCTTTAAACAATCTTGAAAAGAGCTTGCATTATTTAAATTAAAAATTTTACAAAGTTATCAGAGCTTATAAATTTATGTAAATGAAAACTTTACATTCTTAAGAAAAAAAGGAACAATAAAACATTGTAAGGATGCTGAGGCTTTAGTATGACATTCTCTGCAGTAATTATGGTAATAATTAAGATGTGGATATCTAAGCCAACAATTCAGAAAAAGGAATTGCCATATTTTCCCAGTTACATGATTTGGTTCCTAGAGCAAAGTTCTAAGGAGTTTACTAATACTACTAATGACTAGCTTTTACTTAATACAATAAAAATGTATTTACCAATCCTTTCACTGTTTTCTTCTTCATATTTCATATTTTTCTATGTTTTCATGCCATAATTACAAACTAACAATATTTTTAAAGTAGTAAAAAGGCAAAGTAATCTTTCAAAACAAAGTGTAAGATACACTGAAGTGCCCAGAACATATGAAGACTCTGTTTCCATGTACCTAAGATTCATTATCTCCTAATAAAATTGTTCTAAGAGAAGTCTGCTTAAAACACAGGTTCTTGGGCAAGTGGGTGGCACAGTGGTTAAGGCAGCTAGATCCCACATGACCAGCTGTGCAGTTTGAGTCCAGGACCCAGTGGTTTGGAACTTACACTGGATGAGTGTGCATGTGTGACCAAAATCCAAAGAGGAGAATGGAGAAGGACTATAGTGTGGCCAACAACCTCCCACCCGGTCACTGTCTGGCAAGCACATGTGCCCTATAGCAAAACTCTAAAAAACAAAAACAAAAAACAAACAAAAAAACACAGGTTCTTTTTATTTTTGTAATGCTAAGCACGTGTACAGATTGAATCTAAATTCTAAATTTATTTCATTAGAGCAGCATTGAAATCTTAAATGAGGGGAATCCTGATGTCAAAATGTAAATAGTAAAATTTACTTTGTGGATCTCTCAAGCTTACTGTTAAAATTTGATGACAGGGACCAGCAGTTAGCGTAATGGCTATGTCGCTGGACTTCCACCTAGTGGACTGCGGTTCGAGTCCTGGACCCGGTGGCTTAAACTAACGCCGGGCGCATGTGCGTGTGTGCCCAAGATCCCAAGAGGAGAATGGAGGAGAAGGGATTGTGGTGTAGCCCTCCCCCCTGGGGGGATGATTTCTCACTTTCTGTCTCTCTGTCTCTCTCTGTCTGTCTGGCGAGCACATGCACCCTACAGCAAAAACCTCTCCAAAAAAAAAAATGATGCCATATGCATATGTATATATGATATACATAGATTGGATATACATTTATGTATGATATACAAATATATCTACATGGTATATGAGTGTCATGTATTACACATAAATATATATGTGTAATATATAAAATCAGTTTTTAACCAGTAAAACACTCTACAAATGAGATACTAACATTACTTATTAAAATAATGATTAAAATAAAATGATATATTGTTTGAAAGTATAATAGGACAATGAGATTGCTATGTATAATATTATCATATTATATAAAATATTCATTAAGGCCTAGTAATATAATGAATTATATTAATAGATTGTGAATATTTTGTGTTAAATAGAGAATTTGTTTTCTTCCACGGGATGTATAGAATTTTTTAAAAAAAATTTGCCAGAGGGCACATACACTTTCTGGAGAGAGGCACAGAGAGAAAGCAGGAAAGTACTTCCTTGGGGTATGGTCACACCACAATCCCTTCTCCTCCATTTCTCTCTCCTTTTGGAATATTGGGGACACACACTCACACGCCTGCCATGTTGCCAGGTCTGGGGCTCAAGCCATTCATATGGCCATGTGGGATTCAGCTGCCTTAACCACCATGCCACATCCTGGTTTAAGAACTAATTCTTTTGGGAACCAGCAGTTAGCGTAATGGCTATGTCGCTGGACTCCCATGTAGTCGATCGCGGTTCACGTCCCAGACCCAGTGGCTTAAAACTCATGCCGGGCGTGTGTGTGTGCGTGCCCAAGATCCCGAGAGGAGAACGGAGGAGAAGGGATTGCAGCGTGACCATCCCCCCTGGGGGGGTGATTTCTCGCTTTCTGTCTCTATATCTCTCTCTGTCTGTCTGGCGAGCACACGTGCCCTATAGCGAAAAACTCTCAAAAAAAAATTAATTCTTTTAATGGAGAGGGTGTATTCCAGTGAATGGTAGAAATAATAAAGTTTAATGGTATATTAAATTATTAGATATGGGAATCATGAACCTGTAGTCATTAAATAATAATATAAAACCAAGTGAGAATCTAAAAAGTAAGAAATAGAGAAATAAGCATACATGAGGGTAAGAGTAGGATGAATCAATTCATAAAGAGGGAAATTGGGAAAGAAAGACTCATTTATTAAACAAGTGCTAGAGAATGATGAAGATATACACGTGTACACACACACACACATGTATATGAGAAAAATGGAGCTCTAAAGCCGTAATGCCCTTGACATCAGCAGCTAATAGTTTAAAGCCAATGTGTTGTAGGAGCTTAGAAAAGAGACCACTCATCAAATCCATCTCTTCATAATATGGCTTAATTGCTTTGTTTGAAGTAAGTTTTTTTTTTCCTTTCCAGATTCAGCAAATTAAAAAAAATTTTTTTTGGAGAGTTTTGTTGTAGGGCTTGCTGGAGAGACAGAGAGACAGAGAAACAGAAAGTGAGAAATCACCTCCCCCTCCAGGGGGAGTGGCCATGCTGCAATCTCTTCTCCTCTGTGCTCCTCTTGGGATTTTGGGCACACACATGCACACACACACACACACACACACACGTGAATTTGAAGACACCAGGTCAGGGACTTGAAACACAGGTGATTATGTGGGAGTCTAGCATTACACCATCTACTGGTCCCAACAAATTAAATTTTAAAATATATAAAAAGTGAGCAAATATGATCAATATTCATAATATTTGAATTGTATAGGCTATTTTTATGTATTTCCTCTCTTAGTGCCATTACTTAAGAGATATACCTCATCTCATCTTCCTTGGATAACAATGTTTATCTTTGGTAGACTCGTTAACTTTTACTTGCTTTTACAATACTTTTCCTAATCACACCTATCAATCCTTATAGTTATTTCAGTTCCAATGGTCTCTTTTAGACAATTCCAAATTTTGTACCATAATTCTATGCTTAAATTCAGCAAGAATAAAAATGTGTATTTCACTGAAAGAATAGAGGCCAAAATTAGAAATGGAAAATTAAATCATATCACTGAGTTTTAAGCATGTTTCCAACAGTAACTTTTGAAAGTACTACACTAAGAGTTCCACCATTGACAAAGTTTGGTAAATGCTGTTTTAAAGACTTTATTATAGGAATTCTTAGAGCAGTCATATATGCTGTGAATCTTTATGAGGATAGTGTGAGGACAATTATTTGACCACAGAACCCTTTTTAAATTTATTAATTAATTTATTTAAGGTTTTTGTCCTTAAGTAACACTCACTCTCGCTGGAGAAAGACAGAGTGAAACAGTGAGGGGGAAAGTGAGAAATCACCCCCCCCAGGGTTAGTGGCCAAGACACAATAACTTCTCCTTCATTCTCTTCCTGGGATTTTTGGAGACATGTGAAAATGCATCCAGCATGATTTTTAAGATTCCAGGTCCAGGGGACCAGCAGTTGACATAATGGCTGTGTCGCTAGACTCCCAGGTAGTCAAGTACCGTTTGAGTCCTGGACCCGGTGGCTTAAACTCACGCCAGGCATGTGAACACTAATCTCCAATTTCTTATCAAAGACTAGAAATGTGATAATTAGTAGAAATACAAGTAATGGAAAAGACCACCCAGAATGTGTGGTGACACCAACAGCTACGTGAACCCTTTCACTATGAGCAATGCAATGCTTTGTCTATATCTTGTCTTAACTAAAACTCAGCACTTCCTTGAAAACACTGCTTTTCTCTTGATGTCCTCTCTAGCGAAAAATGCCCTTCTTTACAGGTTATAATATTTCTGGCTAGTGGCTACTTTTTCTCAAAAATTTCTCTTCCACTTCTATTTAAAAGTTTAAATTTCTTTGTATCTTATGACATCTGGCTATGTCAATTCCTCTCTCTCTCTCTCTCTCTCTCTCTCTCTCTCTCTCTCTCTTTTTTCCATGTCATCTGATGGTCACTGCCTTAATGATTGAAGTCTTCGGGAGCTGGCTTAATCTTCTATTTAATTCCCAAATTTACCACAAACTAAGAGATTTTCATATTCATATTCGTTAAGGGGGCCAGCCAGTGGTTAGTGGTTAAGGTGTTGGTTTCCCACATGGCTGACTGTAACTCAAGTCCCAAACCCAGTGACGTGAAAATCACAACAGGTGCATGTGCTTGTATGCCCAAAATCCTAAGAGAAGAATGGAGGAGTAAAAACTGTACATGACAATCCCCTGAAAAGTGATTTCTCACTGTCCCTCCCATTGTTTCTCTCTATCTCTCTATACCAAATGCACGGGCCCTATGGCAAAAATCTAAAAGAAAAAAAATGTAAAATAGGAACTAGCAGACGGCATAATTATTATGTTGCTGCACTCCCTTGTAGGTGACCGCTGTTCAAGTTCTGGATCTTGTGGCTTATACCTCACACTGGGCCCGTGTGTGTGCATACCCCAAATTCCAGGAAGAGAACAGTGAAGGGATCACAGCATGGCCATTCCCCCCAGGGGGTGATTTCTCACTTTTTATCTGTCTCTTCAGTGAGTACATGTGCTCTATAGCAAAAATCTCTATGAAAAAATATTTAAGATATAACCAACTGCCTAATAATTTCAGAAGTTACATAACTTCAGTAACCTTCATATTTATTTTTATCCACTCCATAATCTACTCACTCAAATACTACATTTAAGAATTTGTCAACTAACGAAATAGCTTTATTATAAAATCTTAAATGTAAATGATATATTCTAACTAAAACTTCTTCCCCTCTCAGTCCTGTATGTTAGTTTTCCAATGTTGGGATTTCTTCTATTTTCCTCTACTCAATTATTTCCCATCTGTAATTTTCTTTCTACTTATTTAGCATTGATATTTACACGAACACTCTAGTTTCTTTTCGCTGCTAATTCCCCAACAACCCCATCTGCTGAAATTCCCACTCCTCAGTAAATGCTGCACTGTGACTCCTCTCAATGTGTGGACTGGCTCCCAGCTGCCAGAGTACATGGTTCTCTCACATCTGTGCCTCCTGAGATTGTGGGTCTTTAACCCTCAGCTGAACCTTTTAATTTGTCTTTAGTTACTACTTAAGTTAGTAGTAACAATTAGCTACTGATCTTTTCTTCAGTGATTATTCCAAAATTTCAAACCCTCTACTCAGCCTTCAAACTCTTACATGCTTGCTTCTCTGTGTTTGAGAACATTAAAGCTACCAGGCAGTAAAATCTAACTCCCCAATCCCCTACCTAATAACTTCTCTACCCATCGTCATCTCTGTTCCACGGTTCAAGTCCCAGACCCGGAGACTTCGAACTCACGCCGGGCACGTGTGCATGTGTGCCCAAGATCCCGAGAGGAGAATGGAGGAGAAGGGATTGCGGCGTGACCATCCTCCCTGGGGGGTGATTTCTCGCTTTCTGTCTCTATGTCTCTTCCTGTCTGTCTGGCGAGCGCACACACCCTATAGTGAAAACCCCTCCAAAAAAAAAAAATCATGTTGTACAATTTAAATATATACAATAAAAAGGAACAAAAGTGAAAATGTTGATATTATATATAATGTAATATTAATGTAATGTAGGTCCAAGAAATGGAAGAAAATTAGTATGCTTTGTCATTTAACTCCAACTTTCTAGTAGACTAGATTTTAAAAAAGAAAATGCAGTGGTCTACAGTCTTTTCTGATTGGTAAGGCAGATAAATCAATTCTTTAAGAAAGATAATTCTAAAATTTTAGAAGAAAGTTTTACATAGACTACTTCAGAATGCATAAGTTTTATAAGAGATAAGATCTTCAAAAATGCTTTTATAGCCAATGTAAAAGGGATATTATATAACTGTTTCTTTTAAGAACTTTCCATGAGCCACTTCTACTCAACATTGTAGTTGAATTTTGAGCCAGGTAAATTAGGAAGAGAAATATATAACAGGCTTTAGAGTGGAAAGGAGGAAATAAAACTTTTTTTTTTGGGGGGGGGTTGCTATAGGGTGTGTGCGCTCACCAGAAAGACAGAGAGAGACAGAAAGTAAGAAATCACCCCCCAGGGCAGATGGCCACGCCGCAATCCCTTCTCCTCCATTCTCCTCTCAGGATCCTGGTCATACATGCACACGTGCTTGGTGTGAGTTTAAGCCACTGGGTCCAGGACTCAAACTGTGATTGAATACATGGGAGTCTAGCAACATAGCCATTATGCCAACTGCTGGTCCCAAAATAAAACTCTTTAATTACAAACAACATGATCTCTTCTACAGAAAATCCTAAGGAATCAACCAAAAACTGTTACGCTAATTAATGAGTACAGCAGGTTGTAGGATGGTGTACAAACTATTAAATCATCCATTTTTCTATTTGACAAGCTAAAAAGCACATATGAAGATTAATATACAAAAACCAGTTGTACTTCCATACACTAGCAATGAATAATGTAAAATAAAATTAATGAGACAATTTTATTTATAGTAGCATAAAAAAACACTTAAATAAATTTAACAAAGGAAGTGTAAAATGAATACTGAAAATTGTAAAACATCATTGCAAGAAAGTAAATTAAAAAAAACTGGAACATATTTTGTTCATGGATTAGAAAGACTGAATATTCTCAAATTAGCTACAATCTTCAAATTGATCTAATTGAATACAACCTCTATCAAAATGCAAGTTGCCTTTTTTATCCTTCAAGAATTGACAAGCTAATCTTAAAGTTTATTAGGAAACAGAAGCAGCCTTGAAGAGAAAATGAATAGTGTCTACAAACTACCTGCATCATCACCGCCTTGAGTTATTTGTTTAAAAATCTAGGAGTAATAGTTAACTCTTTTTAAGATTTTTCAGTGGGGTATTTTGTATAGTCATAAAACAGAGCACAAGTTATTTGGGCTTGTGAGATAGTAAGTAGTATTAACTAGAAGACAGCCTCAGTGAGGAAGGAAGAAAGAAAGAAAGAAACACACCCCAGGGGTAATATTCTATGGAAGATAATAATCCATTATGCTCTCCGGGATGAGTCAGCACTGAAAGATACTTCCAGAAAACCACCCAGCCAGCCAAACAAAGAAAATCTGAACTTGATCAATGGGATATCAAATACAGGTCACATAATTTTGGAAATTTATGTTGAGATGGTGGTTGTTTTTCTACCACCGTTAGTCACAGAACCAATTATCCCTTGAACCCATGATAAAGTCAAATCATCACTATAACAGAGACTGCTTACTTTCCAATTTGCAGTGTATCATATTCATCTAAGCTATGGAAAATAGTACAAACTATTAAATCATCCATTTTTCTATTTGACAAGCTATGAAGCACATACGAAGTAGGTAAGTACACTAGATAGAGTTAGGATGAGAACTCGGGTATTTTAGAGTCTGAATGTACAATTACTTTTAAGAGATTCATTGCTTCTTTAATGGTCTATAACATACATACAAACGTTGTACGTATCATGTAACTGTTTTCATATTTTATGTCTGATCTATAACTAAAACGTTAGCAGCAATGCCTGCGAATAAATGTATATTTCATTAACAGTTATTCTGCTTGAAGATTATAAAAACCTTTTGATAGTTTATTTAAATGGCTTAAATCTCTTAAAAACAGATATTAATAAAAATTTGAAGTGATGTCATCTTTTTCCTCTCCAAAACATCTCTATTTCAAAAAGAATAATTCTCTTTAAAAAAGAGAATTATAATTTCATAGCATTTATAGCTATTTCTGAGAACTAAGCTTTTAGAGAAAGAAATTCTTGATTTAAAAAAAAAATTTGTCTTATGTCCCCAAAATAGAACCTAAAAGAATGTACACAGTTAAGTTTAAACATAAAGCTATTAAAGCTATTATTGGTTTTGACAATACTATAATTTTCATATTTGTTTTTATATCTTCCATTGCAGATTTACTTAAGACTGCCTCTTTATGTGCCCAGTTCTTCATCAATAGAGATCACTTAGGTCCCCTAGAGTCTATGGTTCCAGAAATATTATGTAGTTACTTCAGCTGAATAAAGAAAAGAATCATATTGCAAGGTATCTACTATCTTTCCCCTTTTTTTTCTGTAAAATAATGTGCTCTTTTCTGAAGAAAAATGATAAAGAAAATAATATTTAAAAATTGATAATTTAAGATTATAATCTTCTCAGACCTCTGCTCACTAAACCAAGTGTGCCAGTATGGGATTTGGGCTCTAAGCAAACACCAGTGTGTTTTCATCTACACAGTGAACAGAAAATAAAACACATTAGAGACACCCTCCGCTCTGCTCTTGGAAGAAAGGACACTATACTTTTTTCCAAGGACATCTTAAAAAGCTTTCCTTTGTGAATTAGTGATGAAATGACCCTATGCTCAACATACCTTTGAAAATAAACCAGTGTAATTATTAAAAGTTTAATAACAAATGAAGAGGGATTTGAAATTACTAGTTTAGACTCAAGTCACAAAATATGCCTTACTTAAGATTCCTTTTTATATTTAAGACCTAATACACAGACATTTTATAGAACATAGATACACTGAAATATACTTGAGATAAAAAAATAAAGTATCATAGCTAAGTCACTGTATTGGATCCCCAAT
The DNA here is from genome assembly GCF_000334495.1 of Tupaia belangeri chinensis. NCBI lineage: Eukaryota > Metazoa > Chordata > Mammalia > Scandentia > Tupaiidae > Tupaia > Tupaia belangeri. Next base: position 2,370,604 of record NW_006159625.1, read on the forward strand.
GGGTAAGCATCTGTCTCAATTATCTTTCTGTTATTTAGTATGAGAAAAGCACAAGTAGATGGAGATCAGATATGATCATGCAAAATTTGGCTTAGACATAATGTATACTTATCAAGCAGACTTTGTCTTAACACAAAATCAAATTCTAAACCACTGGAAAATCCAGTTCCTCCAAAATGAACATGATTTGTGATGGTCAGTCTCAGATAAATGTAATGAGAGCACCCTTGTCCCCCAGCAGAAGGCTGAAGTCTTGCTGCGTACCTGTGTGCTGTGGCTGTGAGCAGCGTACGTGGTACTGTAAAGGCAGCTCTGCACTTTCTTAGAGGCTTATGTTAGGAAAATAAACGTGTAGTTGTTGTTATGCCTTTCCATTTCTTTTTCTCCCCCTGCCTTTCCTCCTTATATAAAGTTCCAACTCTAGCAGTTTGTCTAGCTAAGCGAATTTCTAGAAAGGCATAACCCAATGTGTTTGCCTTCTAAGGCAAACTGACACCTACCCAGTCATTTCAGAGTATCAAAGAACATTGTCCCTGCTTTGTAATTTTCCTCAGGACTCAAACTGCACAAGAACCTACCAAAAAACTAAGAAGAAACAAGAGAATCAGAGACGAAATAAAGCTTCCTTTTTGCTAGGTTTTTTTTTTTTTTTTTTTTTTTTTTTTTTCTCCCCATTTTTTTCAG
>NW_006159625.1:2371341-2376459 GCF_000334495.1 Tupaia belangeri chinensis
GGGGACAAAAAAACGCTTCTTTTTTGCTGGTTTTTTTTTTTTTTTTTTTTTTTTTTTTTGTCACTCCATTTTAGACGTTCATCTAGTGTATAATAATTCTTATAAAGTAGACTAATTTTTTTTAGTCCCTTCAGAAGTTCATTTTATACATTTTGCCTTCTTTCTCCCAGAAGCAGTCTTCACTATCGGTAAAGGATTTGCAAATTGCTATTTCAACTCATTTTTAGATTCTACAGTTGAGGAAGATGTTCAGTAATTTATGCTAAAACAGCTAAAGGGAAATTTAAATTTAATTCAGCTAGTCATAAAAATTTGAAAACAAAATAAGTCAAACTCTCAGAGATGGTGGATATACATTAAAGACTGTGAAACCAATCAGTTTAATAATAACTTGCCAATGCATTAATTAATACTACTAGAAGCTACATAGATACAACACAAGAGAATAAAGCAAATACCAATGACAAAATAATTCTTAGGAATAGTAAGAAAGACTACATTACTAATGGGAACATCTACAAAAAATAAGCATATTTTACCTGTCATCATCTTCTGAGACTGTCCTTTGCAAATCCTCTTTATTCCACTGTTCTTTTTCTTTCCCTTGCTCAGGTATATCTTGTGTTTTTTCCTCACCTCCTGATTCTCTGTTTTCCTCCTTATTACACATTCTTGTAATCTAAAAAAAATCCTCATCCTCATTATATTTTTCTTCCTTTACCTCTTCCTCCTTATGAACTACCTCTTCATGCGTATCCCCTTCTTTCCCTCCCTCTTCTATTCCCTTTGGTCTTTGGAAAGCAACACAAATCGAAGGCATGCAAACAAACAGAAAAGAAAAGAAAAGAAAAGTCAAGAAAAATGTGCACAAAATTAAACAGAAAAGAAATAAAAGCTATCCAAACCTAAGTAAAAATTAGATCTTTTAAACATTCAAAAAATGTTAATGTATACCAGAAAAGTTCTGTGTAAGCAACATGTAATCATAACAACTTTAAAATCACATTTTCCTTTTACAAATTTAATGTAAAAAAAGGGCAAAGTTGTGATCTTGCCATTATAATTTTTTTCTCATATAATAGGAGTTGAAATTTAGTTTGGGTGTCCATAAAATCTACATGATATGAGAGACGCAAATCATACTACATACTAACTTATGTACTACATTTACACATTTTGTTGAGAAGATGAGGACTTTTTCCCTCTCTTTTTCCACATACATATTAAAATTTCAGGAGGACAGAAGGACATCCTACTAACCAAGTAACTTTCCCTGTCTCATCCTCATTATATTTTTCTTCCTTTACCTCTTCCTCCTTATGAACTACCTCTTCATGCGTATCCCCTTCTTTCCCTCCCTCTTCTATTCCCTTTGGTCTTTGGAAAGCAACACAAATCGAAGGCATGCAAACAAACAGAAAAGAAAAGAAAAGAAAAGTCAAGAAAAATGTGCACAAAATTAAACAGAAAAGAAATAAAAGCTATCCAAACCTAAGTAAAAATTAGATCTTTTAAACATTCAAAAAATGTTAATGTATACCAGAAAAGTTCTGTGTAAGCAACATGTAATCATAACAACTTTAAAATCACATTTTCCTTTTACAAATTTAATGTAAAAAAAGGGCAAAGTTGTGATCTTGCCATTATAATTTTTTTCTCATATAATAGGAGTTGAAATTTAGTTTGGGTGTCCATAAAATCTACATGATATGAGAGACGCAAATCATACTACATACTAACTTATGTACTACATTTACACATTTTGTTGAGAAGATGAGGACTTTTTCCCTCTCTTTTTCCACATACATATTAAAATTTCAGGAGGACAGAAGGACATCCTACTAACCAAGTAACATTTAAAGTTTTTTGCATAACTAAAGTGTATTTAACTAGAGAAAAAGCCCTCCAACATATTATTTTTCAAATTCCTTGGGATATAAAAAAAGTCTTCACTTAGCTATCACTTTAATTTCAGTAAAGATATAACAACAGTATTAACTGTCAAACTGCAAACATGAAAAACCTCCAAATATTATTTCGAGTAATCTAGTAACAAACTTGTCATCAATTTTACATTTTTTTCTGTGCAAAAAGTCTGAAGTGTGGAGTTAAATATAATAAAAAGTAATGTGTATTGAAGTTTCTATTGTCTTAATGATACACCTTAATGTTTTAAAATAAAGGGTTTTATATCTATCAAAGAAAAACATAAACAATCTAAAGTAGTTAAGAGCTTACTGCTAGTTCCCTTACTCACCTGATTTTCTTGTTTCCTCTTGGTCGTTCTGATTGGACAGACATGTAGCTTGTGCTGCTGAAACGAGAAGCACTACTAGTCCTTGAAACCGCAGATATATCACTTACATCACTGTCCGAAGATTTAGTGGATATATTATCTGCCCCTCTATGAGGATCCCATCCTGATCGATACTGTTAACACAGATTGACAAATACGCAGAAGTTGTCAGTATTACTACACAAAGCAATTATTAGCGTTCTCCTATTTCAGCACTTTAATTGTCCACAGAGGATACTGCAAAACCCCACTCAGATGCATATAAAACAAAAGTGAATGGCAATTATCCTAAAAGAAAAATTCAATTTATATGAAACCCTTGTGTTTAGCAAAGTGATTAGAACATTTGCACCACACCCCAATGAAGGCCATTAAAATAGTTTCAAAACAGAAATGGCCTCAGGGAAGAAGTTAGGTAAAATCTGGGAAATAAACATTTTGCTTAATATTAGAAAGTACAATCGAATTTTTTAATTTCTTTATAAAATTGGAAAAACAAAACCAAAAACCCAGCATGACAAAGTTGCCATTGTAACTTATTCAACTCTAGTAGCCAACAATTTTCTTATTACGCTTCACTGAAAACCTAGAGATAATACAAAATCTAATTATTAAAGCACTAACTTTTTTTAGAAAGTCAAGAGGAAAAAGAAGTTTTAACTTTAAATGGTTGCTGGAATTTTGACGAATCCTAGAAATACTAGAAAAAAATCATTATTATTTATGAAAGTCCAAATTTCCTGAAATTTAAATATTCAGATAGTTAACTGGCACAGTCGGGTTGCAGGGTATTCTTGGGTGTTCAAGTATTCTGGTAAGTTGAAAAATCATCATAAATACTTTATTAGTAGCATAGTCTCATAAGATACAGCTAATATAAAAACGAATGGACAAAATTTAATTTCATTTTTTACAACAAAAAAATCATTTGTTTTAAGATCTCATGTTGGGATGTAAAAAAGGATAGATTCTGGAGTCTGGAAAACATGGAGTGAGAAAAACTTTCACTAGTTGGCAAATTTGAACAAATTATTTAACCCTTAAAAGACTGTTTATAAACTATTGGGCTGCTGGCAAAGCCAAGGCAGATTTTTGCAATGAAAAATATGTCATGATTTTCCCAATGACCTAATAATAAGGATAATAACATCTTTCTTGTAAGGCTTATGAAAATTATAACTAAGGTATGTGTGGTATCTGTTGTCATGTAAGTAAAGGTAGCCTATATTATTACTACATCATCACTACCTAGCACTGTAATAATACTTTTACAATAAATATCAAATATGACTATTACTGATGTAGGAGACTATCTGCTAATAGATTTCTCTTTATTTGTGTGCACCTGAAACACAAGGCTGAAATATCTTTGGTAAATGTTGCAATGGAGGATTTTTTAATCATTGATACGGGCATATTTCACATAACTGATCCTTTCCTTCAAAAGTAAAATAAAGGAATTACTGCTAAAGTTCCATAAAAATTTTAAGAATCAGGTTAACTAATCTAAAAACATATATTCCAATAGGGGAGAATTGGTCATTTTTAGTCCACTTTAACTTTCTATTTTGTTGGAACTGTTAATTATAAAAAGAATATAATTTGATTCTTCCAAAAATTATTGCCTCCCCTCCCCAGGAAATATATATTTAAATAAAACTATAATATTTGATTTTAGTTTTGATTTATGTACAGTGATTTATTTGGCAAAAATTTAGTTCATTATATTCTTTTTCAAATGAAGTCATTTTAAAATACCAAAAATTTACTTTAAATGACAATATCTTAAACCTTTGCCTAAAATCAATAGCATTTCAGTGGGTATATCTAACAATACATGTTGCCCCTCTATTTGCCTACATATCCACCTCTGTGTCCAATACATACATACATGTATAAAATAAATTGGATATTTATGTTTTCACTACATTGAAATTAAATTTGATCTCAAGTTGAAATATATTTGGAAGCCTTTTGTTTTACTTGTATATTTATGAACATTTAACTTATAAAAAGTATCAAAGTTAAAAGTAATTTTTCAAAGTTATAAAGTTATTCAATATATACTGTACTGTATTTGGAAACTTTATCATCCTCATAATTTATAACCAAAGAAAAGAGAATCCGCTTGCTATTTTTTTCTTTTACAATAATTTATAAATGGAGAGAAGAACAGTTTGGGCACATTTCCTCTTTACTTTTTGCCCATGGAACTAGTCTATCATGTAAATTCAAATGACAAACTGAAGTTTTAACTCTAGGAAGCAGTAAAGGACATGATGTAATTATTAAGAGCCAATGGTCTGGTGTGAAACTGAATCACTGAACTGAATCTTAGCGATCTAAAATGTTAGGTTCGTGATTTTGCACCAATGGCTTCTATGAGTCTCAGTTTCTGTTCTGCCAAAATATGGGTAATACCCATCTCCTAGGCTTTTAGCAGGGATAATGCACGTAAAGCTCAGTAGCTCGAACATAACAAGTGTCCAGTAAATGACAAGTGACAAAGACGATGATGATGATGATGATGACTGAAGACCACTGAATACCAGCTTAAATCAATTCTGGAAATATATTTTGCTAAAGAAATAACACACAGCAATAATCATATTATTTCAAGTGTTCTAAGCTATAATAGAAACATAACTATTTCTATATGTATCCAAAAGGTTTGTTTCAGAAAATGTTTATAAAGGAAAATTAAAATATTAACCTCAACTCTACTACTGATTCCTAGTATGTCCCAAGCTTCATTTCTCCCATTTGACGGGCCCATCCATATCCCTTCCCCTTACTGATTCCCAACAGCAGGATGAGAGAGA
>NW_006159625.1:2376754-2380867 GCF_000334495.1 Tupaia belangeri chinensis
CAGCAGGAAACAGATGACACCTCTTGGCTGATAAAGAACATGCCTCATTTTAATAATCTGTTCCAATACCTTATCCTGCCATCTGAAGCCACTCAAAACCATGCCTGCCTGCTTGGTTCTTGCCCAATTTACTTTGCTTTCATTTCTGAATTCTAACTGCTTAGTTGGCTTTTGAGTTTCAGTAGTTAGGATTCTGACTTCTACTGTAGCCTTTCCTTTTTTTTTTGTCTTTCTTAAATTTGGTCTTGTTGCTAGGATTCTTAGGTGCATACAGGCTAGCCTAAAGCTTAAGAATTTGTTTAGTTTTAAAAACACATGAGAAAAGAGTATATTGCACAGATAATTGGCTGCGGCCTCTCAGATGAACCAGTTTGCTAAGGTAAAATTTAAGATATGCAAAATTTTAGAAAATAAATCCTCCATAGAATAGTTTTATGCTTTTTATGTAACCCCCTGTTATAGTTGTGTGTGTGTTTGTGTATGCATGTGTGGGTAAATGTGTTGATATTTAATTTTCAAATCCTCTTTTAGAATATGAACTCCTGAAGGTCGGGACAGTAACTTCCTCATCTTTGCATCTCCCTTAGCACCTAAGAGTCAACAAAATTAATTTAAACTCTGAAATTAAGCCCTCTTACCAGTAAGATAAGGATAAATCCTATTTTAAGAAGTCTTGGGAAATATATATTCAAAATACCCAGTAGCATGCTTAGCAAATAACAACTGCTTATCTTTAGTGCCTGAACTAGTCGTTAACTAGAAAGAAACAGAAAAGAATAGTTTATATTTAAAAAGAATAGAACATAGCTAAAAGCTCTAGTGATGATGCTATATGCACTCAAGATTTGCAACAAATACATTGCTCTGGTGACTGTAAACCAACTGAGCGTGTTTACTATAGATACAGCTCAGGCTTCCACTACAAGTCAATATAGGACAGAGTAAGAAATCTGGAAAGTAAGAAAGAATATTAAAGATATTTTTATAAATAAAATTTCAGAACATATTTATAACATCTACACATATAAAACTAAAAAGCTGCAGAAATCTAGGTAATAAATGACCTCTTCGAGTTTACATTTAAAATGGTTAAATGTACCTTTGCTTTTCCTAAAGTATGATAAACAAAAGTTAAAAACTTTAATAGTGAGATAGACGCAGACAAACTATCATTAGACCAAGGTGATGCACTATGAATGTGAATAAGTCAATTCATTTAGGAAATGGTCAGTGTTGTTTTGGCACTATATAATAAACAATGCTTTAAATAATTAGCAAGTATTAGAAAACTCTGACCCGTGATGAATGAGTGATATGCTCATAGTTCACTTTAGGGAACATAACAAAGAATCATTACAAAGAATTAAATTATCTCAGCTGAAAATTGTGCTCTAACTGGAGATCATTAAAGCCTGCAAAGAGTCTGAAAAGCTTTTTCCGACAACATTTTGATGTTTTGTACATTACTATTAAGTAGATCACGACCTAGAAAAATTTACAGGAAGTAATTATTCTTCAGGATGTTCCAGGCTCTTTTAAAGAGTTCCTAAGTGGCCTGGAAAAGTTAATGTTTCTTCCATGCATCTAATAGTAGGGCAGAGTAATAGTGTAGCAGCAAAATTCTATTGGAAAGATGGCTATTATTAAAATTTTAGAATGACGTATTTGAGAAAAATAAATTTAAATTTACAAAAATACAAGTTTCATTATCTCCAATTCCCTCGTTTGAAGCTTTTAGGTTAGGTAATTTCCTAGTTTGATTTCTCTATAGCATCTCAACAACCCTGGTTGTTCATTCTTTGTACATAGTCCTCTCAGGTAGAATATGGGATTGGATTATAAGAGTTTCTGAATATTGTTTGTCTTTAATGAGTCTCACCAGAAAACGACAGTTTATTGAATTGTGGTTTTCTGGTCTAAAAATTGATTATTGCAAGATACTGGACTAAAAATAGCCTAATTTTAGAGAAAAATTATTTTTACACTATCGAAAAGGACTTGGAAGAATAGACCTGTCATATTTACGAAGGAAACACATGAGTCAATGAAAATACAGCAAAAAGTTAGGGTGAACACAGTCTTTGGAAGAGAAAGGGGAGGCTGCAGTTCTGACCAGAGCTTCCTCATCAGTACGGGGATGTAGAGGAAGGAGTGGATAGAGAGTACTGCCACAGCAGCCAAATGCATAGCTACGTGATCAAGATGATGCTTCTTTTCCGTCATCCTATTTTCATTTCATAAACTATAAATCAAAGGGAGTAGTTGTCCCCCTTTGATAGTACTGTAATTGTATGTGCTTTCTTTTGAGAGAGCTACTTTGAGATGATTCTTTCCTCTATCCTACCCAAGGTTTTTATCAGTGCCTGATCTGAATGCTGTACAAAAATGTATTTGGAAAAGATCATTTTGTTTAGATATGACACTTGAGGGCTTATTAAAGAGTTAGCCTAGTAAACTATATTCTGCAATGAAATCTCTGCTTGAAAAATGTCAGGTAGCTGCAGAGCTCAAAGGGAAGGATTCTGGAGTAAAGTTGAGCTGAATATCAAGAGTCAGTTTGGAAAGGAATTCAGTATCTAAATTTTTCACTAGACACTCAGGCATTAGCTTTTTTCTCTTGAAAGTCTTCAGGTCTGATGACCTCTTCGATCTGGTAATAAAACATCTACAATTATTATATGTGTACTCTGTGAAAGGCACTCTTTAAGTGCATTATTTTATTTAATCCTCCCTAACCTTATGAGTAGTCTTTGTGGTAGTTGTAATCAGAAGGCAGTGCATTCCGGTGAGATAAGCCATATTCAATACCTTCTTCCTCTCTCTAAGGTAAGTCTAGTCATCCTCCAAGGCACAGTTAAGAACTCCTCTGGGAAATCTTTCTTAATTCCTTCAAGTACTGATCACTACCTGAGTAATCCTAAACTACTTTATTCATGGCTTTACTAGGGTTCTATCATGTAGTATCATGTGTACTACTCTCTCTCCTTTCTTTCCATTTATCATCTATCTGTAATTTGATCATTTATCTTTCAATCATTCATCCATTTATCTGTCAATCTATCTCTAATCTACCCACCCTTCTAGATTAATAGCTCTCTAAAGATAATGCCTTCCATTCATTTTAGAATTCCTATAATCTAGATTACTGCCTGGTACATAGTAAGAACTTAATGAATGTTTAATAATCAACATAAACGAAATGTTTAAACTTTTTTTAAAGAATTATTTTATTTAATTTTATGTATCATTGTTATTTTTTAATTTGTCCACAGGGAGAGAGACAGGGAGGGAAAGTGAGAGAGCAAGCAGCCAGGTCCAAGATTTGAACCATAATCTGCCATATGGGAGTCCAATGTCTCAATCACCACACTACCTGCCAACCCAAAATGTTTAAGCTTTATCTGGACTAGATACTGGTATTATGCACAGTATAACATAAAAAAAGAGTACAAGATCCTATGATGATAGCACATATTTTAGTAGCCTCAACTTTTCACTGTCTGTAGGGGGTGTAGGCGGTGGTATTCTGGTAAATGTTAAACAGCCAGCTTTCTGGGGTGGGGGGAACTGTTTGGATTTACAGAGTTTGCTGATTTCTGGGATATAAATACTCCTGAGTTATCAAGCAATCACCAAATTCAGAGTTGGATACACCACTGGGTCTCAGGTTTAGGAATACAGGCATTGTTTTTAAGACTCACTAATACTTATTGGAAGACAATGAGTAAGGGACAGTAAAATGTCTTATCTGTAATTTACTAATGCAGGGAAATCTTGAAACATGGAACAGCAAGAACAGTTTAAGATTTAAACAAAACAAAACAAAAACAAACCTCAGTCAAAGAAAGGGTAGTCATTAGCATATAAGCCTACTAAAGCACCACCCATCTCTTGGTCTGAAGGAAATTTATGAAGTGAAAAATATTTCCTGGAGAATTTGTAAAGGAAGAATTATTGCCAGTAGCCAATTACTACTTTTCCAAAGACTTGGTTTCGTGGGAACTCTATTAGTAATCAACTCCTTCTTTAAAAACATCATCCTTTATTTACTTCCATCAATATTTCACAGATATATATATATACACACACACACACACACACACATATATATAG
>NW_006159625.1:2380898-2382308 GCF_000334495.1 Tupaia belangeri chinensis
GGGAAAGAATTGCCTATTCTGCAGAGAAACCCCAGGTTTAGAGAGAGATCTCTCATAGCTATAGAGCTTATGTTTGTGCCCTTAAAAATGAATTTACCATTTTATTCCTCAGAATCAATAACTTTTGACCATTTTCATCTACCATTTACCGAAGCTGTTCTCAAACACAAAATACACTGCCATCCTAATTTACAAGTCAGTAGTGTCCTTTTAGTTTTCTTGTTTTCCTCTCTTCCTGAACCTTTCTATAATGGTTTCTCAGATAATGTCACTCACGGTTTCTACCTTATCTCCCTGACTGTTCCATCTTAATATCCTTTCCTGCCTTTGCTTCTCTAGCCTGATTTTAAAGTATGTTCTCCCAAAGTTTCCATCTTTAGCCCTCTTTTCTCTTCACTGTAGGTATTTTTCCAGGACAATCAAATCCATTATCTATGTATTTTAATTACCACATAATGACTAATTAGCCTTGATCTTTTGTCCTCATCTCTTTCCCAAGCTTCAAACATGTATTTCTCTCTTTTTGACAGTTTTTATTAATTCATTTAGAAAGAGAATCACCAAGAGGGTCCTCAAACCATGACTTACACCAGTCTCAACTAGCCTGCATCATGGGCACATACGCGCACACCCAGCCTGCTGGGGGAAGGCCTGAGACGTGAACTAGAACCCTTTTGGTGTGGTCTAGTTGTGTTACACTGCACTACCGCCTGGTATCCAAACCTTTATTTCTACATGTTAACAGAATACCTCCCATATGTTGCTTTGCAGGTACAGCCTTAGATGGGTTTCACTATGGCTTAAACTAAATTTATCCTCTTCACCCCAAACCAGCTCTTTTTATTAGGTTCAATATCCAACTAAAACCTAGAAAACTTGTGAGCTATCTTTGACTCTTCCTTTCCCAATGTCCTCCATTCTATTCAGTCGAGGAATAATGCTTACTCATTGTCTTTCTCAAGTTTGCCAGAGGGCGTGTGTGTTTGCCAGAGAGAGTCAGGAAGAAAGTGAGCAAGTGGGCATGCGAGTGCACACACGAGGTATGGTTTTCAAGCTAGAACTCCAACTGTGCAATCGGCCATGTGGGACCAGGGCCCATGGGTCAGCCCACACTTACAAATTTAATGGAAACAAGTACCATCTCAGTATTTATCTATTTGGGGATTATGAAAGGCTCCTTGGTCTTTCAGCTTAGTAATTATAGTGTTTAACACCTATCTATTTCTGGCAGCAGCTGCTGGATACCTCTTCTCCCTCTTGGTTCACGATTAAAAAGAATCCAGATGAACTTTGCTGGCCTAAAAACAGTAACAAAACAATTTCATTTTCTAGGATACCTTGTAGCCAGGATGATCACCTGGCATGAGGCTGACCTCTGAGATATAAGCAGGAATCTAGGAAGTGGGGTTT